>NC_137818.1:69385147-69429647 GCF_963921795.1 Nannobrachium achirus | reverse complement strand
TACGGGGACTACATATTAAACGGATTTTTGGACTCGGGAGTTGAAACAGGGGCTTGCTCCGTTCACTCCACGCATCGACCCGGCATTGCAGTGCCGCTGGGAACGGTGCGCCTCCTTCTGCTTTGTCGAAAGAAACTCGCATACACAAGGGCACCTTATCGTTCTGAACGGCGTGCCCGGTGGTTTACGCCCCGCCCCCTAGGCCGTGCCCCCCATTTGTGTTAACCAACGCCCCCAAAGTGGTTGGGGGTTGGGGCGACGGGAGGAGTAGACTAATTCCGGGGTACAGGTGAAAAATCTTCAAAGTGTGGGCTGCTGAAAAAAAAAAAAAACCTGCATGTGCCGTTTTGCCCGGCTCTCCGCGGGGCCCCGGGGAGCCTTGTCACCCAGCCGGGGTGCCCGCCCACAACCCAGTCAAACTCACAACCCGGCTCTCCAGCCGAACCCGGGTACCCACTATTAAGCCACCCTCCCGGAACCTTTACCAATAGCTGCGGGCGCACCGAGGCCGGGGACCTGGTGGTACGAATCCAGCTTTTTGGCAAAGCATTGTGGCCGTTTTGGGGAGCTCCCCACGCCAAAATGGGGCAACCTAAGGGGACTCCAGTCGGCCAGTTGGAGCCAAAGTAAAGTCTAGGTCTGTGTCCTGCTGCCCAACGGGGCTTTCTTCGCTGTGGGCGCCCCCTGGTGCTTCTCTAAGTTGTCCAATATTTCACTTTGACAACAGTCTGCCAAAAGGAAAAAAAGAAGGACAAAAAAAGCTTACAGCACCTGGTATTCCCAGGCGGTCTCCCATCCAAGTACTAACCAGGCCCGACCCTGCTTAGCTTCCGAGATCGGACGAGATCGGGCGTGTTCAGGGTGGTATGGCCGTAAGCGACAGTGAACCGCAGCCGGTAGGCCTTAATGGGCCAGCAGAGGCCCTTGCTATCGTGTGTGCTTCTGTCACGGCCACTCATAAACACCGATTGCTTCTTCAGTCTGGCAAAATGAAAAAGCTTACCCGCCGTTAGGGAAGCCGTGTCTTTTCGGCGAGGTTCGCCGAATGGACGCCCCCCCTGCCAAAAGGACGCTGCCAAAAGGTCGCGTCCATCTGGCACCGGACTCCATTCATTCTCGGCACCCGGCCCTCCGGTCGAGCCGGGCCAGCCAAGCGCGTCCCCCGTTTCCGGGGGCGCTAAAAATAAGGGGCCGGGGCCAGGAGAAAGAGGACCCTTTTCCTCACGCGACGCAACCGGCCGCGTCCCGGGGGACCGCCCCAGGCCCGCGCAGCATTTTCGGGAAAAACGGAGCGAAAAAGAGCAACGGCACCGTCCGTCCACCAGAGGGCGAGTGTCTTTTTGGCACGTTGGGCATGTACATTTGGCCATGGATCGCACTCTGTTGGGACTTTGTCCATTATCCATGCCAAATCGACATGGCATACATGCCAAAATGACAGGCACTTTGGCATGTTTGCCATGTACATTTGGCCATGGACCGCACTTTGTTGAGACTTTGAAATATTTTCTAAGTCTCAACTGAGTGCGGTCCTTGGCCAAATGGACATGGCAAACATGCCAAAATGACAGGTCAACCGTACACTGCAAGAGGTCAGGGCTCATTTTTTAAAGTTCTGGAGGTGCTATGGGCACCAAACTGCACTGATATAATCATCTTTCAATGCTATTTCAGAATATGCAGAGCTTGAGTCCCACAAACAATCGGTGTGATCAGAACAGGGCCCAAAGCGTGTCCCTAGAAGGCCCAACGTCTTTTTGGCATGGGCTTCATGTTATGTTTTTGAAAACTGAATCGTCCCTAGTTCTGGAACCTCGATAGATAATGACGCCAGCCGGTTACCGTATATTCGTCAATAGCCCTAGATAGCGCACGTGCGTTTTCGTAGCTTTCGGGGGCCCAGAAAAGAAATAGGAGCAAAAGAGCATTGACTGCGTCCATTTGGCAGATTTGAAAGATGGGTCAAACCTTTTTTGACCGTAACTCGGCCATAAGACCACCTGAGGAGCCCAGATTTTCAGCAGCGATACTCCTCCTGCCCAGTAACCAGACCCTAAGTGCTGGGCTTTGTAACTGCCGTGAAAAAAAAACGCTTCAGTTTGGGGCCTCCGAATGGTCTCAGAGTCTTAGGCCTTAAGAGCCTCTGGACCAAAAATTGGTCATTTAGGCCAAACTTTTTTCCTACGTTATTTGAGGTTACGATTCCGACACATGTTGATCGGGACTCTCTTTAGAGCATCCCTGAGGTGGTTTCACCTCTCCCGGGGTCTCGGAAGGCCCACAGTGGTCCTGTCCATTTGGCATGGGAATGGATTTCCATGCCAAATGGACTCTGCCTTTTCTCAGCCACAATAGCATCAAATGAAGCGATAATGTACAGGGCCTCTGAAAAGAGCCTCATAAACCACCTCTTAGAATATCTCGCCGGTAGCCCCTTCTGAGAGTGGACTTTAGCACAAGTTAAAAGCTACTTAGCATCAGGGGCCACGAAATGACAGGTGGTGACCGACACCTGACTGGCGGGGTCACAGGCATCACCTGGTGTGAGTTTCAGGTCAATAGTGGCTGTGGAAGCAAAACTGTAGCCAAAATTGGTTGCAAGGTCAGTCAGACGACCTTTCCGCCATTTTGTATTTTTGGCATGTTTGCCATGTACATTTGGCCATGGACCGCACTTTGTTGAGACTTTGAAATATTTTCTAAGTCTCAACTAAGTGTGGGCCTTGGCCAAATGTACATGACACACATGCCAAAAAGACAAGGTCACTTTGGCATGTTTGCCATGTACATTTGGCCATGGACCGCACTTTGTTGAGACTTTGAAATATTTTCTAAGTCTCAACTGAGTGCGGTCCTTGGCCAAATGGACATGGCAAACATGCCAAAATGACAGGTCAACCGTACACTGCAAGAGGTCAGGGCTCATTTTTTAAAGTTCTGGAGGTGCTATGGGCACCAAACTGCACTGATATAATCATCTTTCAATGCTATTTCAGAATATGCAGAGCTTGAGTCCCACAAACAATCGGTGTGATCAGAACAGGGCCCAAAGCGTGTCCCTAGAAGGCCCAACGTCTTTTTGGCATGGGCTTCATGTTATGTTTTTGAAAACTGAATCGTCCCTAGTTCTGGAACCTCGATAGATAATGACGCCAGCCGGTTACCGTATATTCGTCAATAGCCCTAGATAGCGCACGTGCGTTTTCGTGGCTTTCGGGGGCCCAGAAAAGAAATGACAGCAAATGAGCAATGACCAAAGAGGCCTGTGTCAATTTGGCATGGACCGCACTTTGTTGAGACTCTGAAATATTTTCCAAGTCCATTTTCCATGCCAAATGGACATGGCATACATGCCAAAATGACAGGTCAACCGTACACCGCAAAAGGTCGGGGCTCATTTTTTAAAGTTCTGGAGGTGCTATCTGCACCAAACTGCAGTGATATAATCATCTTTCGATGCTCTTTCAGAATATGCAGAGCTTGATTTCCACAAACCATCCGTTGGATCAGAAAAGGGGCTTAAGCGTGTCCCGAGAAGGCCCGACGTCCATTTGGCATGGGTTACATGTTACGTTTTTGAAAACGGAATCGTCTCTAGTTCTGGAACCTCGATAGATAACGACGCCAGCCGGTTACCTTATATTCGTCAATAGCCCTAGATAGCGCACGTGCGTTTTCGTAGCTTTCGGGGGCCCAGAAAAGAAATAGGAGCAAAAGAGCATTGACTGCGTCCATTTGGCAGATTTGAAAGATGGGTCAAACCTTTTTTGACCGTAACTCGGCCATAAGACCACCTGAGGAGCCCAGATTTTCAGCAGTGATACTCCTCCTGCCCAATAATTAGACCCTAAGTGCTGGGCTTTGTAACTTCCGTGGAAAAAAAATGCTTCACTTTGGAGCCTCCGAATGGTCTCAGAGTCTTAGGCCTTAAGAGCCTCTGGACCAAAAATTGGTCATTTAGGCCAAACTTTTTTCCTACGTTATTTGAGGTTACGATTCCGACACATGTTGATCGGGACTCTCTTTAGAGCATCCCTGAGGTAGTTTCACCTCTCCCGGGGTCTCGGAAGGCCCACAGTGGTCCTGTCCATTTGGCATGGGAATGGATTTCCATGCCAAATGGACTCTGCCTTTTCTCAGCCACAATAGCATCAAATGAAGCGATAATGTACAGGGCCTCTGAAAAGAGCCTCATAAACCACCTCTTAGAATATCTCGCCGGTAGCCCCTTCTGAGAGTGGACTTTAGCACAAGTTAAAAGCTACTTAGCATCAGGGGCCACGAAATGACAGGTGGTGACCGACACCTGACTGGCGGGGTCACAGGCATCACCTGGTGTGAGTTTCAGGTCAATAGTGGCTGTGGAAGCAAAACTGTAGCCAAAATTGGTTGCAAGGTCAGTCAGACGACCTTTCCGCCATTTTGTCTTTTTGGCACTTGGCCATGTCCATTTGGCATGGACCGCACTTTGTTGAGACTTTGAAATATTTTCTAAGTCTCAACTAAGTGTGGGCCTTGGCCAAATGTACATGACACACATGCCAAAAAGACAAGGTCACTTTGGCACTTGGCCATGTCCATTTGGCATGGACCGCACTTTGTTGAGACTTTGAAATATTTTCTAAGTCTCAACTGAGTGCGGTCCTTGGCCAAATGGACATGGCAAACATGCCAAAATGACAGGTCAACCGTACACTGCAAGAGGTCAGGGCTCATTTTTTAAAGTTCTGGAGGTGCTATCTGCACCAAACTGCAGTGATATAATCATCTTTCGATGCTCTTTCAGAATATGCAGAGCTTGAGTCCCACAAACAATCGGTGTGATCAGAACAGGGCCCAAAGCGTGTCCCTAGAAGGCCCAACGTCTTTTTGGCATGGGCTTCATGTTATGTTTTTGAAAACTGAATCGTCCCTAGTTCTGGAACCTCGATAGATAATGACGCCAGCCGGTTACCGTATATTCGTCAATAGCCCTAGATAGCGCACGTGCGTTTTCGTAGCTTTAGGGGGCCCAGAAAAGAAATAGGAGCAAAAGAGCATTGACTGCGTCCATTTGGCAGATTTGAAAGATGGGTCAAACCTTTTTTGACCGTAACTCGGCCATAAGACCACCTGAGGAGCCCAGATTTTCAGCAGCGATACTCCTCCTGCCCAATAATTAGACCCTAAGTGCTGGGCTTTGTAACTGCCGTGGAAAAAAAATGCTTCACTTTGGAGCCTCCGAATGGTCTCAGAGTCTTAGGCCTTAAGAGCCTCTGGACCAAAAATTGGTCATTTAGGCCAAACTTTTTTTCTACGTTATTTGAGGTTACGATTCCGACACATGTTGATCGGGACTCTCTTTAGAGCATCCCTGAGGTGGTTTCACCTCTCCCGGGGTCTCGGAAGGCCCACAGTGGTCCTGTCCATTTGGCATGGGAATGGATTTCCATGCCAAATGGACTCTGCATTTTCTCAGCCACAATAGCATCAAATGAAGCGATAATGTACAGGGCCTCTGAAAAGAGCCTCATAAACCACCTCTTAGAATATCTCGCCGGTAGCCCCTTCTGAGAGTGGACTTTAGCACAAGTTAAAAGCTACTTAGCATCAGGGGCCACGAAATGACAGGTGGTGACCGACACCTGACTGGCGGGGTCACAGGCATCACCTGGTGTGAGTTTCAGGTCAATAGTGGCTGTGGAAGCAAAACTGTAGCCAAAATTGGTTGCAAGGTCAGTCAGACGACCTTTCCGCCATTTTGTCTTTTTGGCACTTGGCCATGTCCATTTGGCATGGACCGCACTTTGTTGAGACTTTGAAATATTTTCTAAGTCTCAACTAAGTGTGGGCCTTGGCCAAATGTACATGACACACATGCCAAAAAGACAAGGTCACTTTGGCACTTGGCCATGTCCATTTGGCATGGACCGCACTTTGTTGAGACTTTGAAATATTTTCTAAGTCTCAACTGAGTGCGGTCCTTGGCCAAATGGACATGGCAAACATGCCAAAATGACAGGTCAACCTTACACTGCAAGAGGTCAGGGCTCATTTTTTAAAGTTCTGGAGGTGCTATCTGCACCAAACTGCAGTGATATAATCATCTTTCGATGCTCTTTCAGAATATGCAGAGCTTGAGTCCCACAAACAATCGGTGTGATCAGAACAGGGGCCAAAGCGTGTCCCTAGAAGGCCCAATGTCTTTTTGGCATGGGCTTCATGTTATGTTTTTGAAAACTGAATCGTCCCTAGTTCTGGAACCTCGATAGATAATGACGCCAGCCGGTTACCGTATATTCGTCAATAGCCCTAGATAGCGCACGTGCGTTTTCGTAGCTTTCGGGGGCCCAGAAAAGAAATAGGAGCAAAAGAGCATTGACTGCGTCCATTTGGCAGATTTGAAAGATGGGTCAAACCTTTTTTGACCGTAACTCGGCCATAAGACCACCTGAGGAGCCCAGATTTTCAGCAGCGATACTCCTCCTGCCCAATAATTAGACCCTAAGTGCTGGGCTTTGTAACTGCTGTGGAAAAAAAATGCTTCACTTTGGAGCCTCCGAATGGTCTCAGAGGCTTAGCCCTTAAGAGCCTTTGGAACAAAAGTTGGTCATTTAGGCCAAACTTTTTATCTACGTTGTTTGAGGTTACGATTCCGACATATGTTGATCGGGACTCTATTTAGAGCATCCCTGTGGTGGTTTCACTTCTCTGGGGGTCTCGGAAGGCCCACAGTGGTCCCGTCCGTTTGGCATGGGTGCTGTGTACATTTGGCATGGACCGCACTTTGTTGAGACTCTGAAATATTTTCCAAGTCCATTTTCCATGCCAAATGGACATGGCATACATGCCAAAATGACAGGTCAACCGTACACCGCAAAAGGTCGGGGCTCATTTTTTAAAGTTCTGGAGGTGCTTTCTGCACCAAACTGCAGTGATATAATCATCTTTCGATGCTCTTTCAGAATATGCAGAGCTTGATTTCCACAAACCATCCGTTGGATCAGAAAAGGGGCTTAAGCGTGTCCCGAGAAGGCCCAACGTCCATTTGGCATGGGTTACATGTTACGTTTTTGAAAATGGAATCGTCTCTAGTTCTGGAACCTCGATAGATAACGACGCCAGCCGGTTACCTTATATTCGTCAATAGCCCTAGATAGCGCACGTGCGTTTTCGTAGCTTTCGGGGGCCCAGAAAAGAAATAGGAGCAAAAGAGCATTGACTGCGTCCATTTGGCAGATTTGAAAGATGGGTCAAACCTTTTTTGACCGTAACTCGGCCATAAGACCACCTGAGGAGCCCAGATTTTCAGCAGCGATACTCCTCCTGCCCAATAATTAGACCCTAAGTGCTGGGCTTTGTAACTGCCGTGGAAAAAAAATGCTTCACTTTGGAGCCTCCGAATGGTCTCAGAGGCTTAGCCCTTAAGAGCCTTTGGAACAAAAGTTGGTCATTTAGGCCAAACTTTTTATCTACGTTGTTTGAGGTTAAGATTCCGACATATGTTGATCGGGACTCTATTTAGAGCATCCCTGTGGTGGTTTCACCTCTCTGGGGGTCTCGGAAGGCCCACAGTGGTCCTGTCCGTTTGGCATGGGAATGAACTCTCATTCATTTCCATGCCAAATTGACTTTGCATTTTCTCAGCCACAATAGCATCAAATGAAGTGATAATGTACAGGGCATCTGAATAGAGCCTCATAAACCACCTCTTAGAATAACTGGCCGGTAGCCCCGTTTGAAAGTGGACTTTAGCACAAGTTAAAAGCTACTCAGCACCAGGGGCCACCAAATGACAAGCGGTGAACGACACCTGACTCGGGCTGTCACAAGCATCACCTGGTGTGAGTTTCAGGGTCAATAGTGGTTGTGGAAGCAAAACTGTAGCCAAAATTGGGTCTCGGGTGACTCAAGTTAAAAGCCACTTAGCATCAGGGGCCACGGAATGACAAGCGGTGAACGACACCTGATTCGGGCTGTCAAAAGCATCACCCGGTGTGAGTTTCAGGGTCAATAGTGGTTGTGGAAGCGAAACCATAGTCAAAATTGGGTCTCAGGTGATTCACGTGACCTTTCCTCCAATTTGTCTTTTTGGCATGGTTGGCGCACATTTGACCAAAACACATACTTAGAGCTTTTGGAAAGATCAAGGATTGGGTGGGGGAGGGGAGTGTCACTTTGGGAGGGGAGTGTCACTTTGGAGTGTACATTTGGCCATTGTCCCCATGTGGGGGAGGGGAGTGTCATTTTGGCGTGTACATTTGGCATGGGACAAGGCATTTTTGGAACTCGATGCTGCCCCACGGTGACCATTGATTGTCGGCACACCTCCGTCTTTTTGGCACCGGACTCAATGTTAGCCAAAAGGACGGACCAAATGTACAATCGTACATTTGGCGCGTCCATTTGGAAGATTTTGTACATTTGGCGCGTCCATTTGGAAGATTTTGCGTCTATTTGGCGCCCGTCCTTGCCAAATGTACGCAAAAGTACGGATTACCTCGTTGACGATCGACCGTACGGCATTTTTGTACTTTTGGCATGGAGAAGCGACTCTTTGGCATTGTATTGACCGTCCATTAGGAAGGACTTCCCTTACAGCACCTGGTATTCCCCGGCGGTCTCCCATCCAAGTACTAACCAGGCCCGACCCTGCTTAGCTTCCGAGATCGGACGAGATTGGGCGTGTTCAGGGTGGTATGGCCATGAGCGACAGTCAACCGCAGCCGGTAGGCCTTAATGGGCCAGCAGAGGCCCTTGCTATCGTTTGTGCTTCTGTCACGGCCACTCATAAACGACGATTGCTCCTTCAGTCTGGCAAAATGAAAAAGCTTACAGCACCTGGTATTCCCAGGCGGTCTCCCATCCAAGTACTAACCAGGCCCGACCCTGCTTAGCTTCCGAGATCGGACGAGATCGGGCGTGTTCAGGGTGGTATGGCCGTAAGCAAGTAAGGCAGCAGCCGCTAGGCCTCATATGCCAGTGTCACGCTAACGCGGAGGGGACTGGCGGGTGTCAGACCGGATGAGAAAAGCATCAGCAGAGGCTGCGGTCGTTCAGGCAGTCAGTTAAGGGGTTATCGCTTCTCGGCCTTTTGGCTAAGATCAAACCTATCTGGAGTCAAGCGCTGTAGGAGGCACAGATAGCTTTAAGCGATTTAGAAAAAAGGACGTTTTGTCCGTCGTGGAGGTAGGAGAAAATGGCTTCCACGGCGGCACCAACAACACCAAAGGCCGGACTGAGGAACACTGTACGTTTCCGGTGGACAAAGAAGAATACCCCACTGATGCAGAGGGAGGTGTTTGGACGTTTGATGCTGATGGGGCAGCTGAAGCTTAAAGTGGAGCATGTCTTCTGTCTACAGACGAACATGCAGGAAAAGAGCTACGACGTCACGTTCAGCTCCCAAGGAGTTGCTGAAGATGTACTTGAGATTACAAGAGCAAGAGCCGGTGAGAGACCCTTCAATGACTTTGAAGTGCTGAATCTAGACAGACCGAATTTTAGGGTCATTACAGTACATATGTACAACCCCTATGTGACGCGTGAACAAATGGTCGCATTTTTGTCCTACTATGGAGAGGTGTTTCCTGGAAGTAGGAGGATCATGGATCCATTGGGCTTTTGGACGGGGAGGACCCAGTTTCATGTCCTTCTGAAGGAAGATCCCAGTGGGATAGATGGCATGAAGCACCCCCCAGCTTTTTTCAGCCTGGCTGCGGATCGGGGGTTCCTGTTTTACAGCAGACAGCCTCCGTTCTGTCGGAAGTGTAAGAAGCATGGACACAGCGAGGGGGCTTGCGGCTTCGTCTGGTGCAATGTCTGCAAATGTTACGGGCACGAAACCAGAGACTGCCCGTACCCGAAGACCTGCAATGGCTGTGGGAGACCGGGCCATTTCGCAAGGGACTGCCCGGAGCGGAAGCGTTCCTACGCAGAGGCAGCCAGCAATGGATCAGCAGGTGAAGAGGAGGAGATTTCTGATGAAGGGATCATGCAGCAACTGAGCGGCACGGAGGACGTTTCCCAGGAGCAGCAGACAGAGGTGGAGAAAGTTGGAGAGAAGGAGGCCCTCTCGGTTGAGGGAACCCTAGGACAAGAGGGTGAGGGGATGGAGGAGCAGTCTTCAACTGCCAACGGAAAGTCGCCGGAAAAAAGGAAGGGGGCGGCAAAGAAAATGAAGAAGACCAAAATGACATTTGGAGGCAATGGACACAAAACTGGTGAGCAGGGAAGGGCTTCAAAGAGGGTAAAGTTTGGGGAGAGGGTGGGGGAGGGGCGAGCGGTGGGGGAACTGCTGCGGGAGGGGGAGGGGGATCGGGTGCCGGTGCGGGAGGGGGAGGGGGAGGGGGAGGTAGTGGGTGGGGAGTTGGGGGGACAGACTTTGGGGGGACGGGAAGACACAGGGATTGTGGATGAAACACAGAGGGACTCTGCAGACAAGGACACTGACGTTAAAGCATTGATAGAAAACATGGTGGATGAGCTGATTTCAATTCCTGTGGCTTCTCTGGTGCCTGAGAGTGTGGAGGAAGGGAGTTGGGGAGAGGCACCATCGGGTGAGAACTTAGAGGAGAATGATTTGTTGGAGTGGAATCATACACAAAGCAATCCGGGGGGGAAAATGGACATTTATAAAATTTCCTATTGAAATGGACAGGGATTCTGGTTACAAAAATGGTAAAGAAAAGATAAAAATGAAAAGAGGATGATGAAAAGATGATGATGATGATGATGATGATGATGATGATATTTGATTGATTATGAGGCATATTTTGGGTAATATTTTTCCTTTTTTTGGAATTATGAGTAATGAAGTGTAAGATTTAGAAAAAGAGGAAAATCTGCTTGTATCAGTTACATGATTTTGGGATTGAAAGAAAAAGATGATGTTTTTGTATGTTTTGATGTGGAGGCATTTGTTGAAATTTTGAAATGTTGTATGTATGTCTGATGGTTTAATAATAAATAATAATAAAAAAAAAAAATCTGTTCTTATCAGTTTAATATCTGATACGTCCCCTATACGGGGACTACATATTAAACTGATTTTTGGACTCGGGAGTTGAAACAGGGGCTTGCTCCGTTCACTCCACGCATCGACCCGGCATTGCAGTGCCGCTGGGAACGGTGCGCCTCCTTCTGCTTTGTCGAAAGAAACTCGCATACACAAGGGCACCTTATCGTTCTGAACGGCGTGCCCGGTGGTTTACGCCCCGCCCCCTAGGCCGTGCCCCCCATTTGTGTTAACCAACGCCCCCAAAGTGGTTGGGGGTTGGGGCGACGGGAGGAGTAGACTAATTCCGGGGTACAGGTGAAAAATCTTCAAAGTGTGGGCTGCTGAAAAAAAAAAAAAACCTGCATGTGCCGTTTTGCCCGGCTCTCCGCGGGGCCCCGGGGAGCCTTGTCACCCAGCCGGGGTGCCCGCCCACAACCCAGTCAAACTCACAACCCGGCTCTCCAGCCGAACCCGGGTACCCACTATTAAGCCACCCTCCCGGAACCTTTACCAATAGCTGCGGGCGCACCGAGGCCGGGGACCTGGTGGTACGAATCCAGCTTTTTGGCAAAGCATTGTGGCCGTTTTGGGGAGCTCCCCACGCCAAAATGGGGCAACCTAAGGGGACTCCAGTCGGCCAGTTGGAGCCAAAGTAAAGTCTAGGTCTGTGTCCTGCTGCCCAACGGGGCTTTCTTCGCTGTGGGCGCCCCCTGGTGCTTCTCTAAGTTGTCCAATATTTCACATTGACAACAGTCTGCCACAAGGAAAAAAAGAAGGACAAAAAAAGCTTACAGCACCTGGTATTCCCAGGCGGTCTCCCATCCAAGTACTAACCAGGCCCGACCCTGCTTAGCTTCCGAGATCGGACGAGATCGGGCGTGTTCAGGGTGGTATGGCCGTAAGCGACAGTGAACCGCAGCCGGTAGGCCTTAATGGGCCAGCAGAGGCCCTTGCTATCGTGTGTGCTTCTGTCACGGCCACTCATAAACACCGATTGCTCCTTCAGTCTGGCAAAATGAAAAAGCTTACAGCACCTGGTATTCCCAGGCGGTCTCCCATCCAAGTACTAACCAGGCCCGACCCTGCTTAGCTTCCGAGATCGGACGAGATTGGGCGTGTTCAGGGTGGTATGGCCATGAGCGACAGTCAACCGCAGCCGGTAGGCCTTAATGGGCCAGCAGAGGCCCTTGCTATCGTGTGTGCTTCTGTCACGGCCACTCATAAACGACGATTGCTCCTTCAGTCTGGCAAAATGAAAAAGCTTACAGCACCTGGTATTCCCAGGCGGTCTCCCATCCAAGTACTAACCAGGCCCGACCCTGCTTAGCTTCCGAGATCGGACGAGATCGGACGTGTTCAGGGTGGTATGGCCGTAAGCAAGTAAGGCAGCAGCCGCTAGGCCTCATATGCCAGTGTCACGCTAACGCGGAGGGGACTGGCGGGTGTCAGACCGGATGAGAAAAGCATCAGCAGAGGCTGCGGTCGTTCAGGCAGTCAGTTAAGGGGTTATCGCTTCTCGGCCTTTTGGCTAAGATCAAGTGTAGTATCTGTTCTTATCAGTTTAATATCTGATACGTCCCCTATACGGGGACTACATATTAAACTGATTTTTGGACTCGGGAGTTGAAACAGGGGCTTGCTCCGTTCACTCCACGCATCGACCCGGCATTGCAGTGCCGCTGGGAACGGTGCGCCTCCTTCTGCTTTGTCGAAAGAAACTCGCATACACAAGGGCACCTTATCGTTCTGAACGGCGTGCCCGGTGGTTTACGCCCCGCCCCCTAGGCCGTGCCCCCCATTTGTGTTAACCAACGCCCCCAAAGTGGTTGGGGGTTGGGGCGACGGGAGGAGTAGACTAATTCCGGGGTACAGGTGAAAAATCTTCAAAGTGTGGGCTGCTGAAAAAAAAAAAAAACCTGCATGTGCCGTTTTGCCCGGCTCTCCGCGGGGCCCCGGGGAGCCTTGTCACCCAGCCGGGGTGCCCGCCCACAACCCAGTCAAACTCACAACCCGGCTCTCCAGCCGAACCCGGGTACCCACTATTAAGCCACCCTCCCGGAACCTTTACCAATAGCTGCGGGCGCACCGAGGCCGGGGACCTGGTGGTACGAATCCAGCTTTTTGGCAAAGCATTGTGGCCGTTTTGGGGAGCTCCCCACGCCAAAATGGGGCAACCTAAGGGGACTCCAGTCGGCCAGTTGGAGCCAAAGTAAAGTCTAGGTCTGTGTCCTGCTGCCCAACGGGGCTTTCTTCGCTGTGGGCGCCCCCTGGTGCTTCTCTAAGTTGTCCAATATTTCACATTGACAACAGTCTGCCACAAGGAAAAAAAGAAGGACAAAAAAAGCTTACAGCACCTGGTATTCCCAGGCGGTCTCCCATCCAAGTACTAACCAGGCCCGACCCTGCTTAGCTTCCGAGATCGGACGAGATCGGGCGTGTTCAGGGTGGTATGGCCGTAAGCGACAGTGAACCGCAGCCGGTAGGCCTTAATGGGCCAGCAGAGGCCCTTGCTATCGTGTGTGCTTCTGTCACGGCCACTCATAAACACCGATTGCTCCTTCAGTCTGGCAAAATGAAAAAGCTTACAGCACCTGGTATTCCCAGGCGGTCTCCCATCCAAGTACTAACCAGGCCCGACCCTGCTTAGCTTCCGAGATCGGACGAGATTGGGCGTGTTCAGGGTGGTATGGCCATGAGCGACAGTCAACCGCAGCCGGTAGGCCTTAATGGGCCAGCAGAGGCCCTTGCTATCGTGTGTGCTTCTGTCACGGCCACTCATAAACGACGATTGCTCCTTCAGTCTGGCAAAATGAAAAAGCTTACAGCACCTGGTATTCCCAGGCGGTCTCCCATCCAAGTACTAACCAGGCCCGACCCTGCTTAGCTTCCGAGATCGGACGAGATCGGGCGTGTTCAGGGTGGTATGGCCGTAAGCAAGTAAGGCAGCAGCCGCTAGGCCTCATATGCCAGTGTCACGCTAACGCGGAGGGGACTGGCGGGTGTCAGACCGGATGAGAAAAGCATCAGCAGAGGCTGCGGTCGTTCAGGCAGTCAGTTAAGGGGTTATCGCTTCTCGGCCTTTTGGCTAAGATCAAGTGTAGTATCTGTTCTTATCAGTTTAATATCTGATACGTCCCCTATACGGGGACTACATATTAAACGGATTTTTGGACTCGGGAGTTGAAACAGGGGCTTGCTCCGTTCACTCCACGCATCGACCCGGCATTGCAGTGCCGCTGGGAACGGTGCGCCTCCTTCTGCTTTGTCGAAAGAAACTCGCATACACAAGGGCACCTTATCGTTCTGAACGGCGTGCCCGGTGGTTTACGCCCCGCCCCCTAGGCCGTGCCCCCCATTTGTGTTAACCAACGCCCCCAAAGTGGTTGGGGGTTGGGGCGACGGGAGGAGTAGACTAATTCCGGGGTACAGGTGAAAAATCTTCAAAGTGTGGGCTGCTGAAAAAAAAAAAAAACCTGCATGTGCCGTTTTGCCCGGCTCTCCGCGGGGCCCCGGGGAGCCTTGTCACCCAGCCGGGGTGCCCGCCCACAACCCAGTCAAACTCACAACCCGGCTCTCCAGCCGAACCCGGGTACCCACTATTAAGCCACCCTCCCGGAACCTTTACCAATAGCTGCGGGCGCACCGAGGCCGGGGACCTGGTGGTACGAATCCAGCTTTTTGGCAAAGCATTGTGGCCGTTTTGGGGAGCTCCCCACGCCAAAATGGGGCAACCTAAGGGGACTCCAGTCGGCCAGTTGGAGCCAAAGTAAAGTCTAGGTCTGTGTCCTGCTGCCCAACGGGGCTTTCTTCGCTGTGGGCGCCCCCTGGTGCTTCTCTAAGTTGTCCAATATTTCACATTGACAACAGTCTGCCACAAGGAAAAAAAGAAGGACAAAAAAAGCTTACAGCACCTGGTATTCCCAGGCGGTCTCCCATCCAAGTACTAACCAGGCCCGACCCTGCTTAGCTTCCGAGATCGGACGAGATCGGGCGTGTTCAGGGTGGTATGGCCGTAAGCGACAGTGAACCGCAGCCGGTAGGCCTTAATGGGCCAGCAGAGGCCCTTGCTATCGTGTGTGCTTCTGTCACGGCCACTCATAAACACCGATTGCTCCTTCAGTTTGGCAAAATGAAAAAGCTTACAGCACCTGGTATTCCCAGGCGGTCTCCCATCCAAGTACTAACCAGGCCCGACCCTGCTTAGCTTCCGAGATCGGACGAGATTGGGCGTGTTCAGGGTGGTATGGCCATGAGCGACAGTCAACCGCAGCCGGTAGGCCTTAATGGGCCAGCAGAGGCCCTTGCTATCGTGTGTGCTTCTGTCACGGCCACTCATAAACGACGATTGCTCCTTCAGTCTGGCAAAATGAAAAAGCTTACAGCACCTGGTATTCCCAGGCGGTCTCCCATCCAAGTACTAACCAGGCCCGACCCTGCTTAGCTTCCGAGATCGGACGAGATCGGGCGTGTTCAGGGTGGTATGGCCGTAAGCAAGTAAGGCAGCAGCCGCTAGGCCTCATATGCCAGTGTCACGCTAACGCGGAGGGGACTGGCGGGTGTCAGACCGGATGAGAAAAGCATCAGCAGAGGCTGCGGTCGTTCAGGCAGTCAGTTAAGGGGTTATCGCTTCTCGGCCTTTTGGCTAAGATCAAGTGTAGTATCTGTTCTTATCAGTTTAATATCTGATACGTCCCCTATACGGGGACTACATATTAAACGGATTTTTGGACTCGGGAGTTGAAACAGGGGCTTGCTCCGTTCACTCCACGCATCGACCCGGCATTGCAGTGCCGCTGGGAACGGTGCGCCTCCTTCTGCTTTGTCGAAAGAAACTCGCATACACAAGGGCACCTTATCGTTCTGAACGGCGTGCCCGGTGGTTTACGCCCCGCCCCCTAGGCCGTGCCCCCCATTTGTGTTAACCAACGCCCCCAAAGTGGTTGGGGGTTGGGGCGACGGGAGGAGTAGACTAATTCCGGGGTACAGGTGAAAAATCTTCAAAGTGTGGGCTGCTGAAAAAAAAAAAAACCCTGCATGTGCCGTTTTGCCCGGCTCTCCGCGGGGCCCCGGGGAGCCTTGTCACCCAGCCGGGGTGCCCGCCCACAACCCAGTCAAACTCACAACCCGGCTCTCCAGCCGAACCCGGGTACCCACTATTAAGCCACCCTCCCGGAACCTTTACCAATAGCTGCGGGCGCACCGAGGCCGGGGACCTGGTGGTACGAATCCAGCTTTTTGGCAAAGCATTGTGGCCGTTTTGGGGAGCTCCCCACGCCAAAATGGGGCAACCTAAGGGGACTCCAGTCGGCCAGTTGGAGCCAAAGTAAAGTCTAGGTCTGTGTCCTGCTGCCCAACGGGGCTTTCTTCGCTGTGGGCGCCCCCTGGTGCTTCTCTAAGTTGTCCAATATTTCACATTGACAACAGTCTGCCACAAGGAAAAAAAGAAGGACAAAAAAAGCTTACAGCACCTGGTATTCCCAGGCGGTCTCCCATCCAAGTACTAACCAGGCCCGACCCTGCTTAGCTTCCGAGATCGGACGAGATCGGGCGTGTTCAGGGTGGTATGGCCGTAAGCGACAGTGAACCGCAGCCGGTAGGCCTTAATGGGCCAGCAGAGGCCCTTGCTATCGTGTGTGCTTCTGTCACGGCCACTCATAAACACCGATTGCTCCTTCAGTCTGGCAAAATGAAAAAGCTTACAGCACCTGGTATTCCCAGGCGGTCTCCCATCCAAGTACTAACCAGGCCCGACCCTGCTTAGCTTCCGAGATCGGACGAGATTGGGCGTGTTCAGGGTGGTATGGCCATGAGCGACAGTCAACCGCAGCCGGTAGGCCTTAATGGGCCAGCAGAGGCCCTTGCTATCGTGTGTGCTTCTGTCACGGCCACTCATAAACGACGATTGCTCCTTCAGTCTGGCAAAATGAAAAAGCTTACAGCACCTGGTATTCCCAGGCGGTCTCCCATCCAAGTACTAACCAGGCCCGACCCTGCTTAGCTTCCGAGATCGGACGAGATCGGGCGTGTTCAGGGTGGTATGGCCGTAAGCAAGTAAGGCAGCAGCCGCTAGGCCTCATATGCCAGTGTCACGCTAACGCGGAGGGGACTGGCGGGTGTCAGACCGGATGAGAAAAGCATCAGCAGAGGCTGCGGTCGTTCAGGCAGTCAGTTAAGGGGTTATCGCTTCTCGGCCTTTTGGCTAAGATCAAGTGTAGTATCTGTTCTTATCAGTTTAATATCTGATACGTCCCCTATACGGGGACTACATATTAAACGGATTTTTGGACTCGGGAGTTGAAACAGGGGCTTGCTCCGTTCACTCCACGCATCGACCCGGCATTGCAGTGCCGCTGGGAACGGTGCGCCTCCTTCTGCTTTGTCGAAAGAAACTCGCATACACAAGGGCACCTTATCGTTCTGAACGGCGTGCCCGGTGGTTTACGCCCCGCCCCCTAGGCCGTGCCCCCCATTTGTGTTAACCAACGCCCCCAAAGTGGTTGGGGGTTGGGGCGACGGGAGGAGTAGACTAATTCCGGGGTACAGGTGAAAAATCTTCAAAGTGTGGGCTGCTGAAAAAAAAAAAAAACCTGCATGTGCCGTTTTGCCCGGCTCTCCGCGGGGCCCCGGGGAGCCTTGTCACCCAGCCGGGGTGCCCGCCCACAACCCAGTCAAACTCACAACCCGGCTCTCCAGCCGAACCCGGGTACCCACTATTAAGCCACCCTCCCGGAACCTTTACCAATAGCTGCGGGCGCACCGAGGCCGGGGACCTGGTGGTACGAATCCAGCTTTTTGGCAAAGCATTGTGGCCGTTTTGGGGAGCTCCCCACGCCAAAATGGGGCAACCTAAGGGGACTCCAGTCGGCCAGTTGGAGCCAAAGTAAAGTCTAGGTCTGTGTCCTGCTGCCCAACGGGGCTTTCTTCGCTGTGGGCGCCCCCTGGTGCTTCTCTAAGTTGTCCAATATTTCACTTTGACAACAGTCTGCCAAAAGGAAAAAAAGAAGGACAAAAAAAGCTTACAGCACCTGGTATTCCCAGGCGGTCTCCCATCCAAGTACTAACCAGGCCCGACCCTGCTTAGCTTCCGAGATCGGACGAGATCGGGCGTGTTCAGGGTGGTATGGCCGTAAGCGACAGTGAACCGCAGCCGGTAGGCCTTAATGGGCCAGCAGAGGCCCTTGCTATCGTGTGTGCTTCTGTCACGGCCACTCATAAACACCGATTGCTCCTTCAGTCTGGCAAAATGAAAAAGCTTACAGCACCTGGTATTCCCCGGCGGTCTCCCATCCAAGTACTAACCAGGCCCGACCCTGCTTAGCTTCCGAGATCGGACGAGATTGGGCGTGTTCAGGGTGGTATGGCCATGAGCGACAGTCAACCGCAGCCGGTAGGCCTTAATGGGCCAGCAGAGGCCCTTGCTATCGTTTGTGCTTCTGTCACGGCCACTCATAAACGACGATTGCTCCTTCAGTCTGGCAAAATGAAAAAGCTTACAGCACCTGGTATTCCCAGGCGGTCTCCCATCCAAGTACTAACCAGGCCCGACCCTGCTTAGCTTCCGAGATCGGACGAGATCGGGCGTGTTCAGGGTGGTATGGCCGTAAGCAAGTAAGGCAGCAGCCGCTAGGCCTCATATGCCAGTGTCACGCTAACGCGGAGGGGACTGGCGGGTGTCAGACCGGATGAGAAAAGCATCAGCAGAGGCTGCGGTCGTTCAGGCAGTCAGTTAAGGGGTTATCGCTTCTCGGCCTTTTGGCTAAGATCAAACCTATCTGGAGTCAAGCGCTGTAGGAGGCACAGATAGCTTTAAGCGATTTAGAAAAAAGGACGTTTTGTCCGTCGTGGAGGTAGGAGAAAATGGCTTCCACGGCGGCACCAACAACACCAAAGGCCGGACTGAGGAACACTGTACGTTTCCGGTGGACAAAGAAGAACACCCCACTGATGCAGAGGGAGGTGTTTGGACGTTTGATGCTGATGGGGCAGCTGAAGCTTAAAGTGGAGCATGTCTTCTGTCTACAGACGAACATGCAGGAAAAGAGCTACGACGTCACGTTCAGCTCCCAAGGAGTTGCTGAAGATGTACTTGAGATTACAAGAGCAAGAGCCGGTGAGAGACCCTTCAATGACTTTGAAGTGCTGAATCTAGACAGACCGAATTTTAGGGTCATTACAGTACATATGTACAACCCCTATGTGACGCGTGAACAAATGGTCGCATTTTTGTCCTACTATGGAGAGGTGTTTCCTGGAAGTAGGAGGATCATGGATCCATTGGGCTTTTGGACGGGGAGGACCCAGTTTCATGTCCTTCTGAAGGAAGATCCCAGTGGGATAGATGGCATGAAGCACCCCCCAGCTTTTTTCAGCCTGGCTGCGGATCGGGGGTTCCTGTTTTACAGCAGACAGCCTCCGTTCTGTCGGAAGTGTAAGAAGCATGGACACAGCGAGGGGGCATGCGGCTTCGTCTGGTGCAATGTCTGCAAATGTTACGGGCACGAAACCAGAGACTGCCCGTACCCGAAGACCTGCAATGGCTGTGGGAGACCGGGCCATTTCGCAAGGGACTGCCCGGAGCGGAAGCGTTCCTACGCAGAGGCAGCCAGCAATGGATCAGCAGGTGAAGAGGAGGAGATTTCTGATGAAGGGATCATGCAGCAACTGAGCGGCACGGAGGACGTTTCCCAGGAGCAGCAGACAGAGGTGGAGAAAGTTGGAGAGAAGGAGGCCCTCTCGGTTGAGGGAACCCTAGGACAAGAGGGTGAGGGGATGGAGGAGCAGTCTTCAACTGCCAACGGAAAGTCGCCGGAAAAAAGGAAGGGGGCGGCAAAGAAAATGAAGAAGACCAAAATGACATTTGGAGGCAATGGACACAAAACTGGTGAGCAGGGAAGGGCTTCAAAGAGGGTAAAGTTTGGGGAGAGGGTGGGGGAGGGGCGAGCGGTGGGGGAACTGCTGCGGGAGGGGGAGGGGGATCGGGTGCCGGTGCGGGAGGGGGAGGGGGAGGGGGAGGTAGTGGGTGGGGAGTTGGGGGGACAGACTTTGGGGGGACGGGAAGACACAGGGATTGTGGATGAAACACAGAGGGACTCTGCAGACAAGGACACTGACGTTAAAGCATTGATAGAAAACATGGTGGATGAGCTGATTTCAATTCCTGTGGCTTCTCTGGTGCCTGAGAGTGTGGAGGAAGGGAGTTGGGGAGAGGCACCATCGGGTGAGAACTTAGAGGAGAATGATTTGTTGGAGTGGAATCATACACAAAGCAATCCGGGGGGGAAAATGGACATTTATAAAATTTCCTATTGAAATGGACAGGGATTCTGGTTACAAAAATGGTAAAGAAAAGATAAAAATGAAAAGAGGATGATGAAAAGATGATGATGATGATGATGATGATATTTGATTGATTATGAGGCATATTTTGGGTAATATTTTTCCTTTTTTTGGAATTATGAGTAATGAAGTGTAAGATTTAGAAAAAGAGGAAAATCTGCTTGTATCAGTTACATGATTTTGGGATTGAAAGAAAAAGATGATGTTTTTGTATGTTTTGATGTGGAGGCATTTGTTGAAATTTTGAAATGTTGTATGTATGTCTGATGGTTTAATAATAAATAAATAAAATTAAAAAAAATCTGTTCTTATCAGTTTAATATCTGATACGTCCCCTATACGGGGACTACATATTAAACGGATTTTTGGACTCGGGAGTTGAAACAGGGGCTTGCTCCGTTCACTCCACGCATCGACCCGGCATTGCAGTGCCGCTGGGAACGGTGCGCCTCCTTCTGCTTTGTCGAAAGAAACTCGCATACACAAGGGCACCTTATCGTTCTGAACGGCGTGCCCGGTGGTTTACGCCCCGCCCCCTAGGCCGTGCCCCCCATTTGTGTTAACCAACGCCCCCAAAGTGGTTGGGGGTTGGGGCGACGGGAGGAGTAGACTAATTCCGGGGTACAGGTGAAAAATCTTCAAAGTGTGGGCTGCTGAAAAAAAAAAAAAACCTGCATGTGCCGTTTTGCCCGGCTCTCCGCGGGGCCCCGGGGAGCCTTGTCACCCAGCCGGGGTGCCCGCCCACAACCCAGTCAAACTCACAACCCGGCTCTCCAGCCGAACCCGGGTACCCACTATTAAGCCACCCTCCCGGAACCTTTACCAATAGCTGCGGGCGGCACCGAGGCCGGGGACCTGGTGGTACGAATCCAGCTTTTTGGCAAAGCATTGTGGCCGTTTTGGGGAGCTCCCCACGCCAAAATGGAGCAACCTAAGGGGACTCCAGTCGGCCAGTTGGAGCCAAAGTAAAGTCTAGGTCTGTGTCCTGCTGCCCAACGGGGCTTTCTTCGCTGTGGGCGCCCCCTGGTGCTTCTCTAAGTTGTCCAATATTTCACTTTGACAACAGTCTGCCAAAAGGAAAAAAAGAAGGACAAAAAAAGCTTACAGCACCTGGTATTCCCAGGCGGTCTCCCATCCAAGTACTAACCAGGCCCGACCCTGCTTAGCTTCCGAGATCGGACGAGATCGGGCGTGTTCAGGGTGGTATGGCCGTAAGCGACAGTAAACCGCAGCCGGTAGGCCTTAATGGGCCAGCAGAGGCCCTTGCTATCGTGTGTGCTTCTGTCACGGCCACTCATAAACACCGATTGCTCCTTCAGTCTGGCAAAATGAAAAAGCTTACAGCACCTGGTATTCCCCGGCGGTCTCCCATCCAAGTACTAACCAGGCCCGACCCTGCTTAGCTTCCGAGATCGGACGAGATTGGGCGTGTTCAGGGTGGTATGGCCATGAGCGACAGTCAACCGCAGCCGGTAGGCCTTAATGGGCCAGCAGAGGCCCTTGCTATCGTTTGTGCTTCTGTCACGGCCACTCATAAACGACGATTGCTCCTTCAGTCTGGCAAAATGAAAAAGCTTACAGCACCTGGTATTCCCAGGCGGTCTCCCATCCAAGTACTAACCAGGCCCGACCCTGCTTAGCTTCCGAGATCGGACGAGATCGGGCGTGTTCAGGGTGGTATGGCCGTAAGCAAGTAAGGCAGCAGCCGCTAGGCCTCATATGCCAGTGTCACGCTAACGCGGAGGGGACTGGCGGGTGTCAGACCGGATGAGAAAAGCATCAGCAGAGGCTGCGGTCGTTCAGGCAGTCAGTTAAGGGGTTATCGCTTCTCGGCCTTTTGGCTAAGATCAAACCTATCTGGAGTCAAGCGCTGTAGGAGGCACAGATAGCTTTAAGCGATTTAGAAAAAAGGACGTTTTGTCCGTCGTGGAGGTAGGAGAAAATGGCTTCCACGGCGGCACCAACAACACCAAAGGCCGGACTGAGGAACACTGTACGTTTCCGGTGGACAAAGAAGAACACCCCACTGATGCAGAGGGAGGTGTTTGGACGTTTGATGCTGATGGGGCAGCTGAAGCTTAAAGTGGAGCATGTCTTCTGTCTACAGACGAACATGCAGGAAAAGAGCTACGACGTCACGTTCAGCTCCCAAGGAGTTGCTGAAGATGTACTTGAGATTACAAGAGCAAGAGCCGGTGAGAGACCCTTCAATGACTTTGAAGTGCTGAATCTAGACAGACCGAATTTTAGGGTCATTACAGTACATATGTACAACCCCTATGTGACGCGTGAACAAATGGTCGCATTTTTGTCCTACTATGGAGAGGTGTTTCCTGGAAGTAGGAGGATCATGGATCCATTGGGCTTTTGGACGGGGAGGACCCAGTTTCATGTCCTTCTGAAGGAAGATCCCAGTGGGATAGATGGCATGAAGCACCCCCCAGCTTTTTTCAGCCTGGCTGCGGATCGGGGGTTCCTGTTTTACAGCAGACAGCCTCCGTTCTGTCGGAAGTGTAAGAAGCATGGACACAGCGAGGGGGCATGCGGCTTCGTCTGGTGCAATGTCTGCAAATGTTACGGGCACGAAACCAGAGACTGCCCGTACCCGAAGACCTGCAATGGCTGTGGGAGACCGGGCCATTTCGCAAGGGACTGCCCGGAGCGGAAGCGTTCCTACGCAGAGGCAGCCAGCAATGGATCAGCAGGTGAAGAGGAGGAGATTTCTGATGAAGGGATCATGCAGCAACTGAGCGGCACGGAGGACGTTTCCCAGGAGCAGCAGACAGAGGTGGAGAAAGTTGGAGAGAAGGAGGCCCTCTCGGTTGAGGGAACCCTAGGACAAGAGGGTGAGGGGATGGAGGAGCAGTCTTCAACTGCCAACGGAAAGTCGCCGGAAAAAAGGAAGGGGGCGGCAAAGAAAATGAAGAAGACCAAAATGACATTTGGAGGCAATGGACACAAAACTGGTGAGCAGGGAAGGGCTTCAAAGAGGGTAAAGTTTGGGGAGAGGGTGGGGGAGGGGCGAGCGGTGGGGGAACTGCTGCGGGAGGGGGAGGGGGATCGGGTGCCGGTGCGGGAGGGGGAGGGGGAGGGGGAGGTAGTGGGTGGGGAGTTGGGGGGACAGACTTTGGGGGGACGGGAAGACACAGGGATTGTGGATGAAACACAGAGGGACTCTGCAGACAAGGACACTGACGTTAAAGCATTGATAGAAAACATGGTGGATGAGCTGATTTCAATTCCTGTGGCTTCTCTGGTGCCTGAGAGTGTGGAGGAAGGGAGTTGGGGAGAGGCACCATCGGGTGAGAACTTAGAGGAGAATGATTTGTTGGAGTGGGATCATACACAAAGCAATCCGGGGGGGAAAATGGACATTTATAAAATTTCCTATTGAAATGGACAGGGATTCTGGTTACAAAAATGGTAAAGAAAAGATAAAAATGAAAAGAGGATGATGAAAAGATGATGATGATGATGATGATGATGATGATGATATTTGATTGATTATGAGGCATATTTTGGGTAATATTTTTCCTTTTTTTGGAATTATGAGTAATGAAGTGTAAGATTTAGAAAAAGAGGAAAATCTGCTTGTATCAGTTACATGATTTTGGGATTGAAAGAAAAAGATGATGTTTTTGTATGTTTTGATGTGGAGGCATTTGTTGAAATTTTGAAATGTTGTATGTATGTCTGATGGTTTAATAATAAATAAAAAAAATAAAAAAAAATCTGTTCTTATCAGTTTAATATCTGATACGTCCCCTATACGGGGACTACATATTAAACGGATTTTTGGACTCGGGAGTTGAAACAGGGGCTTGCTCCGTTCACTCCACGCATCGACCCGGCATTGCAGTGCCGCTGGGAACGGTGCGCCTCCTTCTGCTTTGTCGAAAGAAACTCGCATACACAAGGGCACCTTATCGTTCTGAACGGCGTGCCCGGTGGTTTACGCCCCGCCCCCTAGGCCGTGCCCCCCATTTGTGTTAACCAACGCCCCCAAAGTGGTTGGGGGTTGGGGCGACGGGAGGAGTAGACTAATTCCGGGGTACAGGTGAAAAATCTTCAAAGTGTGGGCTGCTGAAAAAAAAAAAACCTGCATGTGCCGTTTTGCCCGGCTCTCCGCGGGGCCCCGGGGAGCCTTGTCACCCAGCCGGGGTGCCCGCCCACAACCCAGTCAAACTCACAACCCGGCTCTCCAGCCGAACCCGGGTACCCACTATTAAGCCACCCTCCCGGAACCTTTACCAATAGCTGCGGGCGCACCGAGGCCGGGGACCTGGTGGTACGAATCCAGCTTTTTGGCAAAGCATTGTGGCCGTTTTGGGGAGCTCCCCACGCCAAAATGGGGCAACCTAAGGGGACTCCAGTCGGCCAGTTGGAGCCAAAGTAAAGTCTAGGTCTGTGTCCTGCTGCCCAACGGGGCTTTCTTCGCTGTGGGCGCCCCCTGGTGCTTCTCTAAGTTGTCCAATATTTCACATTGACAACAGTCTGCCACAAGGAAAAAAAGAAGGACAAAAAAAGCTTACAGCACCTGGTATTCCCAGGCGGTCTCCCATCCAAGTACTAACCAGGCCCGACCCTGCTTAGCTTCCGAGATCGGACGAGATCGGGCGTGTTCAGGGTGGTATGGCCGTAAGCGACAGTGAACCGCAGCCGGTAGGCCTTAATGGGCCAGCAGAGGCCCTTGCTATCGTGTGTGCTTCTGTCACGGCCACTCATAAACACCGATTGCTCCTTCAGTCTGGCAAAATGAAAAAGCTTACAGCACCTGGTATTCCCAGGCGGTCTCCCATCCAAGTACTAACCAGGCCCGACCCTGCTTAGCTTCCGAGATCGGACGAGATTGGGCGTGTTCAGGGTGGTATGGCCATGAGCGACAGTCAACCGCAGCCGGTAGGCCTTAATGGGCCAGCAGAGGCCCTTGCTATCGTGTGTGCTTCTGTCACGGCCACTCATAAACGACGATTGCTCCTTCAGTCTGGCAAAATGAAAAAGCTTACAGCACCTGGTATTCCCAGGCGGTCTCCCATCCAAGTACTAACCAGGCCCGACCCTGCTTAGCTTCCGAGATCGGACGAGATCGGGCGTGTTCAGGGTGGTATGGCCGTAAGCAAGTAAGGCAGCAGCCGCTAGGCCTCATATGCCAGTGTCACGCTAACGCGGAGGGGACTGGCGGGTGTCAGACCGGATGAGAAAAGCATCAGCAGAGGCTGCGGTCGTTCAGGCAGTCAGTTAAGGGGTTATCGCTTCTCGGCCTTTTGGCTAAGATCAAGTGTAGTATCTGTTCTTATCAGTTTAATATCTGATACGTCCCCTATACGGGGACTACATATTAAACGGATTTTTGGACTCGGGAGTTGAAACAGGGGCTTGCTCCGTTCACTCCACGCATCGACCCGGCATTGCAGTGCCGCTGGGAACGGTGCGCCTCCTTCTGCTTTGTCGAAAGAAACTCGCATACACAAGGGCACCTTATCGTTCTGAACGGCGTGCCCGGTGGTTTACGCCCCGCCCCCTAGGCCGTGCCCCCCATTTGTGTTAACCAACGCCCCCAAAGTGGTTGGGGGTTGGGGCGACGGGAGGAGTAGACTAATTCCGGGGTACAGGTGAAAAATCTTCAAAGTGTGGGCTGCTGAAAAAAAAAAAAAACCTGCATGTGCCGTTTTGCCCGGCTCTCCGCGGGGCCCCGGGGAGCCTTGTCACCCAGCCGGGGTGCCCGCCCACAACCCAGTCAAACTCACAACCCGGCTCTCCAGCCGAACCCGGGTACCCACTATTAAGCCACCCTCCCGGAACCTTTACCAATAGCTGCGGGCGCACCGAGGCCGGGGACCTGGTGGTACGAATCCAGCTTTTTGGCAAAGCATTGTGGCCGTTTTGGGGAGCTCCCCACGCCAAAATGGGGCAACCTAAGGGGACTCCAGTCGGCCAGTTGGAGCCAAAGTAAAGTCTAGGTCTGTGTCCTGCTGCCCAACGGGGCTTTCTTCGCTGTGGGCGCCCCCTGGTGCTTCTCTAAGTTGTCCAATATTTCACTTTGACAACAGTCTGCCAAAAGGAAAAAAAGAAGGACAAAAAAAGCTTACAGCACCTGGTATTCCCAGGCGGTCTCCCATCCAAGTACTAACCAGGCCCGACCCTGCTTAGCTTCCGAGATCGGACGAGATCGGGCGTGTTCAGGGTGGTATGGCCGTAAGCGACAGTGAACCGCAGCCGGTAGGCCTTAATGGGCCAGCAGAGGCCCTTGCTATCGTGTGTGCTTCTGTCACGGCCACTCATAAACACCGATTGCTCCTTCAGTCTGGCAAAATGAAAAAGCTTACAGCACCTGGTATTCCCCGGCGGTCTCCCATCCAAGTACTAACCAGGCCCGACCCTGCTTAGCTTCCGAGATCGGACGAGATTGGGCGTGTTCAGGGTGGTATGGCCATGAGCGACAGTCAACCGCAGCCGGTAGGCCTTAATGGGCCAGCAGAGGCCCTTGCTATCGTTTGTGCTTCTGTCACGGCCACTCATAAACGACGATTGCTCCTTCAGTCTGGCAAAATGAAAAAGCTTACAGCACCTGGTATTCCCAGGCGGTCTCCCATCCAAGTACTAACCAGGCCCGACCCTGCTTAGCTTCCGAGATCGGACGAGATCGGGCGTGTTCAGGGTGGTATGGCCGTAAGCAAGTAAGGCAGCAGCCGCTAGGCCTCATATGCCAGTGTCACGCTAACGCGGAGGGGACTGGCGGGTGTCAGACCGGATGAGAAAAGCATCAGCAGAGGCTGCGGTCGTTCAGGCAGTCAGTTAAGGGGTTATCGCTTCTCGGCCTTTTGGCTAAGATCAAACCTATCTGGAGTCAAGCGCTGTAGGAGGCACAGATAGCTTTAAGCGATTTAGAAAAAAGGACGTTTTGTCCGTCGTGGAGGTAGGAGAAAATGGCTTCCACGGCGGCACCAACAACACCAAAGGCCGGACTGAGGAACACTGTACGTTTCCGGTGGACAAAGAAGAACACCCCACTGATGCAGAGGGAGGTGTTTGGACGTTTGATGCTGATGGGGCAGCTGAAGCTTAAAGTGGAGCATGTCTTCTGTCTACAGACGAACATGCAGGAAAAGAGCTACGACGTCACGTTCAGCTCCCAAGGAGTTGCTGAAGATGTACTTGAGATTACAAGAGCAAGAGCCGGTGAGAGACCCTTCAATGACTTTGAAGTGCTGAATCTAGACAGACCGAATTTTAGGGTCATTACAGTACATATGTACAACCCCTATGTGACGCGTGAACAAATGGTCGCATTTTTGTCCTACTATGGAGAGGTGTTTCCTGGAAGTAGGAGGATCATGGATCCATTGGGCTTTTGGACGGGGAGGACCCAGTTTCATGTCCTTCTGAAGGAAGATCCCAGTGGGATAGATGGCATGAAGCACCCCCCAGCTTTTTTCAGCCTGGCTGCGGATCGGGGGTTCCTGTTTTACAGCAGACAGCCTCCGTTCTGTCGGAAGTGTAAGAAGCATGGACACAGCGAGGGGGCATGCGGCTTCGTCTGGTGCAATGTCTGCAAATGTTACGGGCACGAAACCAGAGACTGCCCGTACCCGAAGACCTGCAATGGCTGTGGGAGACCGGGCCATTTCGCAAGGGACTGCCCGGAGCGGAAGCGTTCCTACGCAGAGGCAGCCAGCAATGGATCAGCAGGTGAAGAGGAGGAGATTTCTGATGAAGGGATCATGCAGCAACTGAGCGGCACGGAGGACGTTTCCCAGGAGCAGCAGACAGAGGTGGAGAAAGTTGGAGAGAAGGAGGCCCTCTCGGTTGAGGGAACCCTAGGACAAGAGGGTGAGGGGATGGAGGAGCAGTCTTCAACTGCCAACGGAAAGTCGCCGGAAAAAAGGAAGGGGGCGGCAAAGAAAATGAAGAAGACCAAAATGACATTTGGAGGCAATGGACACAAAACTGGTGAGCAGGGAAGGGCTTCAAAGAGGGTAAAGTTTGGGGAGAGGGTGGGGGAGGGGCGAGCGGTGGGGGAACTGCTGCGGGAGGGGGAGGGGGATCGGGTGCCGGTGCGGGAGGGGGAGGGGGAGGGGGAGGTAGTGGGTGGGGAGTTGGGGGGACAGACTTTGGGGGGACGGGAAGACACAGGGATTGTGGATGAAACACAGAGGGACTCTGCAGACAAGGACACTGACGTTAAAGCATTGATAGAAAACATGGTGGATGAGCTGATTTCAATTCCTGTGGCTTCTCTGGTGCCTGAGAGTGTGGAGGAAGGGAGTTGGGGAGAGGCACCATCGGGTGAGAACTTAGAGGAGAATGATTTGTTGGAGTGGGATCATACACAAAGCAATCCGGGGGGGAAAATGGACATTTATAAAATTTCCTATTGAAATGGACAGGGATTCTGGTTACAAAAATGGTAAAGAAAAGATAAAAATGAAAAGAGGATGATGAAAAGATGATGATGATGATGATGATGATGATGATGATATTTGATTGATTATGAGGCATATTTTGGGTAATATTTTTCCTTTTTTTGGAATTATGAGTAATGAAGTGTAAGATTTAGAAAAAGAGGAAAATCTGCTTGTATCAGTTACATGATTTTGGGATTGAAAGAAAAAGATGATGTTTTTGTATGTTTTGATGTGGAGGCATTTGTTGAAATTTTGAAATGTTGTATGTATGTCTGATGGTTTAATAATAAATAAATAAATTAAAAAAAAATCTGTTCTTATCAGTTTAATATCTGATACGTCCCCTATACGGGGACTACATATTAAACGGATTTTTGGACTCGGGAGTTGAAACAGGGGCTTGCTCCGTTCACTCCACGCATCGACCCGGCATTGCAGTGCCGCTGGGAACGGTGCGCCTCCTTCTGCTTTGTCGAAAGAAACTCGCATACACAAGGGCACCTTATCGTTCTGAACGGCGTGCCCGGTGGTTTACGCCCCGCCCCCTAGGCCGTGCCCCCCATTTGTGTTAACCAACGCCCCCAAAGTGGTTGGGGGTTGGGGCGACGGGAGGAGTAGACTAATTCCGGGGTACAGGTGAAAAATCTTCAAAGTGTGGGCTGCTGAAAAAAAAAAAAACCTGCATGTGCCGTTTTGCCCGGCTCTCCGCGGGGCCCCGGGGAGCCTTGTCACCCAGCCGGGGTGCCCGCCCACAACCCAGTCAAACTCACAACCCGGCTCTCCAGCCGAACCCGGGTACCCACTATTAAGCCACCCTCCCGGAACCTTTACCAATAGCTGCGGGCGCACCGAGGCCGGGGACCTGGTGGTACGAATCCAGCTTTTTGGCAAAGCATTGTGGCCGTTTTGGGGAGCTCCCCACGCCAAAATGGGGCAACCTAAGGGGACTCCAGTCGGCCAGTTGGAGCCAAAGTAAAGTCTAGGTCTGTGTCCTGCTGCCCAACGGGGCTTTCTTCGCTGTGGGCGCCCCCTGGTGCTTCTCTAAGTTGTCCAATATTTCACATTGACAACAGTCTGCCACAAGGAAAAAAAGAAGGACAAAAAAAGCTTACAGCACCTGGTATTCCCAGGCGGTCTCCCATCCAAGTACTAACCAGGCCCGACCCTGCTTAGCTTCCGAGATCGGACGAGATCGGGCGTGTTCAGGGTGGTATGGCCGTAAGCGACAGTGAACCGCAGCCGGTAGGCCTTAATGGGCCAGCAGAGGCCCTTGCTATCGTGTGTGCTTCTGTCACGGCCACTCATAAACACCGATTGCTCCTTCAGTCTGGCAAAATGAAAAAGCTTACAGCACCTGGTATTCCCAGGCGGTCTCCCATCCAAGTACTAACCAGGCCCGACCCTGCTTAGCTTCCGAGATCGGACGAGATTGGGCGTGTTCAGGGTGGTATGGCCATGAGCGACAGTCAACCGCAGCCGGTAGGCCTTAATGGGCCAGCAGAGGCCCTTGCTATCGTGTGTGCTTCTGTCACGGCCACTCATAAACGACGATTGCTCCTTCAGTCTGGCAAAATGAAAAAGCTTACAGCACCTGGTATTCCCAGGCGGTCTCCCATCCAAGTACTAACCAGGCCCGACGCTGCTTAGCTTCCGAGATCGGACGAGATCGGGCGTGTTCAGGGTGGTATGGCCGTAAGCAAGTAAGGCAGCAGCCGCTAGGCCTCATATGCCAGTGTCACGCTCAGACCGGATGAGAAAAGCATCAGCAGAGGCTGCGGTCGTTCAGGCAGTCAGTTAAGGGGTTATCGCTTCTCGGCCTTTTGGCTAAGATCAAGTGTAGTATCTGTTCTTATCAGTTTAATATCTGATACGTCCCCTATACGGGGACTACATATTAAACGGATTTTTGGACTCGGGAGTTGAAACAGGGGCTTGCTCCGTTCACTCCACGCATCGACCCGGCATTGCAGTGCCGCTGGGAACGGTGCGCCTCCTTCTGCTTTGTCGAAAGAAACTCGCATACACAAGGGCACCTTATCGTTCTGAACGGCGTGCCCGGTGGTTTACGCCCCGCCCCCTAGGCCGTGCCCCCCATTTGTGTTAACCAACGCCCCCAAAGTGGTTGGGGGTTGGGGCGACGGGAGGAGTAGACTAATTCCGGGGTACAGGTGAAAAATCTTCAAAGTGTGGGCTGCTGAAAAAAAAAAAAAACCTGCATGTGCCGTTTTGCCCGGCTCTCCGCGGGGCCCCGGGGAGCCTTGTCACCCAGCCGGGGTGCCCGCCCACAACCCAGTCAAACTCACAACCCGGCTCTCCAGCCGAACCCGGGTACCCACTATTAAGCCACCCTCCCGGAACCTTTACCAATAGCTGCGGGCGCACCGAGGCCGGGGACCTGGTGGTACGAATCCAGCTTTTTGGCAAAGCATTGTGGCCGTTTTGGGGAGCTCCCCACGCCAAAATGGGGCAACCTAAGGGGACTCCAGTCGGCCAGTTGGAGCCAAAGTAAAGTCTAGGTCTGTGTCCTGCTGCCCAACGGGGCTTTCTTCGCTGTGGGCGCCCCCTGGTGCTTCTCTAAGTTGTCCAATATTTCACTTTGACAACAGTCTGCCAAAAGGAAAAAAAGAAGGACAAAAAAAGCTTACAGCACCTGGTATTCCCAGGCGGTCTCCCATCCAAGTACTAACCAGGCCCGACCCTGCTTAGCTTCCGAGATCGGACGAGATCGGGCGTGTTCAGGGTGGTATGGCCGTAAGCGACAGTGAACCGCAGCCGGTAGGCCTTAATGGGCCAGCAGAGGCCCTTGCTATCGTGTGTGCTTCTGTCACGGCCACTCATAAACACCGATTGCTCCTTCAGTCTGGCAAAATGAAAAAGCTTACAGCACCTGGTATTCCCCGGCGGTCTCCCATCCAAGTACTAACCAGGCCCGACCCTGCTTAGCTTCCGAGATCGGACGAGATTGGGCGTGTTCAGGGTGGTATGGCCATGAGCGACAGTCAACCGCAGCCGGTAGGCCTTAATGGGCCAGCAGAGGCCCTTGCTATCGTTTGTGCTTCTGTCACGGCCACTCATAAACGACGATTGCTCCTTCAGTCTGGCAAAATGAAAAAGCTTACAGCACCTGGTATTCCCAGGCGGTCTCCCATCCAAGTACTAACCAGGCCCGACCCTGCTTAGCTTCCGAGATCGGACGAGATCGGGCGTGTTCAGGGTGGTATGGCCGTAAGCAAGTAAGGCAGCAGCCGCTAGGCCTCATATGCCAGTGTCACGCTAACGCGGAGGGGACTGGCGGGTGTCAGACCGGATGAGAAAAGCATCAGCAGAGGCTGCGGTCGTTCAGGCAGTCAGTTAAGGGGTTATCGCTTCTCGGCCTTTTGGCTAAGATCAAACCTATCTGGAGTCAAGCGCTGTAGGAGGCACAGATAGCTTTAAGCGATTTAGAAAAAAGGACGTTTTGTCCGTCGTGGAGGTAGGAGAAAATGGCTTCCACGGCGGCACCAACAACACCAAAGGCCGGACTGAGGAACACTGTACGTTTCCGGTGGACAAAGAAGAACACCCCACTGATGCAGAGGGAGGTGTTTGGACGTTTGATGCTGATGGGGCAGCTGAAGCTTAAAGTGGAGCATGTCTTCTGTCTACAGACGAACATGCAGGAAAAGAGCTACGACGTCACGTTCAGCTCCCAAGGAGTTGCTGAAGATGTACTTGAGATTACAAGAGCAAGAGCCGGTGAGAGACCCTTCAATGACTTTGAAGTGCTGAATCTAGACAGACCGAATTTTAGGGTCATTACAGTACATATGTACAACCCCTATGTGACGCGTGAACAAATGGTCGCATTTTTGTCCTACTATGGAGAGGTGTTTCCTGGAAGTAGGAGGATCATGGATCCATTGGGCTTTTGGACGGGGAGGACCCAGTTTCATGTCCTTCTGAAGGAAGATCCCAGTGGGATAGATGGCATGAAGCACCCCCCAGCTTTTTTCAGCCTGGCTGCGGATCGGGGGTTCCTGTTTTACAGCAGACAGCCTCCGTTCTGTCGGAAGTGTAAGAAGCATGGACACAGCGAGGGGGCATGCGGCTTCGTCTGGTGCAATGTCTGCAAATGTTACGGGCACGAAACCAGAGACTGCCCGTACCCGAAGACCTGCAATGGCTGTGGGAGACCGGGCCATTTCGCAAGGGACTGCCCGGAGCGGAAGCGTTCCTACGCAGAGGCAGCCAGCAATGGATCAGCAGGTGAAGAGGAGGAGATTTCTGATGAAGGGATCATGCAGCAACTGAGCGGCACGGAGGACGTTTCCCAGGAGCAGCAGACAGAGGTGGAGAAAGTTGGAGAGAAGGAGGCCCTCTCGGTTGAGGGAACCCTAGGACAAGAGGGTGAGGGGATGGAGGAGCAGTCTTCAACTGCCAACGGAAAGTCGCCGGAAAAAAGGAAGGGGGCGGCAAAGAAAATGAAGAAGACCAAAATGACATTTGGAGGCAATGGACACAAAACTGGTGAGCAGGGAAGGGCTTCAAAGAGGGTAAAGTTTGGGGAGAGGGTGGGGGAGGGGCGAGCGGTGGGGGAACTGCTGCGGGAGGGGGAGGGGGATCGGGTGCCGGTGCGGGAGGGGGAGGGGGAGGGGGAGGTAGTGGGTGGGGAGTTGGGGGGACAGACTTTGGGGGGACGGGAAGACACAGGGATTGTGGATGAAACACAGAGGGACTCTGCAGACAAGGACACTGACGTTAAAGCATTGATAGAAAACATGGTGGATGAGCTGATTTCAATTCCTGTGGCTTCTCTGGTGCCTGAGAGTGTGGAGGAAGGGAGTTGGGGAGAGGCACCATCGGGTGAGAACTTAGAGGAGAATGATTTGTTGGAGTGGGATCATACACAAAGCAATCCGGGGGGGAAAATGGACATTTATAAAATTTCCTATTGAAATGGACAGGGATTCTGGTTACAAAAATGGTAAAGAAAAGATAAAAATGAAAAGAGGATGATGAAAAGATGATGATGATGATGATGATGATGATGATGATATTTGATTGATTATGAGGCATATTTTGGGTAATATTTTTCCTTTTTTTGGAATTATGAGTAATGAAGTGTAAGATTTAGAAAAAGAGGAAAATCTGCTTGTATCAGTTACATGATTTTGGGATTGAAAGAAAAAGATGATGTTTTTGTATGTTTTGATGTGGAGGCATTTGTTGAAATTTTGAAATGTTGTATGTATGTCTGATGGTTTAATAATAAATAAAAAAATTAAAAAAAGATCTGTTCTTATCAGTTTAATATCTGATACGTCCCCTATACGGGGACTACATATTAAACGGATTTTTGGACTCGGGAGTTGAAACAGGGGCTTGCTCCGTTCACTCCACGCATCGACCCGGCATTGCAGTGCCGCTGGGAACGGTGCGCCTCCTTCTGCTTTGTCGAAAGAAACTCGCATACACAAGGGCACCTTATCGTTCTGAACGGCGTGCCCGGTGGTTTACGCCCCGCCCCCTAGGCCGTGCCCCCCATTTGTGTTAACCAACGCCCCCAAAGTGGTTGGGGGTTGGGGCGACGGGAGGAGTAGACTAATTCCGGGGTACAGGTGAAAAATCTTCAAAGTGTGGGCTGCTGAAAAAAAAAAAAACCTGCATGTGCCGTTTTGCCCGGCTCTCCGCGGGGCCCCGGGGAGCCTTGTCACCCAGCCGGGGTGCCCGCCCACAACCCAGTCAAACTCACAACCCGGCTCTCCAGCCGAACCCGGGTACCCACTATTAAGCCACCCTCCCGGAACCTTTACCAATAGCTGCGGGCGCACCGAGGCCGGGGACCTGGTGGTACGAATCCAGCTTTTTGGCAAAGCATTGTGGCCGTTTTGGGGAGCTCCCCACGCCAAAATGGGGCAACCTAAGGGGACTCCAGTCGGCCAGTTGGAGCCAAAGTAAAGTCTAGGTCTGTGTCCTGCTGCCCAACGGGGCTTTCTTCGCTGTGGGCGCCCCCTGGTGCTTCTCTAAGTTGTCCAATATTTCACATTGACAACAGTCTGCCACAAGGAAAAAAAGAAGGACAAAAAAAGCTTACAGCACCTGGTATTCCCAGGCGGTCTCCCATCCAAGTACTAACCAGGCCCGACCCTGCTTAGCTTCCGAGATCGGACGAGATCGGGCGTGTTCAGGGTGGTATGGCCGTAAGCGACAGTGAACCGCAGCCGGTAGGCCTTAATGGGCCAGCAGAGGCCCTTGCTATCGTGTGTGCTTCTGTCACGGCCACTCATAAACACCGATTGCTCCTTCAGTCTGGCAAAATGAAAAAGCTTAGAGCACCTGGTATTCCCAGGCGGTCTCCCATCCAAGTACTAACCAGGCCCGACCCTGCTTAGCTTCCGAGATCGGACGAGATTGGGCGTGTTCAGGGTGGTATGGCCATGAGCGACAGTCAACCGCAGCCGGTAGGCCTTAATGGGCCAGCAGAGGCCCTTGCTATCGTGTGTGCTTCTGTCACGGCCACTCATAAACGACGATTGCTCCTTCAGTCTGGCAAAATGAAAAAGCTTACAGCACCTGGTATTCCCAGGCGGTCTCCCATCCAAGTACTAACCAGGCCCGACCCTGCTTAGCTTCCGAGATCGGACGAGATCGGGCGTGTTCAGGGTGGTATGGCCGTAAGCAAGTAAGGCAGCAGCCGCTAGGCCTCATATGCCAGTGTCACGCTCAGACCGGATGAGAAAAGCATCAGCAGAGGCTGCGGTCGTTCAGGCAGTCAGTTAAGGGGTTATCGCTTCTCGGCCTTTTGGCTAAGATCAAGTGTAGTATCTGTTCTTATCAGTTTAATATCTGATACGTCCCCTATACGGGGACTACATATTAAACGGATTTTTGGACTCGGGAGTTGAAACAGGGGCTTGCTCCGTTCACTCCACGCATCGACCCGGCATTGCAGTGCCGCTGGGAACGGTGCGCCTCCTTCTGCTTTGTCGAAAGAAACTCGCATACACAAGGGCACCTTATCGTTCTGAACGGCGTGCCCGGTGGTTTACGCCCCGCCCCCTAGGCCGTGCCCCCCATTTGTGTTAACCAACGCCCCCAAAGTGGTTGGGGGTTGGGGCGACGGGAGGAGTAGACTAATTCCGGGGTACAGGTGAAAAATCTTCAAAGTGTGGGCTGCTGAAAAAAAAAAAAAACCTGCATGTGCCGTTTTGCCCGGCTCTCCGCGGGGCCCCGGGGAGCCTTGTCACCCAGCCGGGGTGCCCGCCCACAACCCAGTCAAACTCACAACCCGGCTCTCCAGCCGAACCCGGGTACCCACTATTAAGCCACCCTCCCGGAACCTTTACCAATAGCTGCGGGCGCACCGAGGCCGGGGACCTGGTGGTACGAATCCAGCTTTTTGGCAAAGCATTGTGGCCGTTTTGGGGAGCTCCCCACGCCAAAATGGGGCAACCTAAGGGGACTCCAGTCGGCCAGTTGGAGCCAAAGTAAAGTCTAGGTCTGTGTCCTGCTGCCCAACGGGGCTTTCTTCGCTGTGGGCGCCCCCTGGTGCTTCTCTAAGTTGTCCAATATTTCACATTGACAACAGTCTGCCACAAGGAAAAAAAGAAGGACAAAAAAAGCTTACAGCACCTGGTATTCCCAGGCGGTCTCCCATCCAAGTACTAACCAGGCCCGACCCTGCTTAGCTTCCGAGATCGGACGAGATCGGGCGTGTTCAGGGTGGTATGGCCGTAAGCGACAGTGAACCGCAGCCGGTAGGCCTTAATGGGCCAGCAGAGGCCCTTGCTATCGTGTGTGCTTCTGTCACGGCCACTCATAAACACCGATTGCTCCTTCAGTCTGGCAAAATGAAAAAGCTTACAGCACCTGGTATTCCCAGGCGGTCTCCCATCCAAGTACTAACCAGGCCCGACCCTGCTTAGCTTCCGAGATCGGACGAGATTGGGCGTGTTCAGGGTGGTATGGCCATGAGCGACAGTCAACCGCAGCCGGTAGGCCTTAATGGGCCAGCAGAGGCCCTTGCTATCGTGTGTGCTTCTGTCACGGCCACTCATAAACGACGATTGCTCCTTCAGTCTGGCAAAATGAAAAAGCTTACAGCACCTGGTATTCCCAGGCGGTCTCCCATCCAAGTACTAACCAGGCCCGACCCTGCTTAGCTTCCGAGATCGGACGAGATCGGGCGTGTTCAGGGTGGTATGGCCGTAAGCAAGTAAGGCAGCAGCCGCTAGGCCTCATATGCCAGTGTCACGCTAACGCGGAGGGGACTGGCGGGTGTCAGACCGGATGAGAAAAGCATCAGCAGAGGCTGCGGTCGTTCAGGCAGTCAGTTAAGGGGTTATCGCTTCTCGGCCTTTTGGCTAAGATCAAGTGTAGTATCTGTTCTTATCAGTTTAATATCTGATACGTCCCCTATACGGGGACTACATATTAAACGGATTTTTGGACTCGGGAGTTGAAACAGGGGCTTGCTCCGTTCACTCCACGCATCGACCCGGCATTGCAGTGCCGCTGGGAACGGTGCGCCTCCTTCTGCTTTGTCGAAAGAAACTCGCATACACAAGGGCACCTTATCGTTCTGAACGGCGTGCCCGGTGGTTTACGCCCCACCCCCTAGGCCGTGCCCCCCATTTGTGTTAACCAACGCCCCCAAAGTGGTTGGGGGTTGGGGCGACGGGAGGAGTAGACTAATTCCGGGGTACAGGTGAAAAATCTTCAAAGTGTGGGCTGCTGAAAAAAAAAAAAAACCTGCATGTGCCGTTTTGCCCGGCTCTCCGCGGGGCCCCGGGGAGCCTTGTCACCCAGCCGGGGTGCCCGCCCACAACCCAGTCAAACTCACAACCCGGCTCTCCAGCCGAACCCGGGTACCCACTATTAAGCCACCCTCCCGGAACCTTTACCAATAGCTGCGGGCGCACCGAGGCCGGGGACCTGGTGGTACGAATCCAGCTTTTTGGCAAAGCATTGTGGCCGTTTTGGGGAGCTCCCCACGCCAAAATGGGGCAACCTAAGGGGACTCCAGTCGGCCAGTTGGAGCCAAAGTAAAGTCTAGGTCTGTGTCCTGCTGCCCAACGGGGCTTTCTTCGCTGTGGGCGCCCCCTGGTGCTTCTCTAAGTTGTCCAATATTTCACATTGACAACAGTCTGCCACAAGGAAAAAAAGAAGGACAAAAAAAGCTTACAGCACCTGGTATTCCCAGGCGGTCTCCCATCCAAGTACTAACCAGGCCCGACCCTGCTTAGCTTCCGAGATCGGACGAGATCGGGCGTGTTCAGGGTGGTATGGCCGTAAGCGACAGTGAACCGCAGCCGGTAGGCCTTAATGGGCCAGCAGAGGCCCTTGCTATCGTGTGTGCTTCTGTCACGGCCACTCATAAACACCGATTGCTCCTTCAGTCTGGCAAAATGAAAAAGCTTACAGCACCTGGTATTCCCAGGCGGTCTCCCATCCAAGTACTAACCAGGCCCGACCCTGCTTAGCTTCCGAGATCGGACGAGATTGGGCGTGTTCAGGGTGGTATGGCCATGAGCGACAGTCAACCGCAGCCGGTAGGCCTTAATGGGCCAGCAGAGGCCCTTGCTATCGTGTGTGCTTCTGTCACGGCCACTCATAAACGACGATTGCTCCTTCAGTCTGGCAAAATGAAAAAGCTTACAGCACCTGGTATTCCCAGGCGGTCTCCCATCCAAGTACTAACCAGGCCCGACCCTGCTTAGCTTCCGAGATCGGACGAGATCGGGCGTGTTCAGGGTGGTATGGCCGTAAGCAAGTAAGGCAGCAGCCGCTAGGCCTCATATGCCAGTGTCACGCTAACGCGGAGGGGACTGGCGGGTGTCAGACCGGATGAGAAAAGCATCAGCAGAGGCTGCGGTCGTTCAGGCAGTCAGTTAAGGGGTTATCGCTTCTCGGCCTTTTGGCTAAGATCAAGTGTAGTATCTGTTCTTATCAGTTTAATATCTGATACGTCCCCTATACGGGGACTACATATTAAACGGATTTTTGGACTCGGGAGTTGAAACAGGGGCTTGCTCCGTTCACTCCACGCATCGACCCGGCATTGCAGTGCCGCTGGGAACGGTGCGCCTCCTTCTGCTTTGTCGAAAGAAACTCGCATACACAAGGGCACCTTATCGTTCTGAACGGCGTGCCCGGTGGTTTACGCCCCGCCCCCTAGGCCGTGCCCCCCATTTGTGTTAACCAACGCCCCCAAAGTGGTTGGGGGTTGGGGCGACGGGAGGAGTAGACTAATTCCGGGGTACAGGTGAAAAATCTTCAAAGTGTGGGCTGCTGAAAAAAAAAAAAAAACTGCATGTGCCGTTTTGCCCGGCTCTCCGCGGGGCCCCGGGGAGCCTTGTCACCCAGCCGGGGTGCCCGCCCACAACCCAGTCAAACTCACAACCCGGCTCTCCAGCCGAACACGGGTACCCACTATTAAGCCACCCTCCCGGAACCTTTACCAATAGCTGCGGGCGCACCGAGGCCGGGGACCTGGTGGTACGAATCCAGCTTTTTGGCAAAGCATTGTGGCCGTTTTGGGGAGCTCCCCACGCCAAAATGGGGCAACCTAAGGGGACTCCAGTCGGCCAGTTGGAGCCAAAGTAAAGTCTAGGTCTGTGTCCTGCTGCCCAACGGGGCTTTCTTCGCTGTGGGCGCCCCCTGGTGCTTCTCTAAGTTGTCCAATATTTCACATTGACAACAGTCTGCCACAAGGAAAAAAAGAAGGACAAAAAAAGCTTACAGCACCTGGTATTCCCAGGCGGTCTCCCATCCAAGTACTAACCAGGCCCGACCCTGCTTAGCTTCCGAGATCGGACGAGATCGGGCGTGTTCAGGGTGGTATGGCCGTAAGCGACAGTGAACCGCAGCCGGTAGGCCTTAATGGGCCAGCAGAGGCCCTTGCTATCGTGTGTGCTTCTGTCACGGCCACTCATAAACACCGATTGCTCCTTCAGTCTGGCAAAATGAAAAAGCTTACAGCACCTGGTATTCCCAGGCGGTCTCCCATCCAAGTACTAACCAGGCCCGACCCTGCTTAGCTTCCGAGATCGGACGAGATTGGGCGTGTTCAGGGTGGTATGGCCATGAGCGACAGTCAACCGCAGCCGGTAGGCCTTAATGGGCCAGCAGAGGCCCTTGCTATCGTGTGTGCTTCTGTCACGGCCACTCATAAACGACGATTGCTCCTTCAGTCTGGCAAAATGAAAAAGCTTACAGCACCTGGTATTCCCAGGCGGTCTCCCATCCAAGTACTAACCAGGCCCAACCCTGCTTACCTTCCGAGATCGGACGAGATCGGGCGTGTTCAGGGTGGTATGGCCGTAAGCAAGTAAGGCAGCAGCCGCTAGGCCTCATATGCCAGTGTCACGCTAACGCGGAGGGGACTGGCGGGTGTCAGACCGGATGAGAAAAGCATCAGCAGAGGCTGCGGTCGTTCAGGCAGTCAGTTAAGGGGTTATCGCTTCTCGGCCTTTTGGCTAAGATCAAGTGTAGTATCTGTTCTTATCAGTTTAATATCTGATACGTCCCCTATACGGGGACTACATATTAAACGGATTTTTGGACTCGGGAGTTGAAACAGGGGCTTGCTCCGTTCACTCCACGCATCGACCCGGCATTGCAGTGCCGCTGGGAACGGTGCGCCTCCTTCTGCTTTGTCGAAAGAAACTCGCATACACAAGGGCACCTTATCGTTCTGAACGGCGTGCCCGGTGGTTTACGCCCCACCCCCTAGGCCGTGCCCCCCATTTGTGTTAACCAACGCCCCCAAAGTGGTTGGGGGTTGGGGCGACGGGAGGAGTAGACTAATTCCGGGGTACAGGTGAAAAATCTTCAAAGTGTGGGCTGCTGAAAAAAAAAAAAAACCTGCATGTGCCGTTTTGCCCGGCTCTCCGCGGGGCCCCGGGGAGCCTTGTCACCCAGCCGGGGTGCCCGCCCACAACCCAGTCAAACTCACAACCCGGCTCTCCAGCCGAACCCGGGTACCCACTATTAAGCCACCCTCCCGGAACCTTTACCAATAGCTGCGGGCGCACCGAGGCCGGGGACCTGGTGGTACGAATCCAGCTTTTTGGCAAAGCATTGTGGCCGTTTTGGGGAGCTCCCCACGCCAAAATGGGGCAACCTAAGGGGACTCCAGTCGGCCAGTTGGAGCCAAAGTAAAGTCTAGGTCTGTGTCCTGCTGCCCAACGGGGCTTTCTTCGCTGTGGGCGCCCCCTGGTGCTTCTCTAAGTTGTCCAATATTTCACATTGACAACAGTCTGCCACAAGGAAAAAAAGAAGGACAAAAAAAGCTTACAGCACCTGGTATTCCCAGGCGGTCTCCCATCCAAGTACTAACCAGGCCCGACCCTGCTTAGCTTCCGAGATCGGACGAGATCGGGCGTGTTCAGGGTGGTATGGCCGTAAGCGACAGTGAACCGCAGCCGGTAGGCCTTAATGGGCCAGCAGAGGCCCTTGCTATCGTGTGTGCTTCTGTCACGGCCACTCATAAACACCGATTGCTCCTTCAGTCTGGCAAAATGAAAAAGCTTACAGCACCTGGTATTCCCAGGCGGTCTCCCATCCAAGTACTAACCAGGCCCGACCCTGCTTAGCTTCCGAGATCGGACGAGATTGGGCGTGTTCAGGGTGGTATGGCCATGAGCGACAGTCAACCGCAGCCGGTAGGCCTTAATGGGCCAGCAGAGGCCCTTGCTATCGTGTGTGCTTCTGTCACGGCCACTCATAAACGACGATTGCTCCTTCAGTCTGGCAAAATGAAAAAGCTTACAGCACCTGGTATTCCCAGGCGGTCTCCCATCCAAGTACTAACCAGGCCCGACCCTGCTTAGCTTCCGAGATCGGACGAGATCGGGCGTGTTCAGGGTGGTATGGCCGTAAGCAAGTAAGGCAGCAGCCGCTAGGCCTCATATGCCAGTGTCACGCTAACGCGGAGGGGACTGGCGGGTGTCAGACCGGATGAGAAAAGCATCAGCAGAGGCTGCGGTCGTTCAGGCAGTCAGTTAAGGGGTTATCGCTTCTCGGCCTTTTGGCTAAGATCAAGTGTAGTATCTGTTCTTATCAGTTTAATATCTGATACGTCCCCTATACGGGGACTACATATTAAACGGATTTTTGGACTCGGGAGTTGAAACAGGGGCTTGCTCCGTTCACTCCACGCATCGACCCGGCATTGCAGTGCCGCTGGGAACGGTGCGCCTCCTTCTGCTTTGTCGAAAGAAACTCGCATACACAAGGGCACCTTATCGTTCTGAACGGCGTGCCCGGTGGTTTACGCCCCGCCCCCTAGGCCGTGCCCCCCATTTGTGTTAACCAACGCCCCCAAAGTGGTTGGGGGTTGGGGCGACGGGAGGATTAGACTAATTCCGGGGTACAGGTGAAAAATCTTCAAAGTGTGGGCTGCTGAAAAAAAAAAAAAACCTGCATGTGCCGTTTTGCCCGGCTCTCCGCGGGGCCCCGGGGAGCCTTGTCACCCAGCCGGGGTGCCCGCCCACAACCCAGTCAAACTCACAACCCGGCTCTCCAGCCGAACACGGGTACCCACTATTAAGCCACCCTCCCGGAACCTTTACCAATAGCTGCGGGCGCACCGAGGCCGGGGACCTGGTGGTACGAATCCAGCTTTTTGGCAAAGCATTGTGGCCGTTTTGGGGAGCTCCCCACGCCAAAATGGGGCAACCTAAGGGGACTCCAGTCGGCCAGTTGGAGCCAAAGTAAAGTCTAGGTCTGTGTCCTGCTGCCCAACGGGGCTTTCTTCGCTGTGGGCGCCCCCTGGTGCTTCTCTAAGTTGTCCAATATTTCACATTGACAACAGTCTGCCACAAGGAAAAAAAGAAGGACAAAAAAAGCTTACAGCACCTGGTATTCCCAGGCGGTCTCCCATCCAAGTACTAACCAGGCCCGACCCTGCTTAGCTTCCGAGATCGGACGAGATCGGGCGTGTTCAGGGTGGTATGGCCGTAAGCGACAGTGAACCGCAGCCGGTAGGCCTTAATGGGCCAGCAGAGGCCCTTGCTATCGTGTGTGCTTCTGTCACGGCCACTCATAAACACCGATTGCTCCTTCAGTCTGGCAAAATGAAAAAGCTTACAGCACCTGGTATTCCCAGGCGGTCTCCGATCCAAGTACTAACCAGGCCCGACCCTGCTTAGCTTCCGAGATCGGACGAGATTGGGCGTGTTCAGGGTTGTATGGCCATGAGCGACAGTCAACCGCAGCCGGTAGGCCTTAATGGGCCAGCAGAGGCCCTTGCTATCGTGTGTGCTTCTGTCACGGCCACTCATAAACGACGATTGCTCCTTCAGTCTGGCAAAATGAAAAAGCTTACAGCACCTGGTATTCCCAGGCGGTCTCCCATCCAAGTACTAACCAGGCCCGACCCTGCTTAGCTTCCGAGATCGGACGAGATCGGGCGTGTTCAGGGTGGTATGGCCGTAAGCAAGTAAGGCAGCAGCCGCTAGGCCTCATATGCCAGTGTCACGCTAACGCGGAGGGGACTGGCGGGTGTCAGACCGGATGAGAAAAGCATCAGCAGAGGCTGCGGTCGTTCAGGCAGTCAGTTAAGGGGTTATCGCTTCTCGGCCTTTTGGCTAAGATCAAGTGTAGTATCTGTTCTTATCAGTTTAATATCTGATACGTCCCCTATACGGGGACTACATATTAAACGGATTTTTGGACTCGGGAGTTGAAACAGGGGCTTGCTCCGTTCACTCCACGCATCGACCCGGCATTGCAGTGCCGCTGGGAACGGTGCGCCTCCTTCTGCTTTGTCGAAAGAAACTCGCATACACAAGGGCACCTTATCGTTCTGAACGGCGTGCCCGGTGGTTTACGCCCCACCCCCTAGGCCGTGCCCCCCATTTGTGTTAACCAACGCCCCCAAAGTGGTTGGGGGTTGGGGCGACGGGAGGAGTAGACTAATTCCGGGGTACAGGTGAAAAATCTTCAAAGTGTGGGCTGCTGAAAAAAAAAAAAAACCTGCATGTGCCGTTTTGCCCGGCTCTCCGCGGGGCCCCGGGGAGCCTTGTCACCCAGCCGGGGTGCCCGCCCACAACCCAGTCAAACTCACAACCCGGCTCTCCAGCCGAACCCGGGTACCCACTATTAAGCCACCCTCCCGGAACCTTTACCAATAGCTGCGGGCGCACCGAGGCCGGGGACCTGGTGGTACGAATCCAGCTTTTTGGCAAAGCATTGTGGCCGTTTTGGGGAGCTCCCCACGCCAAAATGGGGCAACCTAAGGGGACTCCAGTCGGCCAGTTGGAGCCAAAGTAAAGTCTAGGTCTGTGTCCTGCTGCCCAACGGGGCTTTCTTCGCTGTGGGCGCCCCCTGGTGCTTCTCTAAGTTGTCCAATATTTCACATTGACAACAGTCTGCCACAAGGAAAAAAAGAAGGACAAAAAAAGCTTACAGCACCTGGTATTCCCAGGCGGTCTCCCATCCAAGTACTAACCAGGCCCGACCCTGCTTAGCTTCCGAGATCGGACGAGATCGGGCGTGTTCAGGGTGGTATGGCCGTAAGCGACAGTGAACCGCAGCCGGTAGGCCTTAATGGGCCAGCAGAGGCCCTTGCTATCGTGTGTGCTTCTGTCACGGCCACTCATAAACACCGATTGCTCCTTCAGTCTGGCAAAATGAAAAAGCTTAGAGCACCTGGTATTCCCAGGCGGTCTCCCATCCAAGTACTAACCAGGCCCGACCCTGCTTAGCTTCCGAGATCGGACGAGATTGGGCGTGTTCAGGGTGGTATGGCCATGAGCGACAGTCAACCGCAGCCGGTAGGCCTTAATGGGCCAGCAGA
>NC_137818.1:69077647-69380147 GCF_963921795.1 Nannobrachium achirus | reverse complement strand
TTTGGCTAAGATCAAGTGTAGTATCTGTTCTTATCAGTTTAATATCTGATACGTCCCCTATACGGGGACTACATATTAAACGGATTTTTGGACTCGGGAGTTGAAACAGGGGCTTGCTCCGTTCACTCCACGCATCGACCCGGCATTGCAGTGCCGCTGGGAACGGTGCGCCTCCTTCTGCTTTGTCGAAAGAAACTCGCATACACAAGGGCACCTTATCGTTCTGAACGGCGTGCCCGGTGGTTTACGCCCCACCCCCTAGGCCGTGCCCCCCATTTGTGTTAACCAACGCCCCCAAAGTGGTTGGGGGTTGGGGCGACGGGAGGAGTAGACTAATTCCGGGGTACAGGTGAAAAATCTTCAAAGTGTGGGCTGCTGAAAAAAAAAAAAAACCTGCATGTGCCGTTTTGCCCGGCTCTCCGCGGGGCCCCGGGGAGCCTTGTCACCCAGCCGGGGTGCCCGCCCACAACCCAGTCAAACTCACAACCCGGCTCTCCAGCCGAACCCGGGTACCCACTATTAAGCCACCCTCCCGGAACCTTTACCAATAGCTGCGGGCGCACCGAGGCCGGGGACCTGGTGGTACGAATCCAGCTTTTTGGCAAAGCATTGTGGCCGTTTTGGGGAGCTCCCCACGCCAAAATGGGGCAACCTAAGGGGACTCCAGTCGGCCAGTTGGAGCCAAAGTAAAGTCTAGGTCTGTGTCCTGCTGCCCAACGGGGCTTTCTTCGCTGTGGGCGCCCCCTGGTGCTTCTCTAAGTTGTCCAATATTTCACATTGACAACAGTCTGCCACAAGGAAAAAAAGAAGGACAAAAAAAGCTTACAGCACCTGGTATTCCCAGGCGGTCTCCCATCCAAGTACTAACCAGGCCCGACCCTGCTTAGCTTCCGAGATCGGACGAGATCGGGCGTGTTCAGGGTGGTATGGCCGTAAGCGACAGTGAACCGCAGCCGGTAGGCCTTAATGGGCCAGCAGAGGCCCTTGCTATCGTGTGTGCTTCTGTCACGGCCACTCATAAACACCGATTGCTCCTTCAGTCTGGCAAAATGAAAAAGCTTACAGCACCTGGTATTCCCAGGCGGTCTCCCATCCAAGTACTAACCAGGCCCGACCCTGCTTAGCTTCCGAGATCGGACGAGATTGGGCGTGTTCAGGGTGGTATGGCCATGAGCGACAGTCAACCGCAGCCGGTAGGCCTTAATGGGCCAGCAGAGGCCCTTGCTATCGTGTGTGCTTCTGTCACGGCCACTCATAAACGACGATTGCTCCTTCAGTCTGGCAAAATGAAAAAGCTTACAGCACCTGGTATTCCCAGGCGGTCTCCCATCCAAGTACTAACCAGGCCCGACCCTGCTTAGCTTCCGAGATCGGACGAGATCGGGCGTGTTCAGGGTGGTATGGCCGTAAGCAAGTAAGGCAGCAGCCGCTAGGCCTCATATGCCAGTGTCACGCTAACGCGGAGGGGACTGGCGGGTGTCAGACCGGATGAGAAAAGCATCAGCAGAGGCTGCGGTCGTTCAGGCAGTCAGTTAAGGGGTTATCGCTTCTCGGCCTTTTGGCTAAGATCAAGTGTAGTATCTGTTCTTATCAGTTTAATATCTGATACGTCCCCTATACGGGGACTACATATTAAACGGATTTTTGGACTCGGGAGTTGAAACAGGGGCTTGCTCCGTTCACTCCACGCATCGACCCGGCATTGCAGTGCCGCTGGGAACGGTGCGCCTCCTTCTGCTTTGTCGAAAGAAACTCGCATACACAAGGGCACCTTATCGTTCTGAACGGCGTGCCCGGTGGTTTACGCCCCACCCCCTAGGCCGTGCCCCCCATTTGTGTTAACCAACGCCCCCAAAGTGGTTGGGGGTTGGGGCGACGGGAGGAGTAGACTAATTCCGGGGTACAGGTGAAAAATCTTCAAAGTGTGGGCTGCTGAAAAAAAAAAAAAACCTGCATGTGCCGTTTTGCCCGGCTCTCCGCGGGGCCCCGGGGAGCCTTGTCACCCAGCCGGGGTGCCCGCCCACAACCCAGTCAAACTCACAACCCGGCTCTCCAGCCGAACCCGGGTACCCACTATTAAGCCACCCTCCCGGAACCTTTACCAATAGCTGCGGGCGCACCGAGGCCGGGGACCTGGTGGTACGAATCCAGCTTTTTGGCAAAGCATTGTGGCCGTTTTGGGGAGCTCCCCACGCCAAAATGGGGCAACATAAGGGGACTCCAGTCGGCCAGTTGGAGCCAAAGTAAAGTCTAGGTCTGTGTCCTGCTGCCCAACGGGGCTTTCTTCGCTGTGGGCGCCCCCTGGTGCTTCTCTAAGTTGTCCAATATTTCACATTGACAACAGTCTGCCACAAGGAAAAAAAGAAGGACAAAAAAAGCTTACAGCACCTGGTATTCCCAGGCGGTCTCCCATCCAAGTACTAACCAGGCCCGACCCTGCTTAGCTTCCGAGATCGGACGAGATCGGGCGTGTTCAGGGTGGTATGGCCGTAAGCGACAGTGAACCGCAGCCGGTAGGCCTTAATGGGCCAGCAGAGGCCCTTGCTATCGTGTGTGCTTCTGTCACGGCCACTCATAAACACCGATTGCTCCTTCAGTCTGGCAAAATGAAAAAGCTTACAGCACCTGGTATTCCCAGGCGGTCTCCCATCCAAGTACTAACCAGGCCCGACCCTGCTTAGCTTCCGAGATCGGACGAGATTGGGCGTGTTCAGGGTGGTATGGCCATGAGCGACAGTCAACCGCAGCCGGTAGGCCTTAATGGGCCAGCAGAGGCCCTTGCTATCGTGTGTGCTTCTGTCACGGCCACTCATAAACGACGATTGCTCCTTCAGTCTGGCAAAATGAAAAAGCTTACAGCACCTGGTATTCCCAGGCGGTCTCCCATCCAAGTACTAACCAGGCCCGACCCTGCTTAGCTTCCGAGATCGGACGAGATCGGGCGTGTTCAGGGTGGTATGGCCGTAAGCAAGTAAGGCAGCAGCCGCTAGGCCTCATATGCCAGTGTCACGCTAACGCGGAGGGGACTGGCGGGTGTCAGACCGGATGAGAAAAGCATCAGCAGAGGCTGCGGTCGTTCAGGCAGTCAGTTAAGGGGTTATCGCTTCTCGGCCTTTTGGCTAAGATCAAGTGTAGTATCTGTTCTTATCAGTTTAATATCTGATACGTCCCCTATACGGGGACTACATATTAAACGGATTTTTGGACTCGGGAGTTGAAACAGGGGCTTGCTCCGTTCACTCCACGCATCGACCCGGCATTGCAGTGCCGCTGGGAACGGTGCGCCTCCTTCTGCTTTGTCGAAAGAAACTCGCATACACAAGGGCACCTTATCGTTCTGAACGGCGTGCCCGGTGGTTTACGCCCCACCCCCTAGGCCGTGCCCCCCATTTGTGTTAACCAACGCCCCCAAAGTGGTTGGGGGTTGGGGCGACGGGAGGAGTAGACTAATTCCGGGGTACAGGTGAAAAATCTTCAAAGTGTGGGCTGCTGAAAAAAAAAAAAAACCTGCATGTGCCGTTTTGCCCGGCTCTCCGCGGGGCCCCGGGGAGCCTTGTCACCCAGCCGGGGTGCCCGCCCACAACCCAGTCAAACTCACAACCCGGCTCTCCAGCCGAACCCGGGTACCCACTATTAAGCCACCCTCCCGGAACCTTTACCAATAGCTGCGGGCGCACCGAGGCCGGGGACCTGGTGGTACGAATCCAGCTTTTTGGCAAAGCATTGTGGCCGTTTTGGGGAGCTCCCCACGCCAAAATGGGGCAACATAAGGGGACTCCAGTCGGCCAGTTGGAGCCAAAGTAAAGTCTAGGTCTGTGTCCTGCTGCCCAACGGGGCTTTCTTCGCTGTGGGCGCCCCCTGGTGCTTCTCTAAGTTGTCCAATATTTCACATTGACAACAGTCTGCCACAAGGAAAAAAAGAAGGACAAAAAAAGCTTACAGCACCTGGTATTCCCAGGCGGTCTCCCATCCAAGTACTAACCAGGCCCGACCCTGCTTAGCTTCCGAGATCGGACGAGATCGGGCGTGTTCAGGGTGGTATGGCCGTAAGCGACAGTGAACCGCAGCCGGTAGGCCTTAATGGGCCAGCAGAGGCCCTTGCTATCGTGTGTGCTTCTGTCACGGCCACTCATAAACACCGATTGCTCCTTCAGTCTGGCAAAATGAAAAAGCTTACAGCACCTGGTATTCCCAGGCGGTCTCCCATCCAAGTACTAACCAGGCCCGACCCTGCTTAGCTTCCGAGATCGGACGAGATTGGGCGTGTTCAGGGTGGTATGGCCATGAGCGACAGTCAACCGCAGCCGGTAGGCCTTAATGGGCCAGCAGAGGCCCTTGCTATCGTGTGTGCTTCTGTCACGGCCACTCATAAACGACGATTGCTCCTTCAGTCTGGCAAAATGAAAAAGCTTACAGCACCTGGTATTCCCAGGCGGTCTCCCATCCAAGTACTAACCAGGCCCGACCCTGCTTAGCTTCCGAGATCGGACGAGATCGGGCGTGTTCAGGGTGGTATGGCCGTAAGCAAGTAAGGCAGCAGCCGCTAGGCCTCATATGCCAGTGTCACGCTAACGCGGAGGGGACTGGCGGGTGTCAGACCGGATGAGAAAAGCATCAGCAGAGGCTGCGGTCGTTCAGGCAGTCAGTTAAGGGGTTATCGCTTCTCGGCCTTTTGGCTAAGATCAAGTGTAGTATCTGTTCTTATCAGTTTAATATCTGATACGTCCCCTATACGGGGACTACATATTAAACGGATTTTTGGACTCGGGAGTTGAAACAGGGGCTTGCTCCGTTCACTCCACGCATCGACCCGGCATTGCAGTGCCGCTGGGAACGGTGCGCCTCCTTCTGCTTTGTCGAAAGAAACTCGCATACACAAGGGCACCTTATCGTTCTGAACGGCGTGCCCGGTGGTTTACGCCCCGCCCCCTAGGCCGTGCCCCCCATTTGTGTTAACCAACGCCCCCAAAGTGGTTGGGGGTTGGGGCGACGGGAGGAGTAGACTAATTCCGGGGTACAGGTGAAAAATCTTCAAAGTGTGGGCTGCTGAAAAAAAAAAAAAACCTGCATGTGCCGTTTTGCCCGGCTCTCCGCGGGGCCCCGGGGAGCCTTGTCACCCAGCCGGGGTGCCCGCCCACAACCCAGTCAAACTCACAACCCGGCTCTCCAGCCGAACACGGGTACCCACTATTAAGCCACCCTCCCGGAACCTTTACCAATAGCTGCGGGCGCACCGAGGCCGGGGACCTGGTGGTACGAATCCAGCTTTTTGGCAAAGCATTGTGGCCGTTTTGGGGAGCTCCCCACGCCAAAATGGGGCAACCTAAGGGGACTCCAGTCGGCCAGTTGGAGCCAAAGTAAAGTCTAGGTCTGTGTCCTGCTGCCCAACGGGGCTTTCTTCGCTGTGGGCGCCCCCTGGTGCTTCTCTAAGTTGTCCAATATTTCACATTGACAACAGTCTGCCACAAGGAAAAAAAGGACAAAAAAAGCTTACAGCACCTGGTATTCCCAGGCGGTCTCCCATCCAAGTACTAACCAGGCCCGACCCTGCTTAGCTTCCGAGATCGGACGAGATCGGGCGTGTTCAGGGTGGTATGGCCGTAAGCGACAGTGAACCGCAGCCGGTAGGCCTTAATGGGCCAGCAGAGGCCCTTGCTATCGTGTGTGCTTCTGTCACGGCCACTCATAAACACCGATTGCTCCTTCAGTCTGGCAAAATGAAAAAGCTTACAGCACCTGGTATTCCCAGGCGGTCTCCCATCCAAGTACTAACCAGGCCCGACCCTGCTTAGCTTCCGAGATCGGACGAGATTGGGCGTGTTCAGGGTGGTATGGCCATGAGCGACAGTCAACCGCAGCCGGTAGGCCTTAATGGGCCAGCAGAGGCCCTTGCTATCGTGTGTGCTTCTGTCACGGCCACTCATAAACGACGATTGCTCCTTCAGTCTGGCAAAATGAAAAAGCTTACAGCACCTGGTATTCCCAGGCGGTCTCCCATCCAAGTACTAACCAGGCCCAACCCTGCTTAGCTTCCGAGATCGGACGAGATCGGGCGTGTTCAGGGTGGTATGGCCGTAAGCAAGTAAGGCAGCAGCCGCTAGGCCTCATATGCCAGTGTCACGCTAACGCGGAGGGGACTGGCGGGTGTCAGACCGGATGAGAAAAGCATCAGCAGAGGCTGCGGTCGTTCAGGCAGTCAGTTAAGGGGTTATCGCTTCTCGGCCTTTTGGCTAAGATCAAGTGTAGTATCTGTTCTTATCAGTTTAATATCTGATACGTCCCCTATACGGGGACTACATATTAAACGGATTTTTGGACTCGGGAGTTGAAACAGGGGCTTGCTCCGTTCACTCCACGCATCGACCCGGCATTGCAGTGCCGCTGGGAACGGTGCGCCTCCTTCTGCTTTGTCGAAAGAAACTCGCATACACAAGGGCACCTTATCGTTCTGAACGGCGTGCCCGGTGGTTTACGCCCCGCCCCCTAGGCCGTGCCCCCCATTTGTGTTAACCAACGCCCCCAAAGTGGTTGGGGGTTGGGGCGACGGGAGGAGTAGACTAATTCCGGGGTACAGGTGAAAAATCTTCAAAGTGTGGGCTGCTGAAAAAAAAAAAAAACCTGCATGTGCCGTTTTGCCCGGCTCTCCGCGGGGCCCCGGGGAGCCTTGTCACCCAGCCGGGGTGCCCGCCCACAACCCAGTCAAACTCACAACCCGGCTCTCCAGCCGAACCCGGGTACCCACTATTAAGCCACCCTCCCGGAACCTTTACCAATAGCTGCGGGCGCACCGAGGCCGGGGACCTGGTGGTACGAATCCAGCTTTTTGGCAAAGCATTGTGGCCGTTTTGGGGAGCTCCCCACGCCAAAATGGGGCAACCTAAGGGGACTCCAGTCGGCCAGTTGGAGCCAAAGTAAAGTCTAGGTCTGTGTCCTGCTGCCCAACGGGGCTTTCTTCGCTGTGGGCGCCCCCTGGTGCTTCTCTAAGTTGTCCAATATTTCACATTGACAACAGTCTGCCACAAGGAAAAAAAGAAGGACAAAAAAAGCTTACAGCACCTGGTATTCCCAGGCGGTCTCCCATCCAAGTACTAACCAGGTCCGACCCTGCTTAGCTTCCGAGATCGGAAGAGATCGGGCGTGTTCAGGGTGGTATGGCCGTAAGCGACAGTGAACCGCAGCCGGTAGGCCTTAATGGGCCAGCAGAGGCCCTTGCTATCGTGTGTGCTTCTGTCACGGCCACTCATAAACACCGATTGCTCCTTCAGTCTGGCAAAATGAAAAAGCTTACAGCACCTGGTATTCCCAGGCGGTCTCCCATCCAAGTACTAACCAGGCCCGACCCTGCTTAGCTTCCGAGATCGGACGAGATTGGGCGTGTTCAGGGTGGTATGGCCATGAGCGAAGGTCAACCGCAGCCGGTAGGCCTTAATGGGCCAGCAGAGGCCCTTGCTATCGTGTGTGCTTCTGTCACGGCCACTCATAAACGACGATTGCTCCTTCAGTCTGGCAAAATGAAAAAGCTTACAGCACCTGGTATTCCCAGGCGGTCTCCCATCCAAGTACTAACCAGGCCCGACCCTGCTTAGCTTCCGAGATCGGACGAGATCGGGCGTGTTCAGGGTGGTATGGCCGTAAGCAAGTAAGGCAGCAGCCGCTAGGCCTCATATGCCAGTGTCACGCTAACGCGGAGGGGACTGGCGGGTGTCAGACCGGATGAGAAAAGCATCAGCAGAGGCTGCGGTCGTTCAGGCAGTCAGTTAAGGGGTTATCGCTTCTCGGCCTTTTGGCTAAGATCAAGTGTAGTATCTGTTCTTATCAGTTTAATATCTGATACGTCCCCTATACGGGGACTACATATTAAACGGATTTTTGGACTCGGGAGTTGAAACAGGGGCTTGCTCCGTTCACTCCACGCATCGACCCGGCATTGCAGTGCCGCTGGGAACGGTGCGCCTCCTTCTGCTTTGTCGAAAGAAACTCGCATACACAAGGGCACCTTATCGTTCTGAACGGCGTGCCCGGTGGTTTACGCCCCACCCCCTAGGCCGTGCCCCCCATTTGTGTTAACCAACGCCCCCAAAGTGGTTGGGGGTTGGGGCGACGGGAGGAGTAGACTAATTCCGGGGTACAGGTGAAAAATCTTCAAAGTGTGGGCTGCTGAAAAAAAAAAAAAACCTGCATGTGCCGTTTGGCCCGGCTCTCCGCGGGGCCCCGGGGAGCCTTGTCACCCAGCCGGGGTGCCCGCCCACAACCCAGTCAAACTCACAACCCGGCTCTCCAGCCGAACCCGGGTACCCACTATTAAGCCACCCTCCCGGAACCTTTACCAATAGCTGCGGGCGCACCGAGGCCGGGGACCTGGTGGTACGAATCCAGCTTTTTGGCAAAGCATTGTGGCCGTTTTGGGGAGCTCCCCACGCCAAAATGGGGCAACCTAAGGGGACTCCAGTCGGCCAGTTGGAGCCAAAGTAAAGTCTAGGTCTGTGTCCTGCTGCCCAACGGGGCTTTCTTCGCTGTGGGCGCCCCCTGGTGCTTCTCTAAGTTGTCCAATATTTCACATTGACAACAGTCTGCCACAAGGAAAAAAAGAAGGACAAAAAAAGCTTACAGCACCTGGTATTCCCAGGCGGTCTCCCATCCAAGTACTAACCAGGCCCGACCCTGCTTAGCTTCCGAGATCGGACGAGATCGGGCGTGTTCAGGGTGGTATGGCCGTAAGCGACAGTGAACCGCAGCCGGTAGGCCTTAATGGGCCAGCAGAGGCCCTTGCTATCGTGTGTGCTTCTGTCACGGCCACTCATAAACACCGATTGCTCCTTCAGTCTGGCAAAATGAAAAAGCTTACAGCACCTGGTATTCCCAGGCGGTCTCCCATCCAAGTACTAACCAGGCCCGACCCTGCTTAGCTTCCGAGATCGGACGAGATTGGGCGTGTTCAGGGTGGTATGGCCATGAGCGACAGTCAACCGCAGCCGGTAGGCCTTAATGGGCCAGCAGAGGCCCTTGCTATCGTGTGTGCTTCTGTCACGGCCACTCATAAACGACGATTGCTCCTTCAGTCTGGCAAAATGAAAAAGCTTACAGCACCTGGTATTCCCAGGCGGTCTCCCATCCAAGTACTAACCAGGCCCGACCCTGCTTAGCTTCCGAGATCGGACGAGATCGGGCGTGTTCAGGGTGGTATGGCCGTAAGCAAGTAAGGCAGCAGCCGCTAGGCCTCATATGCCAGTGTCACGCTAACGCGGAGGGGACTGGCGGGTGTCAGACCGGATGAGAAAAGCATCAGCAGAGGCTGCGGTCGTTCAGGCAGTCAGTTAAGGGGTTATCGCTTCTCGGCCTTTTGGCTAAGATCAAGTGTAGTATCTGTTCTTATCAGTTTAATATCTGATACGTCCCCTATACGGGGACTACATATTAAACGGATTTTTGGACTCGGGAGTTGAAACAGGGGCTTGCTCCGTTCACTCCACGCATCGACCCGGCATTGCAGTGCCGCTAGGAACGGTGCGCCTCCTTCTGCTTTGTCGAAAGAAACTCGCATACACAAGGGCACCTTATCGTTCTGAACGGCGTGCCCGGTGGTTTACGCCCCGCCCCCTAGGCCGTGCCCCCCATTTGTGTTAACCAACGCCCCCAAAGTGGTTGGGGGTTGGGGCGACGGGAGGAGTAGACTAATTCCGGGGTACAGGTGAAAAATCTTCAAAGTGTGGGCTGCTGAAAAAAAAAAAAAACCTGCATGTGCCGTTTTGCCCGGCTCTCCGCGGGGCCCCGGGGAGCCTTGTCACCCAGCCGGGGTGCCCGCCCACAACCCAGTCAAACTCACAACCCGGCTCTCCAGCCGAACCCGGGTACCCACTATTAAGCCACCCTCCCGGAACCTTTACCAATAGCTGCGGGCGCACCGAGGCCGGGGACCTGGTGGTACGAATCCAGCTTTTTGGCAAAGCATTGTGGCCGTTTTGGGGAGCTCCCCACGCCAAAATGGGGCAACCTAAGGGGACTCCAGTCGGCCAGTTGGAGCCAAAGTAAAGTCTAGGTCTGTGTCCTGCTGCCCAACGGGGCTTTCTTCGCTGTGGGCGCCCCCTGGTGCTTCTCTAAGTTGTCCAATATTTCACATTGACAACAGTCTGCCACAAGGAAAAAAAGAAGGACAAAAAAAGCTTACAGCACCTGGTATTCCCAGGCGGTCTCCCATCCAAGTACTAACCAGGCCCGACCCTGCTTAGCTTCCGAGATCGGACGAGATCGGGCGTGTTCAGGGTGGTATGGCCGTAAGCGACAGTGAACCGCAGCCGGTAGGCCTTAATGGGCCAGCAGAGGCCCTTGCTATCGTGTGTGCTTCTGTCACGGCCACTCATAAACACCGATTGCTCCTTCAGTCTGGCAAAATGAAAAAGCTTACAGCACCTGGTATTCCCAGGCGGTCTCCCATCCAAGTACTAACCAGGCCCGACCCTGCTTAGCTTCCGAGATCGGACGAGATTGGGCGTGTTCAGGGTGGTATGGCCATGAGCGACAGTCAACCGCAGCCGGTAGGCCTTAATGGGCCAGCAGAGGCCCTTGCTATCGTGTGTGCTTCTGTCACGGCCACTCATAAACGACGATTGCTCCTTCAGTCTGGCAAAATGAAAAAGCTTACAGCACCTGGTATTCCCAGGCGGTCTCCCATCCAAGTACTAACCAGGCCCGACCCTGCTTAGCTTCCGAGATCGGACGAGATCGGGCGTGTTCAGGGTGGTATGGCCGTAAGCAAGTAAGGCAGCAGCCGCTAGGCCTCATATGCCAGTGTCACGCTAACGCGGAGGGGACTGGCGGGTGTCAGACCGGATGAGAAAAGCATCAGCAGAGGCTGCGGTCGTTCAGGCAGTCAGTTAAGGGGTTATCGCTTCTCGGCCTTTTGGCTAAGATCAAGTGTAGTATCTGTTCTTATCAGTTTAATATCTGATACGTCCCCTATACGGGGACTACATATTAAACGGATTTTTGGACTCGGGAGTTGAAACAGGGGCTTGCTCCGTTCACTCCACGCATCGACCCGGCATTGCAGTGCCGCTGGGAACGGTGCGCCTCCTTCTGCTTTGTCGAAAGAAACTCGCATACACAAGGGCACCTTATCGTTCTGAACGGCGTGCCCGGTGGTTTACGCCCCGCCCCCTAGGCCGTGCCCCCCATTTGTGTTAACCAACGCCCCCAAAGTGGTTGGGGGTTGGGGCGACGGGAGGAGTAGACTAATTCCGGGGTACAGGTGAAAAATCTTCAAAGTGTGGGCTGCTGAAAAAAAAAAAAAACCTGCATGTGCCGTTTTGCCCGGCTCTCCGCGGGGCCCCGGGGAGCCTTGTCACCCAGCCGGGGTGCCCGCCCACAACCCAGTCAAACTCACAACCCGGCTCTCCAGCCGAACCCGGGTACCCACTATTAAGCCACCCTCCCGGAACCTTTACCAAAAGCTGCGGGCGCACCGAGGCCGGGGACCTGGTGGTACGAATCCAGCTTTTTGGCAAAGCATTGTGGCCGTTTTGGGGAGCTCCCCACGCCAAAATGGGGCAACCTAAGGGGACTCCAGTCGGCCAGTTGGAGCCAAAGTAAAGTCTAGGTCTGTGTCCTGCTGCCCAACGGGGCTTTCTTCGCTGTGGGCGCCCCCTGGTGCTTCTCTAAGTTGTCCAATATTTCACATTGACAACAGTCTGCCACAAGGAAAAAAAGAAGGACAAAAAAAGCTTACAGCACCTGGTATTCCCAGGCGGTCTCCCATCCAAGTACTAACCAGGCCCGACCCTGCTTAGCTTCCGAGATCGGACGAGATCGGGCGTGTTCAGGGTGGTATGGCCGTAAGCGACAGTGAACCGCAGCCGGTAGGCCTTAATGGGCCAGCAGAGGCCCTTGCTATCGTGTGTGCTTCTGTCACGGCCACTCATAAACACCGATTGCTCCTTCAGTCTGGCAAAATGAAAAAGCTTACAGCACCTGGTATTCCCAGGCGGTCTCCCATCCAAGTACTAACCAGGCCCGACCCTGCTTAGCTTCCGAGATCGGACGAGATTGGGCGTGTTCAGGGTGGTATGGCCATGAGCGACAGTCAACCGCAGCCGGTAGGCCTTAATGGGCCAGCAGAGGCCCTTGCTATCGTGTGTGCTTCTGTCACGGCCACTCATAAACGACGATTGCTCCTTCAGTCTGGCAAAATGAAAAAGCTTACAGCACCTGGTATTCCCAGGCGGTCTCCCATCCAAGTACTAACCAGGCCCGACCCTGCTTAGCTTCCGAGATCGGACGAGATCGGGCGTGTTCAGGGTGGTATGGCCGTAAGCAAGTAAGGCAGCAGCCGCTAGGCCTCATATGCCAGTGTCACGCTAACGCGGAGGGGACTGGCGGGTGTCAGACCGGATGAGAAAAGCATCAGCAGAGGCTGCGGTCGTTCAGGCAGTCAGTTAAGGGGTTATCGCTTCTCGGCCTTTTGGCTAAGATCAAGTGTAGTATCTGTTCTTATCAGTTTAATATCTGATACGTCCCCTATATGGGGACTACATATTAAACGGATTTTTGGACTCGGGAGTTGAAACAGGGGCTTGCTCCGTTCACTCCACGCATCGACCCGGCATTGCAGTGCCGCTGGGAACGGTGCGCCTCCTTCTGCTTTGTCGAAAGAAACTCGCATACACAAGGGCACCTTATCGTTCTGAACGGCGTGCCCGGTGGTTTACGCCCCGCCCCCTAGGCCGTGCCCCCCATTTGTGTTAACCAACGCCCCCAAAGTGGTTGGGGGTTGGGGCGACGGGAGGAGTAGACTAATTCCGGGGTACAGGTGAAAAATCTTCAAAGTGTGGGCTGCTGAAAAAAAAAAAAAACCTGCATGTGCCGTTTTGCCCGGCTCTCCGCGGGGCCCCGGGGAGCCTTGTCACCCAGCCGGGGTGCCCGCCCACAACCCAGTCAAACTCACAACCCGGCTCTCCAGCCGAACCCGGGTACCCACTATTAAGCCACCCTCCCGGAACCTTTACCAATAGCTGCGGGCGCACCGAGGCCGGGGACCTGGTGGTACGAATCCAGCTTTTTGGCAAAGCATTGTGGCCGTTTTGGGGAGCTCCCCACGCCAAAATGGGGCAACCTAAGGGGACTCCAGTCGGCCAGTTGGAGCCAAAGTAAAGTCTAGGTCTGTGTCCTGCTGCCCAACGGGGCTTTCTTCGCTGTGGGCGCCCCCTGGTGCTTCTCTAAGTTGTCCAATATTTCACATTGACAACAGTCTGCCACAAGGAAAAAAAGAAGGACAAAAAAAGCTTACAGCACCTGGTATTCCCAGGCGGTCTCCCATCCAAGTACTAACCAGGCCCGACCCTGCTTAGCTTCCGAGATCGGACGAGATCGGGCGTGTTCAGGGTGGTATGGCCATAAGCGACAGTGAACCGCAGCCGGTAGGCCTTAATGGGCCAGCAGAGGCCCTTGCTATCGTGTGTGCTTCTGTCACGGCCACTCATAAACACCGATTGCTCCTTCAGTCTGGCAAAATGAAAAAGCTTACAGCACCTGGTATTCCCAGGCGGTCTCCCATCCAAGTACTAACCAGGCCCGACCCTGCTTAGCTTCCGAGATCGGACGAGATTGGGCGTGTTCAGGGTGGTATGGCCATGAGCGACAGTCAACCGCAGCCGGTAGGCCTTAATGGGCCAGCAGAGGCCCTTGCTATCGTGTGTGCTTCTGTCACGGCCACTCATAAACGACGATTGCTCCTTCAGTCTGGCAAAATGAAAAAGCTTACAGCACCTGGTATTCCCAGGCGGTCTCCCATCCAAGTACTAACCAGGCCCGACCCTGCTTAGCTTCCGAGATCGGACGAGATCGGGCGTGTTCAGGGTGGTATGGCCGTAAGCAAGTAAGGCAGCAGCCGCTAGGCCTCATATGCCAGTGTCACGCTAATGCGGAGGGGACTGGCGGGTGTCAGACCGGATGAGAAAAGCATCAGCAGAGGCTGCGGTCGTTCAGGCAGTCAGTTAAGGGGTTATCGCTTCTCGGCCTTTTGGCTAAGATCAAGTGTAGTATCTGTTCTTATCAGTTTAATATCTGATACGTCCCCTATATGGGGACTACATATTAAACGGATTTTTGGACTCGGGAGTTGAAACAGGGGCTTGCTCCGTTCACTCCACGCATCGACCCGGCATTGCAGTGCCGCTGGGAACGGTGCGCCTCCTTCTGCTTTGTCGAAAGAAACTCGCATACACAAGGGCACCTTATCGTTCTGAACGGCGTGCCCGGTGGTTTACGCCCCGCCCCCTAGGCCGTGCCCCCCATTTGTGTTAACCAACGCCCCCAAAGTGGTTGGGGGTTGGGGCGACGGGAGGAGTAGACTAATTCCGGGGTACAGGTGAAAAATCTTCAAAGTGTGGGCTGCTGAAAAAAAAAAAAAACCTGCATGTGCCGTTTTGCCCGGCTCTCCGCGGGGCCCCGGGGAGCCTTGTCACCCAGCCGGGGTGCCCGCCCACAACCCAGTCAAACTCACAACCCGGCTCTCCAGCCGAACCCGGGTACCCACTATTAAGCCACCCTCCCGGAACCTTTACCAAAAGCTGCGGGCGCACCGAGGCCGGGGACCTGGTGGTACGAATCCAGCTTTTTGGCAAAGCATTGTGGCCGTTTTGGGGAGCTCCCCACGCCAAAATGGGGCAACCTAAGGGGACTCCAGTCGGCCAGTTGGAGCCAAAGTAAAGTCTAGGTCTGTGTCCTGCTGCCCAACGGGGCTTTCTTCGCTGTGGGCGCCCCCTGGTGCTTCTCTAAGTTGTCCAATATTTCACATTGACAACAGTCTGCCACAAGGAAAAAAAGAAGGACAAAAAAAGCTTACAGCACCTGGTATTCCCAGGCGGTCTCCCATCCAAGTACTAACCAGGCCCGACCCTGCTTAGCTTCCGAGATCGGACGAGATCGGGCGTGTTCAGGGTGGTATGGCCGTAAGCGACAGTGAACCGCAGCCGGTAGGCCTTAATGGGCCAGCAGAGGCCCTTGCTATCGTGTGTGCTTCTGTCACGGCCACTCATAAACACCGATTGCTCCTTCAGTCTGGCAAAATGAAAAAGCTTACAGCACCTGGTATTCCCAGGCGGTCTCCCATCCAAGTACTAACCAGGCCCGACCCTGCTTAGCTTCCGAGATCGGACGAGATTGGGCGTGTTCAGGGTGGTATGGCCATGAGCGACAGTCAACCGCAGCCGGTAGGCCTTAATGGGCCAGCAGAGGCCCTTGCTATCGTGTGTGCTTCTGTCACGGCCACTCATAAACGACGATTGCTCCTTCAGTCTGGCAAAATGAAAAAGCTTACAGCACCTGGTATTCCCAGGCGGTCTCCCATCCAAGTACTAACCAGGCCCGACCCTGCTTAGCTTCCGAGATCGGACGAGATCGGGCGTGTTCAGGGTGGTATGGCCGTAAGCAAGTAAGGCAGCAGCCGCTAGGCCTCATATGCCAGTGTCACGCTAACGCGGAGGGGACTGGCGGGTGTCAGACCGGATGAGAAAAGCATCAGCAGAGGCTGCGGTCGTTCAGGCAGTCAGTTAAGGGGTTATCGCTTCTCGGCCTTTTGGCTAAGATCAAGTGTAGTATCTGTTCTTATCAGTTTAATATCTGATACGTCCCCTATATGGGGACTACATATTAAACGGATTTTTGGACTCGGGAGTTGAAACAGGGGCTTGCTCCGTTCACTCCACGCATCGACCCGGCATTGCAGTGCCGCTGGGAACGGTGCGCCTCCTTCTGCTTTGTCGAAAGAAACTCGCATACACAAGGGCACCTTATCGTTCTGAACGGCGTGCCCGGTGGTTTACGCCCCGCCCCCTAGGCCGTGCCCCCCATTTGTGTTAACCAACGCCCCCAAAGTGGTTGGGGGTTGGGGCGACGGGAGGAGTAGACTAATTCCGGGGTACAGGTGAAAAATCTTCAAAGTGTGGGCTGCTGAAAAAAAAAAAAAACCTGCATGTGCCGTTTTGCCCGGCTCTCCGCGGGGCCCCGGGGAGCCTTGTCACCCAGCCGGGGTGCCCGCCCACAACCCAGTCAAACTCACAACCCGGCTCTCCAGCCGAACCCGGGTACCCACTATTAAGCCACCCTCCCGGAACCTTTACCAATAGCTGCGGGCGCACCGAGGCCGGGGACCTGGTGGTACGAATCCAGCTTTTTGGCAAAGCATTGTGGCCGTTTTGGGGAGCTCCCCACGCCAAAATGGGGCAACCTAAGGGGACTCCAGTCGGCCAGTTGGAGCCAAAGTAAAGTCTAGGTCTGTGTCCTGCTGCCCAACGGGGCTTTCTTCGCTGTGGGCGCCCCCTGGTGCTTCTCTAAGTTGTCCAATATTTCACATTGACAACAGTCTGCCACAAGGAAAAAAAGAAGGACAAAAAAAGCTTACAGCACCTGGTATTCCCAGGCGGTCTCCCATCCAAGTACTAACCAGGCCCGACCCTGCTTAGCTTCCGAGATCGGACGAGATCGGGCGTGTTCAGGGTGGTATGGCCATAAGCGACAGTGAACCGCAGCCGGTAGGCCTTAATGGGCCAGCAGAGGCCCTTGCTATCGTGTGTGCTTCTGTCACGGCCACTCATAAACACCGATTGCTCCTTCAGTCTGGCAAAATGAAAAAGCTTACAGCACCTGGTATTCCCAGGCGGTCTCCCATCCAAGTACTAACCAGGCCCGACCCTGCTTAGCTTCCGAGATCGGACGAGATTGGGCGTGTTCAGGGTGGTATGGCCATGAGCGACAGTCAACCGCAGCCGGTAGGCCTTAATGGGCCAGCAGAGGCCCTTGCTATCGTGTGTGCTTCTGTCACGGCCACTCATAAACGACGATTGCTCCTTCAGTCTGGCAAAATGAAAAAGCTTACAGCACCTGGTATTCCCAGGCGGTCTCCCATCCAAGTACTAACCAGGCCCGACCCTGCTTAGCTTCCGAGATCGGACGAGATCGGGCGTGTTCAGGGTGGTATGGCCGTAAGCAAGTAAGGCAGCAGCCGCTAGGCCTCATATGCCAGTGTCACGCTAATGCGGAGGGGACTGGCGGGTGTCAGACCGGATGAGAAAAGCATCAGCAGAGGCTGCGGTCGTTCAGGCAGTCAGTTAAGGGGTTATCGCTTCTCGGCCTTTTGGCTAAGATCAAGTGTAGTATCTGTTCTTATCAGTTTAATATCTGATACGTCCCCTATATGGGGACTACATATTAAACGGATTTTTGGACTCGGGAGTTGAAACAGGGGCTTGCTCCGTTCACTCCACGCATCGACCCGGCATTGCAGTGCCGCTGGGAACGGTGCGCCTCCTTCTGCTTTGTCGAAAGAAACTCGCATACACAAGGGCACCTTATCGTTCTGAACGGCGTGCCCGGTGGTTTACGCCCCGCCCCCTAGGCCGTGCCCCCCATTTGTGTTAACCAACGCCCCCAAAGTGGTTGGGGGTTGGGGCGACGGGAGGAGTAGACTAATTCCGGGGTACAGGTGAAAAATCTTCAAAGTGTGGGCTGCTGAAAAAAAAAAAAAACCTGCATGTGCCGTTTTGCCCGGCTCTCCGCGGGGCCCCGGGGAGCCTTGTCACCCAGCCGGGGTGCCCGCCCACAACCCAGTCAAACTCACAACCCGGCTCTCCAGCCGAACCCGGGTACCCACTATTAAGCCACCCTCCCGGAACCTTTACCAATAGCTGCGGGCGCACCGAGGCCGGGGACCTGGTGGTACGAATCCAGCTTTTTGGCAAAGCATTGTGGCCGTTTTGGGGAGCTCCCCACGCCAAAATGGGGCAACCTAAGGGGACTCCAGTCGGCCAGTTGGAGCCAAAGTAAAGTCTAGGTCTGTGTCCTGCTGCCCAACGGGGCTTTCTTCGCTGTGGGCGCCCCCTGGTGCTTCTCTAAGTTGTCCAATATTTCACATTGACAACAGTCTGCCACAAGGAAAAAAAGAAGGACAAAAAAAGCTTACAGCACCTGGTATTCCCAGGCGGTCTCCCATCCAAGTACTAACCAGGCCCGACCCTGCTTAGCTTCCGAGATCGGACGAGATCGGGCGTGTTCAGGGTGGTATGGCCATAAGCGACAGTGAACCGCAGCCGGTAGGCCTTAATGGGCCAGCAGAGGCCCTTGCTATCGTGTGTGCTTCTGTCACGGCCACTCATAAACACCGATTGCTCCTTCAGTCTGGCAAAATGAAAAAGCTTACAGCACCTGGTATTCCCAGGCGGTCTCCCATCCAAGTACTAACCAGGCCCGACCCTGCTTAGCTTCCGAGATCGGACGAGATTGGGCGTGTTCAGGGTGGTATGGCCATGAGCGACAGTCAACCGCAGCCGGTAGGCCTTAATGGGCCAGCAGAGGCCCTTGCTATCGTGTGTGCTTCTGTCACGGCCACTCATAAACGACGATTGCTCCTTCAGTCTGGCAAAATGAAAAAGCTTACAGCACCTGGTATTCCCAGGCGGTCTCCCATCCAAGTACTAACCAGGCCCGACCCTGCTTAGCTTCCGAGATCGGACGAGATCGGGCGTGTTCAGGGTGGTATGGCCGTAAGCAAGTAAGGCAGCAGCCGCTAGGCCTCATATGCCAGTGTCACGCTAACGCGGAGGGGACTGGCGGGTGTCAGACCGGATGAGAAAAGCATCAGCAGAGGCTGCGGTCGTTCAGGCAGTCAGTTAAGGGGTTATCGCTTCTCGGCCTTTTGGCTAAGATCAAGTGTAGTATCTGTTCTTATCAGTTTAATATCTGATACGTCCCCTATACGGGGACTACATATTAAACGGATTTTTGGACTCGGGAGTTGAAACAGGGGCTTGCTCCGTTCACTCCACGCATCGACCCGGCATTGCAGTGCCGCTGGGAACGGTGCGCCTCCTTCTGCTTTGTCGAAAGAAACTCGCATACACAAGGGCACCTTATCGTTCTGAACGGCGTGCCCGGTGGTTTACGCCCCGCCCCCTAGGCCGTGCCCCCCATTTGTGTTAACCAACGCCCCCAAAGTGGTTGGGGGTTGGGGCGACGGGAGGAGTAGACTAATTCCGGGGTACAGGTGAAAAATCTTCAAAGTGTGGGCTGCTGAAAAAAAAAAAAAACCTGCATGTGCCGTTTTGCCCGGCTCTCCGCGGGGCCCCGGGGAGCCTTGTCACCCAGCCGGGGTGCCCGCCCACAACCCAGTCAAACTCACAACCCGGCTCTCCAGCCGAACCCGGGTACCCACTATTAAGCCACCCTCCCGGAACCTTTACCAATAGCTGCGGGCGCACCGAGGCCGGGGACCTGGTGGTACGAATCCAGCTTTTTGGCAAAGCATTGTGGCCGTTTTGGGGAGCTCCCCACGCCAAAATGGGGCAACCTAAGGGGACTCCAGTCGGCCAGTTGGAGCCAAAGTAAAGTCTAGGTCTGTGTCCTGCTGCCCAACGGGGCTTTCTTCGCTGTGGGCGCCCCCTGGTGCTTCTCTAAGTTGTCCAATATTTCACATTGACAACAGTCTGCCACAAGGAAAAAAAGAAGGACAAAAAAAGCTTACAGCACCTGGTATTCCCAGGCGGTCTCCCATCCAAGTACTAACCAGGCCCGACCCTGCTTAGCTTCCGAGATCGGACGAGATCGGGCGTGTTCAGGGTGGTATGGCCGTAAGCGACAGTGAACCGCAGCCGGTAGGCCTTAATGGGCCAGCAGAGGCCCTTGCTATCGTGTGTGCTTCTGTCACGGCCACTCATAAACACCGATTGCTCCTTCAGTCTGGCAAAATGAAAAAGCTTACAGCACCTGGTATTCCCAGGCGGTCTCCCATCCAAGTACTAACCAGGCCCGACCCTGCTTAGCTTCCGAGATCGGACGAGATTGGGCGTGTTCAGGGTGGTATGGCCATGAGCGACAGTCAACCGCAGCCGGTAGGCCTTAATGGGCCAGCAGAGGCCCTTGCTATCGTGTGTGCTTCTGTCACGGCCACTCATAAACGACGATTGCTCCTTCAGTCTGGCAAAATGAAAAAGCTTACAGCACCTGGTATTCCCAGGCGGTCTCCCATCCAAGTACTAACCAGGCCCGACCCTGCTTAGCTTCCGAGATCGGACGAGATCGGGCGTGTTCAGGGTGGTATGGCCGTAAGCAAGTAAGGCAGCAGCCGCTAGGCCTCATATGCCAGTGTCACGCTAACGCGGAGGGGACTGGCGGGTGTCAGACCGGATGAGAAAAGCATCAGCAGAGGCTGCGGTCGTTCAGGCAGTCAGTTAAAGGGTTATCGCTTCTCGGCCTTTTGGCTAAGATCAAGTGTAGTATCTGTTCTTATCAGTTTAATATCTGATACGTCCCCTATACGGGGACTACATATTAAACGGATTTTTGGACTCGGGAGTTGAAACAGGGGCTTGCTCCGTTCACTCCACGCATCGACCCGGCATTGCAGTGCCGCTGGGAACGGTGCGCCTCCTTCTGCTTTGTCGAAAGAAACTCGCATACACAAGGGCACCTTATCGTTCTGAACGGCGTGCCCGGTGGTTTACGCCCCGCCCCCTAGGCCGTGCCCCCCATTTGTGTTAACCAACGCCCCCAAAGTGGTTGGGGGTTGGGGCGACGGGAGGAGTAGACTAATTCCGGGGTACAGGTGAAAAATCTTCAAAGTGTGGGCTGCTGAAAAAAAAAAAAAACCTGCATGTGCCGTTTTGCCCGGCTCTCCGCGGGGCCCCGGGGAGCCTTGTCACCCAGCCGGGGTGCCCGCCCACAACCCAGTCAAACTCACAACCCGGCTCTCCAGCCGAACCCGGGTACCCACTATTAAGCCACCCTCCCGGAACCTTTACCAATAGCTGCGGGCGCACCGAGGCCGGGGACCTGGTGGTACGAATCCAGCTTTTTGGCAAAGCATTGTGGCCGTTTTGGGGAGCTCCCCACGCCAAAATGGGGCAACCTAAGGGGACTCCAGTCGGCCAGTTGGAGCCAAAGTAAAGTCTAGGTCTGTGTCCTGCTGCCCAACGGGGCTTTCTTCGCTGTGGGCGCCCCCTGGTGCTTCTCTAAGTTGTCCAATATTTCACATTGACAACAGTCTGCCACAAGGAAAAAAAGAAGGACAAAAAAAGCTTACAGCACCTGGTATTCCCAGGCGGTCTCCCATCCAAGTACTAACCAGGCCCGACCCTGCTTAGCTTCCGAGATCGGACGAGATCGGGCGTGTTCAGGGTGGTATGGCCGTAAGCGACAGTGAACCGCAGCCGGTAGGCCTTAATGGGCCAGCAGAGGCCCTTGCTATCGTGTGTGCTTCTGTCACGGCCACTCATAAACACCGATTGCTCCTTCAGTCTGGCAAAATGAAAAAGCTTACAGCACCTGGTATTCCCAGGCGGTCTCCCATCCAAGTACTAACCAGGCCCGACCCTGCTTAGCTTCCGAGATCGGACGAGATTGGGCGTGTTCAGGGTGGTATGGCCATGAGCGACAGTCAACCGCAGCCGGTAGGCCTTAATGGGCCAGCAGAGGCCCTTGCTATCGTGTGTGCTTCTGTCACGGCCACTCATAAACGACGATTGCTCCTTCAGTCTGGCAAAATGAAAAAGCTTACAGCACCTGGTATTCCCAGGCGGTCTCCCATCCAAGTACTAACCAGGCCCGACCCTGCTTAGCTTCCGAGATCGGACGAGATCGGGCGTGTTCAGGGTGGTATGGCCGTAAGCAAGTAAGGCAGCAGCCGCTAGGCCTCATATGCCAGTGTCACGCTAACGCGGAGGGGACTGGCGGGTGTCAGACCGGATGAGAAAAGCATCAGCAGAGGCTGCGGTCGTTCAGGCAGTCAGTTAAGGGGTTATCGCTTCTCGGCCTTTTGGCTAAGATCAAGTGTAGTATCTGTTCTTATCAGTTTAATATCTGATACGTCCCCTATACGGGGACTACATATTAAACGGATTTTTGGACTCGGGAGTTGAAACAGGGGCTTGCTCCGTTCACTCCACGCATCGACCCGGCATTGCAGTGCCGCTGGGAACGGTCCGCCTCCTTCTGCTTTGTCGAAAGAAACTCGCATACACAAGGGCACCTTATCGTTCTGAACGGCGTGCCCGGTGGTTTACGCCCCGCCCCCTAGGCCGTGCCCCCCATTTGTGTTAACCAACGCCCCCAAAGTGGTTGGGGGTTGGGGCGACGGGAGGAGTAGACTAATTCCGGGGTACAGGTGAAAAATCTTCAAAGTGTGGGCTGCTGAAAAAAAAAAAAAACCTGCATGTGCCGTTTTGCCCGGCTCTCCGCGGGGCCCCGGGGAGCCTTGTCACCCAGCCGGGGTGCCCGCCCACAACCCAGTCAAACTCACAACCCGGCTCTCCAGCCGAACCCGGGTACCCACTATTAAGCCACCCTCCCGGAACCTTTACCAATAGCTGCGGGCGCACCGAGGCCGGGGACCTGGTGGTACGAATCCAGCTTTTTGGCAAAGCATTGTGGCCGTTTTGGGGAGCTCCCCACGCCAAAATGGGGCAACCTAAGGGGACTCCAGTCGGCCAGTTGGAGCCAAAGTAAAGTCTAGGTCTGTGTCCTGCTGCCCAACGGGGCTTTCTTCGCTGTGGGCGCCCCCTGGTGCTTCTCTAAGTTGTCCAATATTTCACATTGACAACAGTCTGCCACAAGGAAAAAAAGAAGGACAAAAAAAGCTTACAGCACCTGGTATTCCCAGGCGGTCTCCCATCCAAGTACTAACCAGGCCCGACCCTGCTTAGCTTCCGAGATCGGACGAGATCGGGCGTGTTCAGGGTGGTATGGCCGTAAGCGACAGTGAACCGCAGCCGGTAGGCCTTAATGGGCCAGCAGAGGCCCTTGCTATCGTGTGTGCTTCTGTCACGGCCACTCATAAACACCGATTGCTCCTTCAGTCTGGCAAAATGAAAAAGCTTACAGCACCTGGTATTCCCAGGCGGTCTCCCATCCAAGTACTAACCAGGCCCGACCCTGCTTAGCTTCCGAGATCGGACGAGATTGGGCGTGTTCAGGGTGGTATGGCCATGAGCGACAGTCAACCGCAGCCGGTAGGCCTTAATGGGCCAGCAGAGGCCCTTGCTATCGTGTGTGCTTCTGTCACGGCCACTCATAAACGACGATTGCTCCTTCAGTCTGGCAAAATGAAAAAGCTTACAGCACCTGGTATTCCCAGGCGGTCTCCCATCCAAGTACTAACCAGGCCCGACCCTGCTTAGCTTCCGAGATCGGACGAGATCGGGCGTGTTCAGGGTGGTATGGCCGTAAGCAAGTAAGGCAGCAGCCGCTAGGCCTCATATGCCAGTGTCACGCTAACGCGGAGGGGACTGGCGGGTGTCAGACCGGATGAGAAAAGCATCAGCAGAGGCTGCGGTCGTTCAGGCAGTCAGTTAAGGGGTTATCGCTTCTCGGCCTTTTGGCTAAGATCAAGTGTAGTATCTGTTCTTATCAGTTTAATATCTGATACGTCCCCTATACGGGGACTACATATTAAACGGATTTTTGGACTCGGGAGTTGAAACAGGGGCTTGCTCCGTTCACTCCACGCATCGACCCGGCATTGCAGTGCCGCTGGGAACGGTGCGCCTCCTTCTGCTTTGTCGAAAGAAACTCGCATACACAAGGGCACCTTATCGTTCTGAACGGCGTGCCCGGTGGTTTACGCCCCGCCCCCTAGGCCGTGCCCCCCATTTGTGTTAACCAACGCCCCCAAAGTGGTTGGGGGTTGGGGCGACGGGAGGAGTAGACTAATTCCGGGGTACAGGTGAAAAATCTTCAAAGTGTGGGCTGCTGAAAAAAAAAAAAAACCTGCATGTGCCGTTTTGCCCGGCTCTCCGCGGGGCCCCGGGGAGCCTTGTCACCCAGCCGGGGTGCCCGCCCACAACCCAGTCAAACTCACAACCCGGCTCTCCAGCCGAACCCGGGTACCCACTATTAAGCCACCCTCCCGGAACCTTTACCAATAGCTGCGGGCGCACCGAGGCCGGGGACCTGGTGGTACGAATCCAGCTTTTTGGCAAAGCATTGTGGCCGTTTTGGGGAGCTCCCCACGCCAAAATGGGGCAACCTAAGGGGACTCCAGTCGGCCAGTTGGAGCCAAAGTAAAGTCTAGGTCTGTGTCCTGCTGCCCAACGGGGCTTTCTTCGCTGTGGGCGCCCCCTGGTGCTTCTCTAAGTTGTCCAATATTTCACATTGACAACAGTCTGCCACAAGGAAAAAAAGAAGGACAAAAAAAGCTTACAGCACCTGGTATTCCCAGGCGGTCTCCCATCCAAGTACTAACCAGGCCCGACCCTGCTTAGCTTCCGAGATCGGACGAGATTGGGCGTGTTCAGGGTGGTATGGCCATGAGCGACAGTCAACCGCAGCCGGTAGGCCTTAATGGGCCAGCAGAGGCCCTTGCTATCGTGTGTGCTTCTGTCACGGCCACTCATAAACGACGATTGCTCCTTCAGTCTGGCAAAATGAAAAAGCTTACAGCACCTGGTATTCCCAGGCGGTCTCCCATCCAAGTACTAACCAGGCCCGACCCTGCTTAGCTTCCGAGATCGGACGAGATCGGGCGTGTTCAGGGTGGTATGGCCGTAAGCAAGTAAGGCAGCAGCCGCTAGGCCTCATATGCCAGTGTCACGCTAACGCGGAGGGGACTGGCGGGTGTCAGACCGGATGAGAAAAGCATCAGCAGAGGCTGCGGTCGTTCAGGCAGTCAGTTAAGGGGTTATCGCTTCTCGGCCTTTTGGCTAAGATCAAGTGTAGTATCTGTTCTTATCAGTTTAATATCTGATACGTCCCCTATACGGGGACTACATATTAAACGGATTTTTGGACTCGGGAGTTGAAACAGGGGCTTGCTCCGTTCACTCCACGCATCGACCCGGCATTGCAGTGCCGCTGGGAACGGTGCGCCTCCTTCTGCTTTGTCGAAAGAAACTCGCATACACAAGGGCACCTTATCGTTCTGAACGGCGTGCCCGGTGGTTTACGCCCCGCCCCCTAGGCCGTGCCCCCCATTTGTGTTAACCAACGCCCCCAAAGTGGTTGGGGGTTGGGGCGACGGGAGGAGTAGACTAATTCCGGGGTACAGGTGAAAAATCTTCAAAGTGTGGGCTGCTGAAAAAAAAAAAAAACCTGCATGTGCCGTTTTGCCCGGCTCTCCGCGGGGCCCCGGGGAGCCTTGTCACCCAGCCGGGGTGCCCGCCCACAACCCAGTCAAACTCACAACCCGGCTCTCCAGCCGAACCCGGGTACCCACTATTAAGCCACCCTCCCGGAACCTTTACCAATAGCTGCGGGCGCACCGAGGCCGGGGACCTGGTGGTACGAATCCAGCTTTTTGGCAAAGCATTGTGGCCGTTTTGGGGAGCTCCCCACGCCAAAATGGGGCAACCTAAGGGGACTCCAGTCGGCCAGTTGGAGCCAAAGTAAAGTCTAGGTCTGTGTCCTGCTGCCCAACGGGGCTTTCTTCGCTGTGGGCGCCCCCTGGTGCTTCTCTAAGTTGTCCAATATTTCACATTGACAACAGTCTGCCACAAGGAAAAAAAGAAGGACAAAAAAAGCTTACAGCACCTGGTATTCCCAGGCGGTCTCCCATCCAAGTACTAACCAGGCCCGACCCTGCTTAGCTTCCGAGATCGGACGAGATCGGGCGTGTTCAGGGTGGTATGGCCGTAAGCGACAGTGAACCGCAGCCGGTAGGCCTTAATGGGCCAGCAGAGGCCCTTGCTATCGTGTGTGCTTCTGTCACGGCCACTCATAAACACCGATTGCTCCTTCAGTCTGGCAAAATGAAAAAGCTTACAGCACCTGGTATTCCCAGGCGGTCTCCCATCCAAGTACTAACCAGGCCCGACCCTGCTTAGCTTCCGAGATCGGACGAGATTGGGCGTGTTCAGGGTGGTATGGCCATGAGCGACAGTCAACCGCAGCCGGTAGGCCTTAATGGGCCAGCAGAGGCCCTTGCTATCGTGTGTGCTTCTGTCACGGCCACTCATAAACGACGATTGCTCCTTCAGTCTGGCAAAATGAAAAAGCTTACAGCACCTGGTATTCCCAGGCGGTCTCCCATCCAAGTACTAACCAGGCCCGACCCTGCTTAGCTTCCGAGATCGGACGAGATCGGGCGTGTTCAGGGTGGTATGGCCGTAAGCAAGTAAGGCAGCAGCCGCTAGGCCTCATATGCCAGTGTCACGCTAACGCGGAGGGGACTGGCGGGTGTCAGACCGGATGAGAAAAGCATCAGCAGAGGCTGCGGTCGTTCAGGCAGTCAGTTAAGGGGTTATCGCTTCTCGGCCTTTTGGCTAAGATCAAGTGTAGTATCTGTTCTTATCAGTTTAATATCTGATACGTCCCCTATACGGGGACTACATATTAAACGGATTTTTGGACTCGGGAGTTGAAACAGGGGCTTGCTCCGTTCACTCCACGCATCGACCCGGCATTGCAGTGCCGCTGGGAACGGTGCGCCTCCTTCTGCTTTGTCGAAAGAAACTCGCATACACAAGGGCACCTTATCGTTCTGAACGGCGTGCCCGGTGGTTTACGCCCCGCCCCCTAGGCCGTGCCCCCCATTTGTGTTAACCAACGCCCCCAAAGTGGTTGGGGGTTGGGGCGACGGGAGGAGTAGACTAATTCCGGGGTACAGGTGAAAAATCTTCAAAGTGTGGGCTGCTGAAAAAAAAAAAAAACCTGCATGTGCCGTTTTGCCCGGCTCTCCGCGGGGCCCCGGGGAGCCTTGTCACCCAGCCGGGGTGCCCGCCCACAACCCAGTCAAACTCACAACCCGGCTCTCCAGCCGAACCCGGGTACCCACTATTAAGCCACCCTCCCGGAACCTTTACCAATAGCTGCGGGCGCACCGAGGCCGGGGACCTGGTGGTACGAATCCAGCTTTTTGGCAAAGCATTGTGGCCGTTTTGGGGAGCTCCCCACGCCAAAATGGGGCAACCTAAGGGGACTCCAGTCGGCCAGTTGGAGCCAAAGTAAAGTCTAGGTCTGTGTCCTGCTGCCCAACGGGGCTTTCTTCGCTGTGGGCGCCCCCTGGTGCTTCTCTAAGTTGTCCAATATTTCACATTGACAACAGTCTGCCACAAGGAAAAAAAGAAGGACAAAAAAAGCTTACAGCACCTGGTATTCCCAGGCGGTCTCCCATCCAAGTACTAACCAGGCCCGACCCTGCTTAGCTTCCGAGATCGGACGAGATTGGGCGTGTTCAGGGTGGTATGGCCATGAGCGACAGTCAACCGCAGCCGGTAGGCCTTAATGGGCCAGCAGAGGCCCTTGCTATCGTGTGTGCTTCTGTCACGGCCACTCATAAACGACGATTGCTCCTTCAGTCTGGCAAAATGAAAAAGCTTACAGCACCTGGTATTCCCAGGCGGTCTCCCATCCAAGTACTAACCAGGCCCGACCCTGCTTAGCTTCCGAGATCGGACGAGATCGGGCGTGTTCAGGGTGGTATGGCCGTAAGCAAGTAAGGCAGCAGCCGCTAGGCCTCATATGCCAGTGTCACGCTAACGCGGAGGGGACTGGCGGGTGTCAGACCGGATGAGAAAAGCATCAGCAGAGGCTGCGGTCGTTCAGGCAGTCAGTTAAGGGGTTATCGCTTCTCGGCCTTTTGGCTAAGATCAAGTGTAGTATCTGTTCTTATCAGTTTAATATCTGATACGTCCCCTATACGGGGACTACATATTAAACGGATTTTTGGACTCGGGAGTTGAAACAGGGGCTTGCTCCGTTCACTCCACGCATCGACCCGGCATTGCAGTGCCGCTGGGAACGGTGCGCCTCCTTCTGCTTTGTCGAAAGAAACTCGCATACACAAGGGCACCTTATCGTTCTGAACGGCGTGCCCGGTGGTTTACGCCCCGCCCCCTAGGCCGTGCCCCCCATTTGTGTTAACCAACGCCCCCAAAGTGGTTGGGGGTTGGGGCGACGGGAGGAGTAGACTAATTCCGGGGTACAGGTGAAAAATCTTCAAAGTGTGGGCTGCTGAAAAAAAAAAAAAACCTGCATGTGCCGTTTTGCCCGGCTCTCCGCGGGGCCCCGGGGAGCCTTGTCACCCAGCCGGGGTGCCCGCCCACAACCCAGTCAAACTCACAACCCGGCTCTCCAGCCGAACCCGGGTACCCACTATTAAGCCACCCTCCCGGAACCTTTACCAATAGCTGCGGGCGCACCGAGGCCGGGGACCTGGTGGTACGAATCCAGCTTTTTGGCAAAGCATTGTGGCCGTTTTGGGGAGCTCCCCACGCCAAAATGGGGCAACCTAAGGGGACTCCAGTCGGCCAGTTGGAGCCAAAGTAAAGTCTAGGTCTGTGTCCTGCTGCCCAACGGGGCTTTCTTCGCTGTGGGCGCCCCCTGGTGCTTCTCTAAGTTGTCCAATATTTCACATTGACAACAGTCTGCCACAAGGAAAAAAAGAAGGACAAAAAAAGCTTACAGCACCTGGTATTCCCAGGCGGTCTCCCATCCAAGTACTAACCAGGCCCGACCCTGCTTAGCTTCCGAGATCGGACGAGATCGGGCGTGTTCAGGGTGGTATGGCCGTAAGCGACAGTGAACCGCAGCCGGTAGGCCTTAATGGGCCAGCAGAGGCCCTTGCTATCGTGTGTGCTTCTGTCACGGCCACTCATAAACACCGATTGCTCCTTCAGTCTGGCAAAATGAAAAAGCTTACAGCACCTGGTATTCCCAGGCGGTCTCCCATCCAAGTACTAACCAGGCCCGACCCTGCTTAGCTTCCGAGATCGGACGAGATTGGGCGTGTTCAGGGTGGTATGGCCATGAGCGACAGTCAACCGCAGCCGGTAGGCCTTAATGGGCCAGCAGAGGCCCTTGCTATCGTGTGTGCTTCTGTCACGGCCACTCATAAACGACGATTGCTCCTTCAGTCTGGCAAAATGAAAAAGCTTACAGCACCTGGTATTCCCAGGCGGTCTCCCATCCAAGTACTAACCAGGCCCGACCCTGCTTAGCTTCCGAGATCGGACGAGATCGGGCGTGTTCAGGGTGGTATGGCCGTAAGCAAGTAAGGCAGCAGCCGCTAGGCCTCATATGCCAGTGTCACGCTAACGCGGAGGGGACTGGCGGGTGTCAGACCGGATGAGAAAAGCATCAGCAGAGGCTGCGGTCGTTCAGGCAGTCAGTTAAGGGGTTATCGCTTCTCGGCCTTTTGGCTAAGATCAAGTGTAGTATCTGTTCTTATCAGTTTAATATCTGATACGTCCCCTATACGGGGACTACATATTAAACGGATTTTTGGACTCGGGAGTTGAAACAGGGGCTTGCTCCGTTCACTCCACGCATCGACCCGGCATTGCAGTGCCGCTGGGAACGTTGCGCCTCCTTCTGCTTTGTCGAAAGAAACTCGCATACACAAGGGCACCTTATCGTTCTGAACGGCGTGCCCGGTGGTTTACGCCCCGCCCCCTAGGCCGTGCCCCCCATTTGTGTTAACCAACGCCCCCAAAGTGGTTGGGGGTTGGGGCGACGGGAGGAGTAGACTAATTCCGGGGTACAGGTGAAAAATCTTCAAAGTGTGGGCTGCTGAAAAAAAAAAAAAACCTGCATGTGCCGTTTTGCCCGGCTCTCCGCGGGGCCCCGGGGAGCCTTGTCACCCAGCCGGGGTGCCCGCCCACAACCCAGTCAAACTCACAACCCGGCTCTCCAGCCGAACCCGGGTACCCACTATTAAGCCACCCTCCCGGAACCTTTACCAATAGCTGCGGGCGCACCGAGGCCGGGGACCTGGTGGTACGAATCCAGCTTTTTGGCAAAGCATTGTGGCCGTTTTGGGGAGCTCCCCACGCCAAAATGGGGCAACCTAAGGGGACTCCAGTCGGCCAGTTGGAGCCAAAGTAAAGTCTAGGTCTGTGTCCTGCTGCCCAACGGGGCTTTCTTCGCTGTGGGCGCCCCCTGGTGCTTCTCTAAGTTGTCCAATATTTCACATTGACAACAGTCTGCCACAAGGAAAAAAAGAAGGACAAAAAAAGCTTACAGCACCTGGTATTCCCAGGCGGTCTCCCATCCAAGTACTAACCAGGCCCGACCCTGCTTAGCTTCCGAGATCGGACGAGATTGGGCGTGTTCAGGGTGGTATGGCCATGAGCGACAGTCAACCGCAGCCGGTAGGCCTTAATGGGCCAGCAGAGGCCCTTGCTATCGTGTGTGCTTCTGTCACGGCCACTCATAAACGACGATTGCTCCTTCAGTCTGGCAAAATGAAAAAGCTTACAGCACCTGGTATTCCCAGGCGGTCTCCCATCCAAGTACTAACCAGGCCCGACCCTGCTTAGCTTCCGAGATCGGACGAGATCGGGCGTGTTCAGGGTGGTATGGCCGTAAGCAAGTAAGGCAGCAGCCGCTAGGCCTCATATGCCAGTGTCACGCTAACGCGGAGGGGACTGGCGGGTGTCAGACCGGATGAGAAAAGCATCAGCAGAGGCTGCGGTCGTTCAGGCAGTCAGTTAAGGGGTTATCGCTTCTCGGCCTTTTGGCTAAGATCAAGTGTAGTATCTGTTCTTATCAGTTTAATATCTGATACGTCCCCTATACGGGGACTACATATTAAACGGATTTTTGGACTCGGGAGTTGAAACAGGGGCTTGCTCCGTTCACTCCACGCATCGACCCGGCATTGCAGTGCCGCTGGGAACGGTGCGCCTCCTTCTGCTTTGTCGAAAGAAACTCGCATACACAAGGGCACCTTATCGTTCTGAACGGCGTGCCCGGTGGTTTACGCCCCGCCCCCTAGGCCGTGCCCCCCATTTGTGTTAACCAACGCCCCCAAAGTGGTTGGGGGTTGGGGCGACGGGAGGAGTAGACTAATTCCGGGGTACAGGTGAAAAATCTTCAAAGTGTGGGCTGCTGAAAAAAAAAAAAAACCTGCATGTGCCGTTTTGCCCGGCTCTCCGCGGGGCCCCGGGGAGCCTTGTCACCCAGCCGGGGTGCCCGCCCACAACCCAGTCAAACTCACAACCCGGCTCTCCAGCCGAACCCGGGTACCCACTATTAAGCCACCCTCCCGGAACCTTTACCAATAGCTGCGGGCGCACCGAGGCCGGGGACCTGGTGGTACGAATCCAGCTTTTTGGCAAAGCATTGTGGCCGTTTTGGGGAGCTCCCCACGCCAAAATGGGGCAACCTAAGGGGACTCCAGTCGGCCAGTTGGAGCCAAAGTAAAGTCTAGGTCTGTGTCCTGCTGCCCAACGGGGCTTTCTTCGCTGTGGGCGCCCCCTGGTGCTTCTCTAAGTTGTCCAATATTTCACATTGACAACAGTCTGCCACAAGGAAAAAAAGAAGGACAAAAAAAGCTTACAGCACCTGGTATTCCCAGGCGGTCTCCCATCCAAGTACTAACCAGGCCCGACCCTGCTTAGCTTCCGAGATCGGACGAGATTGGGCGTGTTCAGGGTGGTATGGCCATGAGCGACAGTCAACCGCAGCCGGTAGGCCTTAATGGGCCAGCAGAGGCCCTTGCTATCGTGTGTGCTTCTGTCACGGCCACTCATAAACGACGATTGCTCCTTCAGTCTGGCAAAATGAAAAAGCTTACAGCACCTGGTATTCCCAGGCGGTCTCCCATCCAAGTACTAACCAGGCCCGACCCTGCTTAGCTTCCGAGATCGGACGAGATCGGGCGTGTTCAGGGTGGTATGGCCGTAAGCAAGTAAGGCAGCAGCCGCTAGGCCTCATATGCCAGTGTCACGCTAACGCGGAGGGGACTGGCGGGTGTCAGACCGGATGAGAAAAGCATCAGCAGAGGCTGCGGTCGTTCAGGCAGTCAGTTAAGGGGTTATCGCTTCTCGGCCTTTTGGCTAAGATCAAGTGTAGTATCTGTTCTTATCAGTTTAATATCTGATACGTCCCCTATACGGGGACTACATATTAAACGGATTTTTGGACTCGGGAGTTGAAACAGGGGCTTGCTCCGTTCACTCCACGCATCGACCCGGCATTGCAGTGCCGCTGGGAACGGTGCGCCTCCTTCTGCTTTGTCGAAAGAAACTCGCATACACAAGGGCACCTTATCGTTCTGAACGGCGTGCCCGGTGGTTTACGCCCCGCCCCCTAGGCCGTGCCCCCCATTTGTGTTAACCAACGCCCCCAAAGTGGTTGGGGGTTGGGGCGACGGGAGGAGTAGACTAATTCCGGGGTACAGGTGAAAAATCTTCAAAGTGTGGGCTGCTGAAAAAAAAAAAAAACCTGCATGTGCCGTTTTGCCCGGCTCTCCGCGGGGCCCCGGGGAGCCTTGTCACCCAGCCGGGGTGCCCGCCCACAACCCAGTCAAACTCACAACCCGGCTCTCCAGCCGAACCCGGGTACCCACTATTAAGCCACCCTCCCGGAACCTTTACCAATAGCTGCGGGCGCACCGAGGCCGGGGACCTGGTGGTACGAATCCAGCTTTTTGGCAAAGCATTGTGGCCGTTTTGGGGAGCTCCCCACGCCAAAATGGGGCAACCTAAGGGGACTCCAGTCGGCCAGTTGGAGCCAAAGTAAAGTCTAGGTCTGTGTCCTGCTGCCCAACGGGGCTTTCTTCGCTGTGGGCGCCCCCTGGTGCTTCTCTAAGTTGTCCAATATTTCACATTGACAACAGTCTGCCACAAGGAAAAAAAGAAGGACAAAAAAAGCTTACAGCACCTGGTATTCCCAGGCGGTCTCCCATCCAAGTACTAACCAGGCCCGACCCTGCTTAGCTTCCGAGATCGGACGAGATTGGGCGTGTTCAGGGTGGTATGGCCATGAGCGACAGTCAACCGCAGCCGGTAGGCCTTAATGGGCCAGCAGAGGCCCTTGCTATCGTGTGTGCTTCTGTCACGGCCACTCATAAACGACGATTGCTCCTTCAGTCTGGCAAAATGAAAAAGCTTACAGCACCTGGTATTCCCAGGCGGTCTCCCATCCAAGTACTAACCAGGACCGACCCTGCTTAGCTTCCGAGATCGGACGAGATCGGGCGTGTTCAGGGTGGTATGGCCGTAAGCAAGTAAGGCAGCAGCCGCTAGGCCTCATATGCCAGTGTCACGCTAACGCGGAGGGGACTGGCGGGTGTCAGACCGGATGAGAAAAGCATCAGCAGAGGCTGCGGTCGTTCAGGCAGTCAGTTAAGGGGTTATCGCTTCTCGGCCTTTTGGCTAAGATCAAGTGTAGTATCTGTTCTTATCAGTTTAATATCTGATACGTCCCCTATACGGGGACTACATATTAAACGGATTTTTGGACTCGGGAGTTGAAACAGGGGCTTGCTCCGTTCACTCCACGCATCGACCCGGCATTGCAGTGCCGCTGGGAACGGTGCGCCTCCTTCTGCTTTGTCGAAAGAAACTCGCATACACAAGGGCACCTTATCGTTCTGAACGGCGTGCCCGGTGGTTTACGCCCCGCCCCCTAGGCCGTGCCCCCCATTTGTGTTAACCAACGCCCCCAAAGTGGTTGGGGGTTGGGGCGACGGGAGGAGTAGACTAATTCCGGGGTACAGGTGAAAAATCTTCAAAGTGTGGGCTGCTGAAAAAAAAAAAAACCTGCATGTGCCGTTTTGCCCGGCTCTCCGCGGGGCCCCGGGGAGCCTTGTCACCCAGCCGGGGTGCCCGCCCACAACCCAGTCAAACTCACAACCCGGCTCTCCAGCCGAACCCGGGTACCCACTATTAAGCCACCCTCCCGGAACCTTTACCAATAGCTGCGGGCGCACCGAGGCCGGGGACCTGGTGGTACGAATCCAGCTTTTTGGCAAAGCATTGTGGCCGTTTTGGGGAGCTCCCCACGCCAAAATGGGGCAACCTAAGGGGACTCCAGTCGGCCAGTTGGAGCCAAAGTAAAGTCTAGGTCTGTGTCCTGCTGCCCAACGGGGCTTTCTTCGCTGTGGGCGCCCCCTGGTGCTTCTCTAAGTTGTCCAATATTTCACATTGACAACAGTCTGCCACAAGGAAAAAAAGAAGGACAAAAAAAGCTTACAGCACCTGGTATTCCCAGGCGGTCTCCCATCCAAGTACTAACCAGGCCCGACCCTGCTTAGCTTCCGAGATCGGACGAGATTGGGCGTGTTCAGGGTGGTATGGCCATGAGCGACAGTCAACCGCAGCCGGTAGGCCTTAATGGGCCAGCAGAGGCCCTTGCTATCGTGTGTGCTTCTGTCACGGCCACTCATAAACGACGATTGCTCCTTCAGTCTGGCAAAATGAAAAAGCTTACAGCACCTGGTATTCCCAGGCGGTCTCCCATCCAAGTACTAACCAGGCCCGACCCTGCTTAGCTTCCGAGATCGGACGAGATCGGGCGTGTTCAGGGTGGTATGGCCGTAAGCAAGTAAGGCAGCAGCCGCTAGGCCTCATATGCCAGTGTCACGCTAACGCGGAGGGGACTGGCGGGTGTCAGACCGGATGAGAAAAGCATCAGCAGAGGCTGCGGTCGTTCAGGCAGTCAGTTAAGGGGTTATCGCTTCTCGGCCTTTTGGCTAAGATCAAGTGTAGTATCTGTTCTTATCAGTTTAATATCTGATACGTCCCCTATACGGGGACTACATATTAAACGGATTTTTGGACTCGGGAGTTGAAACAGGGGCTTGCTCCGTTCACTCCACGCATCGACCCGGCATTGCAGTGCCGCTGGGAACGGTGCGCCTCCTTCTGCTTTGTCGAAAGAAACTCGCATACACAAGGGCACCTTATCGTTCTGAACGGCGTGCCCGGTGGTTTACGCCCCGCCCCCTAGGCCGTGCCCCCCATTTGTGTTAACCAACGCCCCCAAAGTGGTTGGGGGTTGGGGCGACGGGAGGAGTAGACTAATTCCGGGGTACAGGTGAAAAATCTTCAAAGTGTGGGCTGCTGAAAAAAAAAAAAAACCTGCATGTGCCGTTTTGCCCGGCTCTCCGCGGGGCCCCGGGGAGCCTTGTCACCCAGCCGGGGTGCCCGCCCACAACCCAGTCAAACTCACAACCCGGCTCTCCAGCCGAACCCGGGTACCCACTATTAAGCCACCCTCCCGGAACCTTTACCAATAGCTGCGGGCGCACCGAGGCCGGGGACCTGGTGGTACGAATCCAGCTTTTTGGCAAAGCATTGTGGCCGTTTTGGGGAGCTCCCCACGCCAAAATGGGGCAACCTAAGGGGACTCCAGTCGGCCAGTTGGAGCCAAAGTAAAGTCTAGGTCTGTGTCCTGCTGCCCAACGGGGCTTTCTTCGCTGTGGGCGCCCCCTGGTGCTTCTCTAAGTTGTCCAATATTTCACATTGACAACAGTCTGCCACAAGGAAAAAAAGAAGGACAAAAAAAGCTTACAGCACCTGGTATTCCCAGGCGGTCTCCCATCCAAGTACTAACCAGGCCCGACCCTGCTTAGCTTCCGAGATCGGACGAGATTGGGCGTGTTCAGGGTGGTATGGCCATGAGCGACAGTCAACCGCAGCCGGTAGGCCTTAATGGGCCAGCAGAGGCCCTTGCTATCGTGTGTGCTTCTGTCACGGCCACTCATAAACGACGATTGCTCCTTCAGTCTGGCAAAATGAAAAAGCTTACAGCACCTGGTATTCCCAGGCGGTCTCCCATCCAAGTACTAACCAGGCCCGACCCTGCTTAGCTTCCGAGATCGGACGAGATCGGGCGTGTTCAGGGTGGTATGGCCGTAAGCAAGTAAGGCAGCAGCCGCTAGGCCTCATATGCCAGTGTCACGCTAACGCGGAGGGGACTGGCGGGTGTCAGACCGGATGAGAAAAGCATCAGCAGAGGCTGCGGTCGTTCAGGCAGTCAGTTAAGGGGTTATCGCTTCTCGGCCTTTTGGCTAAGATCAAGTGTAGTATCTGTTCTTATCAGTTTAATATCTGATACGTCCCCTATACGGGGACTACATATTAAACGGATTTTTGGACTCGGGAGTTGAAACAGGGGCTTGCTCCGTTCACTCCACGCATCGACCCGGCATTGCAGTGCCGCTGGGAACGGTGCGCCTCCTTCTGCTTTGTCGAAAGAAACTCGCATACACAAGGGCACCTTATCGTTCTGAACGGCGTGCCCGGTGGTTTACGCCCCGCCCCCTAGGCCGTGCCCCCCATTTGTGTTAACCAACGCCCCCAAAGTGGTTGGGGGTTGGGGCGACGGGAGGAGTAGACTAATTCCGGGGTACAGGTGAAAAATCTTCAAAGTGTGGGCTGCTGAAAAAAAAAAAAAACCTGCATGTGCCGTTTTGCCCGGCTCTCCGCGGGGCCCCGGGGAGCCTTGTCACCCAGCCGGGGTGCCCGCCCACAACCCAGTCAAACTCACAACCCGGCTCTCCAGCCGAACCCGGGTACCCACTATTAAGCCACCCTCCCGGAACCTTTACCAATAGCTGCGGGCGCACCGAGGCCGGGGACCTGGTGGTACGAATCCAGCTTTTTGGCAAAGCATTGTGGCCGTTTTGGGGAGCTCCCCACGCCAAAATGGGGCAACCTAAGGGGACTCCAGTCGGCCAGTTGGAGCCAAAGTAAAGTCTAGGTCTGTGTCCTGCTGCCCAACGGGGCTTTCTTCGCTGTGGGCGCCCCCTGGTGCTTCTCTAAGTTGTCCAATATTTCACATTGACAACAGTCTGCCACAAGGAAAAAAAGAAGGACAAAAAAAGCTTACAGCACCTGGTATTCCCAGGCGGTCTCCCATCCAAGTACTAACCAGGCCCGACCCTGCTTAGCTTCCGAGATCGGACGAGATTGGGCGTGTTCAGGGTGGTATGGCCATGAGCGACAGTCAACCGCAGCCGGTAGGCCTTAATGGGCCAGCAGAGGCCCTTGCTATCGTGTGTGCTTCTGTCACGGCCACTCATAAACGACGATTGCTCCTTCAGTCTGGCAAAATGAAAAAGCTTACAGCACCTGGTATTCCCAGGCGGTCTCCCATCCAAGTACTAACCAGGACCGACCCTGCTTAGCTTCCGAGATCGGACGAGATCGGGCGTGTTCAGGGTGGTATGGCCGTAAGCAAGTAAGGCAGCAGCCGCTAGGCCTCATATGCCAGTGTCACGCTAACGCGGAGGGGACTGGCGGGTGTCAGACCGGATGAGAAAAGCATCAGCAGAGGCTGCGGTCGTTCAGGCAGTCAGTTAAGGGGTTATCGCTTCTCGGCCTTTTGGCTAAGATCAAGTGTAGTATCTGTTCTTATCAGTTTAATATCTGATACGTCCCCTATACGGGGACTACATATTAAACGGATTTTTGGACTCGGGAGTTGAAACAGGGGCTTGCTCCGTTCACTCCACGCATCGACCCGGCATTGCAGTGCCGCTGGGAACGGTGCGCCTCCTTCTGCTTTGTCGAAAGAAACTCGCATACACAAGGGCACCTTATCGTTCTGAACGGCGTGCCCGGTGGTTTACGCCCCGCCCCCTAGGCCGTGCCCCCCATTTGTGTTAACCAACGCCCCCAAAGTGGTTGGGGGTTGGGGCGACGGGAGGAGTAGACTAATTCCGGGGTACAGGTGAAAAATCTTCAAAGTGTGGGCTGCTGAAAAAAAAAAAAACCTGCATGTGCCGTTTTGCCCGGCTCTCCGCGGGGCCCCGGGGAGCCTTGTCACCCAGCCGGGGTGCCCGCCCACAACCCAGTCAAACTCACAACCCGGCTCTCCAGCCGAACCCGGGTACCCACTATTAAGCCACCCTCCCGGAACCTTTACCAAAAGCTGCGGGCGCACCGAGGCCGGGGACCTGGTGGTACGAATCCAGCTTTTTGGCAAAGCATTGTGGCCGTTTTGGGGAGCTCCCCACGCCAAAATGGGGCAACCTAAGGGGACTCCAGTCGGCCAGTTGGAGCCAAAGTAAAGTCTAGGTCTGTGTCCTGCTGCCCAACGGGGCTTTCTTCGCTGTGGGCGCCCCCTGGTGCTTCTCTAAGTTGTCCAATATTTCACATTGACAACAGTCTGCCACAAGGAAAAAAAGAAGGACAAAAAAAGCTTACAGCACCTGGTATTCCCAGGCGGTCTCCCATCCAAGTACTAACCAGGCCCGACCCTGCTTAGCTTCCGAGATCGGACGAGATCGGGCGTGTTCAGGGTGGTATGGCCATAAGCGACAGTGAACCGCAGCCGGTAGGCCTTAATGGGCCAGCAGAGGCCCTTGCTATCGTGTGTGCTTCTGTCACGGCCACTCATAAACACCGATTGCTCCTTCAGTCTGGCAAAATGAAAAAGCTTACAGCACCTGGTATTCCCAGGCGGTCTCCCATCCAAGTACTAACCAGGCCCGACCCTGCTTAGCTTCCGAGATCGGACGAGATTGGGCGTGTTCAGGGTGGTATGGCCATGAGCGACAGTCAACCGCAGCCGGTAGGCCTTAATGGGCCAGCAGAGGCCCTTGCTATCGTGTGTGCTTCTGTCACGGCCACTCATAAACGACGATTGCTCCTTCAGTCTGGCAAAATGAAAAAGCTTACAGCACCTGGTATTCCCAGGCGGTCTCCCATCCAAGTACTAACCAGGCCCGACCCTGCTTAGCTTCCGAGATCGGACGAGATCGGGCGTGTTCAGGGTGGTATGGCCGTAAGCAAGTAAGGCAGCAGCCGCTAGGCCTCATATGCCAGTGTCACGCTAATGCGGAGGGGACTGGCGGGTGTCAGACCGGATGAGAAAAGCATCAGCAGAGGCTGCGGTCGTTCAGGCAGTCAGTTAAGGGGTTATCGCTTCTCGGCCTTTTGGCTAAGATCAAGTGTAGTATCTGTTCTTATCAGTTTAATATCTGATACGTCCCCTATACGGGGACTACATATTAAACGGATTTTTGGACTCGGGAGTTGAAACAGGGGCTTGCTCCGTTCACTCCACGCATCGACCCGGCATTGCAGTGCCGCTGGGAACGGTGCGCCTCCTTCTGCTTTGTCGAAAGAAACTCGCATACACAAGGGCACCTTATCGTTCTGAACGGCGTGCCCGGTGGTTTACGCCCCGCCCCCTAGGCCGTGCCCCCCATTTGTGTTAACCAACGCCCCCAAAGTGGTTGGGGGTTGGGGCGACGGGAGGAGTAGACTAATTCCGGGGTACAGGTGAAAAATCTTCAAAGTGTGGGCTGCTGAAAAAAAAAAAAAACCTGCATGTGCCGTTTTGCCCGGCTCTCCGCGGGGCCCCGGGGAGCCTTGTCACCCAGCCGGGGTGCCCGCCCACAACCCAGTCAAACTCACAACCCGGCTCTCCAGCCGAACCCGGGTACCCACTATTATGCCACCCTCCCGGAACCTTTACCAATAGCTGCGGGCGCACCGAGGCCGGGGACCTGGTGGTACGAATCCAGCTTTTTGGCAAAGCATTGTGGCCGTTTTGGGGAGCTCCCCACGCCAAAATGGGGCAACCTAAGGGGACTCCAGTCGGCCAGTTGGAGCCAAAGTAAAGTCTAGGTCTGTGTCCTGCTGCCCAACGGGGCTTTCTTCGCTGTGGGCGCCCCCTGGTGCTTCTCTAAGTTGTCCAATATTTCACATTGACAACAGTCTGCCACAAGGAAAAAAAGAAGGACAAAAAAAGCTTACAGCACCTGGTATTCCCAGGCGGTCTCCCATCCAAGTACTAACCAGGCCCGACCCTGCTTAGCTTCCGAGATCGGACGAGATCGGGCGTGTTCAGGGTGGTATGGCCGTAAGCGACAGTGAACCGCAGCCGGTAGGCCTTAATGGGCCAGCAGAGGCCCTTGCTATCGTGTGTGCTTCTGTCACGGCCACTCATAAACACCGATTGCTCCTTCAGTCTGGCAAAATGAAAAAGCTTACAGCACCTGGTATTCCCAGGCGGTCTCCCATCCAAGTACTAACCAGGCCCGACCCTGCTTAGCTTCCGAGATCGGACGAGATTGGGCGTGTTCAGGGTGGTATGGCCATGAGCGACAGTCAACCGCAGCCGGTAGGCCTTAATGGGCCAGCAGAGGCCCTTGCTATCGTGTGTGCTTCTGTCACGGCCACTCATAAACGACGATTGCTCCTTCAGTCTGGCAAAATGAAAAAGCTTACAGCACCTGGTATTCCCAGGCGGTCTCCCATCCAAGTACTAACCAGGCCCGACCCTGCTTAGCTTCCGAGATCGGACGAGATCGGGCGTGTTCAGGGTGGTATGGCCGTAAGCAAGTAAGGCAGCAGCCGCTAGGCCTCATATGCCAGTGTCACGCTAACGCGGAGGGGACTGGCGGGTGTCAGACCGGATGAGAAAAGCATCAGCAGAGGCTGCGGTCGTTCAGGCAGTCAGTTAAAGGGTTATCGCTTCTCGGCCTTTTGGCTAAGATCAAGTGTAGTATCTGTTCTTATCAGTTTAATATCTGATACGTCCCCTATACGGGGACTACATATTAAACGGATTTTTGGACTCGGGAGTTGAAACAGGGGCTTGCTCCGTTCACTCCACGCATCGACCCGGCATTGCAGTGCCGCTGGGAACGGTGCGCCTCCTTCTGCTTTGTCGAAAGAAACTCGCATACACAAGGGCACCTTATCGTTCTGAACGGCGTGCCCGGTGGTTTACGCCCCGCCCCCTAGGCCGTGCCCCCCATTTGTGTTAACCAACGCCCCCAAAGTGGTTGGGGGTTGGGGCGACGGGAGGAGTAGACTAATTCCGGGGTACAGGTGAAAAATCTTCAAAGTGTGGGCTGCTGAAAAAAAAAAAAAACCTGCATGTGCCGTTTTGCCCGGCTCTCCGCGGGGCCCCGGGGAGCCTTGTCACCCAGCCGGGGTGCCCGCCCACAACCCAGTCAAACTCACAACCCGGCTCTCCAGCCGAACCCGGGTACCCACTATTAAGCCACCCTCCCGGAACCTTTACCAATAGCTGCGGGCGCACCGAGGCCGGGGACCTGGTGGTACGAATCCAGCTTTTTGGCAAAGCATTGTGGCCGTTTTGGGGAGCTCCCCACGCCAAAATGGGGCAACCTAAGGGGACTCCAGTCGGCCAGTTGGAGCCAAAGTAAAGTCTAGGTCTGTGTCCTGCTGCCCAACGGGGCTTTCTTCGCTGTGGGCGCCCCCTGGTGCTTCTCTAAGTTGTCCAATATTTCACATTGACAACAGTCTGCCACAAGGAAAAAAAGAAGGACAAAAAAAGCTTACAGCACCTGGTATTCCCAGGCGGTCTCCCATCCAAGTACTAACCAGGCCCGACCCTGCTTAGCTTCCGAGATCGGACGAGATCGGGCGTGTTCAGGGTGGTATGGCCGTAAGCGACAGTGAACCGCAGCCGGTAGGCCTTAATGGGCCAGCAGAGGCCCTTGCTATCGTGTGTGCTTCTGTCACGGCCACTCATAAACACCGATTGCTCCTTCAGTCTGGCAAAATGAAAAAGCTTACAGCACCTGGTATTCCCAGGCGGTCTCCCATCCAAGTACTAACCAGGCCCGACCCTGCTTAGCTTCCGAGATCGGACGAGATTGGGCGTGTTCAGGGTGGTATGGCCATGAGCGACAGTCAACCGCAGCCGGTAGGCCTTAATGGGCCAGCAGAGGCCCTTGCTATCGTGTGTGCTTCTGTCACGGCCACTCATAAACGACGATTGCTCCTTCAGTCTGGCAAAATGAAAAAGCTTACAGCACCTGGTATTCCCAGGCGGTCTCCCATCCAAGTACTAACCAGGCCCGACCCTGCTTAGCTTCCGAGATCGGACGAGATCGGGCGTGTTCAGGGTGGTATGGCCGTAAGCAAGTAAGGCAGCAGCCGCTAGGCCTCATATGCCAGTGTCACGCTAACGCGGAGGGGACTGGCGGGTGTCAGACCGGATGAGAAAAGCATCAGCAGAGGCTGCGGTCGTTCAGGCAGTCAGTTAAGGGGTTATCGCTTCTCGGCCTTTTGGCTAAGATCAAGTGTAGTATCTGTTCTTATCAGTTTAATATCTGATACGTCCCCTATACGGGGACTACATATTAAACGGATTTTTGGACTCGGGAGTTGAAACAGGGGCTTGCTCCGTTCACTCCACGCATCGACCCGGCATTGCAGTGCCGCTGGGAACGGTGCGCCTCCTTCTGCTTTGTCGAAAGAAACTCGCATACACAAGGGCACCTTATCGTTCTGAACGGCGTGCCCGGTGGTTTACGCCCCGCCCCCTAGGCCGTGCCCCCCATTTGTGTTAACCAACGCCCCCAAAGTGGTTGGGGGTTGGGGCGACGGGAGGAGTAGACTAATTCCGGGGTACAGGTGAAAAATCTTCAAAGTGTGGGCTGCTGAAAAAAAAAAAAAACCTGCATGTGCCGTTTTGCCCGGCTCTCCGCGGGGCCCCGGGGAGCCTTGTCACCCAGCCGGGGTGCCCGCCCACAACCCAGTCAAACTCACAACCCGGCTCTCCAGCCGAACCCGGGTACCCACTATTAAGCCACCCTCCCGGAACCTTTACCAATAGCTGCGGGCGCACCGAGGCCGGGGACCTGGTGGTACGAATCCAGCTTTTTGGCAAAGCATTGTGGCCGTTTTGGGGAGCTCCCCACGCCAAAATGGGGCAACCTAAGGGGACTCCAGTCGGCCAGTTGGAGCCAAAGTAAAGTCTAGGTCTGTGTCCTGCTGCCCAACGGGGCTTTCTTCGCTGTGGGCGCCCCCTGGTGCTTCTCTAAGTTGTCCAATATTTCACATTGACAACAGTCTGCCACAAGGAAAAAAAGAAGGACAAAAAAAGCTTACAGCACCTGGTATTCCCAGGCGGTCTCCCATCCAAGTACTAACCAGGCCCGACCCTGCTTAGCTTCCGAGATCGGACGAGATCGGGCGTGTTCAGGGTGGTATGGCCATAAGCGACAGTGAACCGCAGCCGGTAGGCCTTAATGGGCCAGCAGAGGCCCTTGCTATCGTGTGTGCTTCTGTCACGGCCACTCATAAACACCGATTGCTCCTTCAGTCTGGCAAAATGAAAAAGCTTACAGCACCTGGTATTCCCAGGCGGTCTCCCATCCAAGTACTAACCAGGCCCGACCCTGCTTAGCTTCCGAGATCGGACGAGATTGGGCGTGTTCAGGGTGGTATGGCCATGAGCGACAGTCAACCGCAGCCGGTAGGCCTTAATGGGCCAGCAGAGGCCCTTGCTATCGTGTGTGCTTCTGTCACGGCCACTCATAAACGACGATTGCTCCTTCAGTCTGGCAAAATGAAAAAGCTTACAGCACCTGGTATTCCCAGGCGGTCTCCCATCCAAGTACTAACCAGGCCCGACCCTGCTTAGCTTCCGAGATCGGACGAGATCGGGCGTGTTCAGGGTGGTATGGCCGTAAGCAAGTAAGGCAGCAGCCGCTAGGCCTCATATGCCAGTGTCACGCTAATGCGGAGGGGACTGGCGGGTGTCAGACCGGATGAGAAAAGCATCAGCAGAGGCTGCGGTCGTTCAGGCAGTCAGTTAAGGGGTTATCGCTTCTCGGCCTTTTGGCTAAGATCAAGTGTAGTATCTGTTCTTATCAGTTTAATATCTGATACGTCCCCTATACGGGGACTACATATTAAACGGATTTTTGGACTCGGGAGTTGAAACAGGGGCTTGCTCCGTTCACTCCACGCATCGACCCGGCATTGCAGTGCCGCTGGGAACGGTGCGCCTCCTTCTGCTTTGTCGAAAGAAACTCGCATACACAAGGGCACCTTATCGTTCTGAACGGCGTGCCCGGTGGTTTACGCCCCGCCCCCTAGGCCGTGCCCCCCATTTGTGTTAACCAACGCCCCCAAAGTGGTTGGGGGTTGGGGCGACGGGAGGAGTAGACTAATTCCGGGGTACAGGTGAAAAATCTTCAAAGTGTGGGCTGCTGAAAAAAAAAAAAAACCTGCATGTGCCGTTTTGCCCGGCTCTCCGCGGGGCCCCGGGGAGCCTTGTCACCCAGCCGGGGTGCCCGCCCACAACCCAGTCAAACTCACAACCCGGCTCTCCAGCCGAACCCGGGTACCCACTATTATGCCACCCTCCCGGAACCTTTACCAATAGCTGCGGGCGCACCGAGGCCGGGGACCTGGTGGTACGAATCCAGCTTTTTGGCAAAGCATTGTGGCCGTTTTGGGGAGCTCCCCACGCCAAAATGGGGCAACCTAAGGGGACTCCAGTCGGCCAGTTGGAGCCAAAGTAAAGTCTAGGTCTGTGTCCTGCTGCCCAACGGGGCTTTCTTCGCTGTGGGCGCCCCCTGGTGCTTCTCTAAGTTGTCCAATATTTCACATTGACAACAGTCTGCCACAAGGAAAAAAAGAAGGACAAAAAAAGCTTACAGCACCTGGTATTCCCAGGCGGTCTCCCATCCAAGTACTAACCAGGCCCGACCCTGCTTAGCTTCCGAGATCGGACGAGATCGGGCGTGTTCAGGGTGGTATGGCCGTAAGCGACAGTGAACCGCAGCCGGTAGGCCTTAATGGGCCAGCAGAGGCCCTTGCTATCGTGTGTGCTTCTGTCACGGCCACTCATAAACACCGATTGCTCCTTCAGTCTGGCAAAATGAAAAAGCTTACAGCACCTGGTATTCCCAGGCGGTCTCCCATCCAAGTACTAACCAGGCCCGACCCTGCTTAGCTTCCGAGATCGGACGAGATTGGGCGTGTTCAGGGTGGTATGGCCATGAGCGACAGTCAACCGCAGCCGGTAGGCCTTAATGGGCCAGCAGAGGCCCTTGCTATCGTGTGTGCTTCTGTCACGGCCACTCATAAACGACGATTGCTCCTTCAGTCTGGCAAAATGAAAAAGCTTACAGCACCTGGTATTCCCAGGCGGTCTCCCATCCAAGTACTAACCAGGCCCGACCCTGCTTAGCTTCCGAGATCGGACGAGATCGGGCGTGTTCAGGGTGGTATGGCCGTAAGCAAGTAAGGCAGCAGCCGCTAGGCCTCATATGCCAGTGTCACGCTAACGCGGAGGGGACTGGCGGGTGTCAGACCGGATGAGAAAAGCATCAGCAGAGGCTGCGGTCGTTCAGGCAGTCAGTTAAAGGGTTATCGCTTCTCGGCCTTTTGGCTAAGATCAAGTGTAGTATCTGTTCTTATCAGTTTAATATCTGATACGTCCCCTATACGGGGACTACATATTAAACGGATTTTTGGACTCGGGAGTTGAAACAGGGGCTTGCTCCGTTCACTCCACGCATCGACCCGGCATTGCAGTGCCGCTGGGAACGGTGCGCCTCCTTCTGCTTTGTCGAAAGAAACTCGCATACACAAGGGCACCTTATCGTTCTGAACGGCGTGCCCGGTGGTTTACGCCCCGCCCCCTAGGCCGTGCCCCCCATTTGTGTTAACCAACGCCCCCAAAGTGGTTGGGGGTTGGGGCGACGGGAGGAGTAGACTAATTCCGGGGTACAGGTGAAAAATCTTCAAAGTGTGGGCTGCTGAAAAAAAAAAAAAACCTGCATGTGCCGTTTTGCCCGGCTCTCCGCGGGGCCCCGGGGAGCCTTGTCACCCAGCCGGGGTGCCCGCCCACAACCCAGTCAAACTCACAACCCGGCTCTCCAGCCGAACCCGGGTACCCACTATTAAGCCACCCTCCCGGAACCTTTACCAATAGCTGCGGGCGCACCGAGGCCGGGGACCTGGTGGTACGAATCCAGCTTTTTGGCAAAGCATTGTGGCCGTTTTGGGGAGCTCCCCACGCCAAAATGGGGCAACCTAAGGGGACTCCAGTCGGCCAGTTGGAGCCAAAGTAAAGTCTAGGTCTGTGTCCTGCTGCCCAACGGGGCTTTCTTCGCTGTGGGCGCCCCCTGGTGCTTCTCTAAGTTGTCCAATATTTCACATTGACAACAGTCTGCCACAAGGAAAAAAAGAAGGACAAAAAAAGCTTACAGCACCTGGTATTCCCAGGCGGTCTCCCATCCAAGTACTAACCAGGCCCGACCCTGCTTAGCTTCCGAGATCGGACGAGATCGGGCGTGTTCAGGGTGGTATGGCCGTAAGCGACAGTGAACCGCAGCCGGTAGGCCTTAATGGGCCAGCAGAGGCCCTTGCTATCGTGTGTGCTTCTGTCACGGCCACTCATAAACACCGATTGCTCCTTCAGTCTGGCAAAATGAAAAAGCTTACAGCACCTGGTATTCCCAGGCGGTCTCCCATCCAAGTACTAACCAGGCCCGACCCTGCTTAGCTTCCGAGATCGGACGAGATTGGGCGTGTTCAGGGTGGTATGGCCATGAGCGACAGTCAACCGCAGCCGGTAGGCCTTAATGGGCCAGCAGAGGCCCTTGCTATCGTGTGTGCTTCTGTCACGGCCACTCATAAACGACGATTGCTCCTTCAGTCTGGCAAAATGAAAAAGCTTACAGCACCTGGTATTCCCAGGCGGTCTCCCATCCAAGTACTAACCAGGCCCGACCCTGCTTAGCTTCCGAGATCGGACGAGATCGGGCGTGTTCAGGGTGGTATGGCCGTAAGCAAGTAAGGCAGCAGCCGCTAGGCCTCATATGCCAGTGTCACGCTAACGCGGAGGGGACTGGCGGGTGTCAGACCGGATGAGAAAAGCATCAGCAGAGGCTGCGGTCGTTCAGGCAGTCAGTTAAGGGGTTATCGCTTCTCGGCCTTTTGGCTAAGATCAAGTGTAGTATCTGTTCTTATCAGTTTAATATCTGATACGTCCCCTATACGGGGACTACATATTAAACGGATTTTTGGACTCGGGAGTTGAAACAGGGGCTTGCTCCGTTCACTCCACGCATCGACCCGGCATTGCAGTGCCGCTGGGAACGGTGCGCCTCCTTCTGCTTTGTCGAAAGAAACTCGCATACACAAGGGCACCTTATCGTTCTGAACGGCGTGCCCGGTGGTTTACGCCCCGCCCCCTAGGCCGTGCCCCCCATTTGTGTTAACCAACGCCCCCAAAGTGGTTGGGGGTTGGGGCGACGGGAGGAGTAGACTAATTCCGGGGTACAGGTGAAAAATCTTCAAAGTGTGGGCTGCTGAAAAAAAAAAAAAACCTGCATGTGCCGTTTTGCCCGGCTCTCCGCGGGGCCCCGGGGAGCCTTGTCACCCAGCCGGGGTGCCCGCCCACAACCCAGTCAAACTCACAACCCGGCTCTCCAGCCGAACCCGGGTACCCACTATTAAGCCACCCTCCCGGAACCTTTACCAATAGCTGCGGGCGCACCGAGGCCGGGGACCTGGTGGTACGAATCCAGCTTTTTGGCAAAGCATTGTGGCCGTTTTGGGGAGCTCCCCACGCCAAAATGGGGCAACCTAAGGGGACTCCAGTCGGCCAGTTGGAGCCAAAGTAAAGTCTAGGTCTGTGTCCTGCTGCCCAACGGGGCTTTCTTCGCTGTGGGCGCCCCCTGGTGCTTCTCTAAGTTGTCCAATATTTCACATTGACAACAGTCTGCCACAAGGAAAAAAAGAAGGACAAAAAAAGCTTACAGCACCTGGTATTCCCAGGCGGTCTCCCATCCAAGTACTAACCAGGCCCGACCCTGCTTAGCTTCCGAGATCGGACGAGATTGGGCGTGTTCAGGGTGGTATGGCCATGAGCGACAGTCAACCGCAGCCGGTAGGCCTTAATGGGCCAGCAGAGGCCCTTGCTATCGTGTGTGCTTCTGTCACGGCCACTCATAAACGACGATTGCTCCTTCAGTCTGGCAAAATGAAAAAGCTTACAGCACCTGGTATTCCCAGGCGGTCTCCCATCCAAGTACTAACCAGGACCGACCCTGCTTAGCTTCCGAGATCGGACGAGATCGGGCGTGTTCAGGGTGGTATGGCCGTAAGCAAGTAAGGCAGCAGCCGCTAGGCCTCATATGCCAGTGTCACGCTAACGCGGAGGGGACTGGCGGGTGTCAGACCGGATGAGAAAAGCATCAGCAGAGGCTGCGGTCGTTCAGGCAGTCAGTTAAGGGGTTATCGCTTCTCGGCCTTTTGGCTAAGATCAAGTGTAGTATCTGTTCTTATCAGTTTAATATCTGATACGTCCCCTATACGGGGACTACATATTAAACGGATTTTTGGACTCGGGAGTTGAAACAGGGGCTTGCTCCGTTCACTCCACGCATCGACCCGGCATTGCAGTGCCGCTGGGAACGGTGCGCCTCCTTCTGCTTTGTCGAAAGAAACTCGCATACACAAGGGCACCTTATCGTTCTGAACGGCGTGCCCGGTGGTTTACGCCCCGCCCCCTAGGCCGTGCCCCCCATTTGTGTTAACCAACGCCCCCAAAGTGGTTGGGGGTTGGGGCGACGGGAGGAGTAGACTAATTCCGGGGTACAGGTGAAAAATCTTCAAAGTGTGGGCTGCTGAAAAAAAAAAAAACCTGCATGTGCCGTTTTGCCCGGCTCTCCGCGGGGCCCCGGGGAGCCTTGTCACCCAGCCGGGGTGCCCGCCCACAACCCAGTCAAACTCACAACCCGGCTCTCCAGCCGAACCCGGGTACCCACTATTAAGCCACCCTCCCGGAACCTTTACCAAAAGCTGCGGGCGCACCGAGGCCGGGGACCTGGTGGTACGAATCCAGCTTTTTGGCAAAGCATTGTGGCCGTTTTGGGGAGCTCCCCACGCCAAAATGGGGCAACCTAAGGGGACTCCAGTCGGCCAGTTGGAGCCAAAGTAAAGTCTAGGTCTGTGTCCTGCTGCCCAACGGGGCTTTCTTCGCTGTGGGCGCCCCCTGGTGCTTCTCTAAGTTGTCCAATATTTCACATTGACAACAGTCTGCCACAAGGAAAAAAAGAAGGACAAAAAAAGCTTACAGCACCTGGTATTCCCAGGCGGTCTCCCATCCAAGTACTAACCAGGCCCGACCCTGCTTAGCTTCCGAGATCGGACGAGATCGGGCGTGTTCAGGGTGGTATGGCCATAAGCGACAGTGAACCGCAGCCGGTAGGCCTTAATGGGCCAGCAGAGGCCCTTGCTATCGTGTGTGCTTCTGTCACGGCCACTCATAAACACCGATTGCTCCTTCAGTCTGGCAAAATGAAAAAGCTTACAGCACCTGGTATTCCCAGGCGGTCTCCCATCCAAGTACTAACCAGGCCCGACCCTGCTTAGCTTCCGAGATCGGACGAGATTGGGCGTGTTCAGGGTGGTATGGCCATGAGCGACAGTCAACCGCAGCCGGTAGGCCTTAATGGGCCAGCAGAGGCCCTTGCTATCGTGTGTGCTTCTGTCACGGCCACTCATAAACGACGATTGCTCCTTCAGTCTGGCAAAATGAAAAAGCTTACAGCACCTGGTATTCCCAGGCGGTCTCCCATCCAAGTACTAACCAGGCCCGACCCTGCTTAGCTTCCGAGATCGGACGAGATCGGGCGTGTTCAGGGTGGTATGGCCGTAAGCAAGTAAGGCAGCAGCCGCTAGGCCTCATATGCCAGTGTCACGCTAATGCGGAGGGGACTGGCGGGTGTCAGACCGGATGAGAAAAGCATCAGCAGAGGCTGCGGTCGTTCAGGCAGTCAGTTAAGGGGTTATCGCTTCTCGGCCTTTTGGCTAAGATCAAGTGTAGTATCTGTTCTTATCAGTTTAATATCTGATACGTCCCCTATACGGGGACTACATATTAAACGGATTTTTGGACTCGGGAGTTGAAACAGGGGCTTGCTCCGTTCACTCCACGCATCGACCCGGCATTGCAGTGCCGCTGGGAACGGTGCGCCTCCTTCTGCTTTGTCGAAAGAAACTCGCATACACAAGGGCACCTTATCGTTCTGAACGGCGTGCCCGGTGGTTTACGCCCCGCCCCCTAGGCCGTGCCCCCCATTTGTGTTAACCAACGCCCCCAAAGTGGTTGGGGGTTGGGGCGACGGGAGGAGTAGACTAATTCCGGGGTACAGGTGAAAAATCTTCAAAGTGTGGGCTGCTGAAAAAAAAAAAAAACCTGCATGTGCCGTTTTGCCCGGCTCTCCGCGGGGCCCCGGGGAGCCTTGTCACCCAGCCGGGGTGCCCGCCCACAACCCAGTCAAACTCACAACCCGGCTCTCCAGCCGAACCCGGGTACCCACTATTATGCCACCCTCCCGGAACCTTTACCAATAGCTGCGGGCGCACCGAGGCCGGGGACCTGGTGGTACGAATCCAGCTTTTTGGCAAAGCATTGTGGCCGTTTTGGGGAGCTCCCCACGCCAAAATGGGGCAACCTAAGGGGACTCCAGTCGGCCAGTTGGAGCCAAAGTAAAGTCTAGGTCTGTGTCCTGCTGCCCAACGGGGCTTTCTTCGCTGTGGGCGCCCCCTGGTGCTTCTCTAAGTTGTCCAATATTTCACATTGACAACAGTCTGCCACAAGGAAAAAAAGAAGGACAAAAAAAGCTTACAGCACCTGGTATTCCCAGGCGGTCTCCCATCCAAGTACTAACCAGGCCCGACCCTGCTTAGCTTCCGAGATCGGACGAGATCGGGCGTGTTCAGGGTGGTATGGCCGTAAGCGACAGTGAACCGCAGCCGGTAGGCCTTAATGGGCCAGCAGAGGCCCTTGCTATCGTGTGTGCTTCTGTCACGGCCACTCATAAACACCGATTGCTCCTTCAGTCTGGCAAAATGAAAAAGCTTACAGCACCTGGTATTCCCAGGCGGTCTCCCATCCAAGTACTAACCAGGCCCGACCCTGCTTAGCTTCCGAGATCGGACGAGATTGGGCGTGTTCAGGGTGGTATGGCCATGAGCGACAGTCAACCGCAGCCGGTAGGCCTTAATGGGCCAGCAGAGGCCCTTGCTATCGTGTGTGCTTCTGTCACGGCCACTCATAAACGACGATTGCTCCTTCAGTCTGGCAAAATGAAAAAGCTTACAGCACCTGGTATTCCCAGGCGGTCTCCCATCCAAGTACTAACCAGGCCCGACCCTGCTTAGCTTCCGAGATCGGACGAGATCGGGCGTGTTCAGGGTGGTATGGCCGTAAGCAAGTAAGGCAGCAGCCGCTAGGCCTCATATGCCAGTGTCACGCTAACGCGGAGGGGACTGGCGGGTGTCAGACCGGATGAGAAAAGCATCAGCAGAGGCTGCGGTCGTTCAGGCAGTCAGTTAAAGGGTTATCGCTTCTCGGCCTTTTGGCTAAGATCAAGTGTAGTATCTGTTCTTATCAGTTTAATATCTGATACGTCCCCTATACGGGGACTACATATTAAACGGATTTTTGGACTCGGGAGTTGAAACAGGGGCTTGCTCCGTTCACTCCACGCATCGACCCGGCATTGCAGTGCCGCTGGGAACGGTGCGCCTCCTTCTGCTTTGTCGAAAGAAACTCGCATACACAAGGGCACCTTATCGTTCTGAACGGCGTGCCCGGTGGTTTACGCCCCGCCCCCTAGGCCGTGCCCCCCATTTGTGTTAACCAACGCCCCCAAAGTGGTTGGGGGTTGGGGCGACGGGAGGAGTAGACTAATTCCGGGGTACAGGTGAAAAATCTTCAAAGTGTGGGCTGCTGAAAAAAAAAAAAAACCTGCATGTGCCGTTTTGCCCGGCTCTCCGCGGGGCCCCGGGGAGCCTTGTCACCCAGCCGGGGTGCCCGCCCACAACCCAGTCAAACTCACAACCCGGCTCTCCAGCCGAACCCGGGTACCCACTATTAAGCCACCCTCCCGGAACCTTTACCAATAGCTGCGGGCGCACCGAGGCCGGGGACCTGGTGGTACGAATCCAGCTTTTTGGCAAAGCATTGTGGCCGTTTTGGGGAGCTCCCCACGCCAAAATGGGGCAACCTAAGGGGACTCCAGTCGGCCAGTTGGAGCCAAAGTAAAGTCTAGGTCTGTGTCCTGCTGCCCAACGGGGCTTTCTTCGCTGTGGGCGCCCCCTGGTGCTTCTCTAAGTTGTCCAATATTTCACATTGACAACAGTCTGCCACAAGGAAAAAAAGAAGGACAAAAAAAGCTTACAGCACCTGGTATTCCCAGGCGGTCTCCCATCCAAGTACTAACCAGGCCCGACCCTGCTTAGCTTCCGAGATCGGACGAGATCGGGCGTGTTCAGGGTGGTATGGCCGTAAGCGACAGTGAACCGCAGCCGGTAGGCCTTAATGGGCCAGCAGAGGCCCTTGCTATCGTGTGTGCTTCTGTCACGGCCACTCATAAACACCGATTGCTCCTTCAGTCTGGCAAAATGAAAAAGCTTACAGCACCTGGTATTCCCAGGCGGTCTCCCATCCAAGTACTAACCAGGCCCGACCCTGCTTAGCTTCCGAGATCGGACGAGATTGGGCGTGTTCAGGGTGGTATGGCCATGAGCGACAGTCAACCGCAGCCGGTAGGCCTTAATGGGCCAGCAGAGGCCCTTGCTATCGTGTGTGCTTCTGTCACGGCCACTCATAAACGACGATTGCTCCTTCAGTCTGGCAAAATGAAAAAGCTTACAGCACCTGGTATTCCCAGGCGGTCTCCCATCCAAGTACTAACCAGGCCCGACCCTGCTTAGCTTCCGAGATCGGACGAGATCGGGCGTGTTCAGGGTGGTATGGCCGTAAGCAAGTAAGGCAGCAGCCGCTAGGCCTCATATGCCAGTGTCACGCTAACGCGGAGGGGACTGGCGGGTGTCAGACCGGATGAGAAAAGCATCAGCAGAGGCTGCGGTCGTTCAGGCAGTCAGTTAAGGGGTTATCGCTTCTCGGCCTTTTGGCTAAGATCAAGTGTAGTATCTGTTCTTATCAGTTTAATATCTGATACGTCCCCTATACGGGGACTACATATTAAACGGATTTTTGGACTCGGGAGTTGAAACAGGGGCTTGCTCCGTTCACTCCACGCATCGACCCGGCATTGCAGTGCCGCTGGGAACGGTGCGCCTCCTTCTGCTTTGTCGAAAGAAACTCGCATACACAAGGGCACCTTATCGTTCTGAACGGCGTGCCCGGTGGTTTACGCCCCGCCCCCTAGGCCGTGCCCCCCATTTGTGTTAACCAACGCCCCCAAAGTGGTTGGGGGTTGGGGCGACGGGAGGAGTAGACTAATTCCGGGGTACAGGTGAAAAATCTTCAAAGTGTGGGCTGCTGAAAAAAAAAAAAAACCTGCATGTGCCGTTTTGCCCGGCTCTCCGCGGGGCCCCGGGGAGCCTTGTCACCCAGCCGGGGTGCCCGCCCACAACCCAGTCAAACTCACAACCCGGCTCTCCAGCCGAACCCGGGTACCCACTATTAAGCCACCCTCCCGGAACCTTTACCAATAGCTGCGGGCGCACCGAGGCCGGGGACCTGGTGGTACGAATCCAGCTTTTTGGCAAAGCATTGTGGCCGTTTTGGGGAGCTCCCCACGCCAAAATGGGGCAACCTAAGGGGACTCCAGTCGGCCAGTTGGAGCCAAAGTAAAGTCTAGGTCTGTGTCCTGCTGCCCAACGGGGCTTTCTTCGCTGTGGGCGCCCCCTGGTGCTTCTCTAAGTTGTCCAATATTTCACATTGACAACAGTCTGCCACAAGGAAAAAAAGAAGGACAAAAAAAGCTTACAGCACCTGGTATTCCCAGGCGGTCTCCCATCCAAGTACTAACCAGGCCCGACCCTGCTTAGCTTCCGAGATCGGACGAGATTGGGCGTGTTCAGGGTGGTATGGCCATGAGCGACAGTCAACCGCAGCCGGTAGGCCTTAATGGGCCAGCAGAGGCCCTTGCTATCGTGTGTGCTTCTGTCACGGCCACTCATAAACGACGATTGCTCCTTCAGTCTGGCAAAATGAAAAAGCTTACAGCACCTGGTATTCCCAGGCGGTCTCCCATCCAAGTACTAACCAGGCCCGACCCTGCTTAGCTTCCGAGATCGGACGAGATCGGGCGTGTTCAGGGTGGTATGGCCGTAAGCAAGTAAGGCAGCAGCCGCTAGGCCTCATATGCCAGTGTCACGCTAACGCGGAGGGGACTGGCGGGTGTCAGACCGGATGAGAAAAGCATCAGCAGAGGCTGCGGTCGTTCAGGCAGTCAGTTAAGGGGTTATCGCTTCTCGGCCTTTTGGCTAAGATCAAGTGTAGTATCTGTTCTTATCAGTTTAATATCTGATACGTCCCCTATACGGGGACTACATATTAAACGGATTTTTGGACTCGGGAGTTGAAACAGGGGCTTGCTCCGTTCACTCCACGCATCGACCCGGCATTGCAGTGCCGCTGGGAACGGTGCGCCTCCTTCTGCTTTGTCGAAAGAAACTCGCATACACAAGGGCACCTTATCGTTCTGAACGGCGTGCCCGGTGGTTTACGCCCCGCCCCCTAGGCCGTGCCCCCCATTTGTGTTAACCAACGCCCCCAAAGTGGTTGGGGGTTGGGGCGACGGGAGGAGTAGACTAATTCCGGGGTACAGGTGAAAAATCTTCAAAGTGTGGGCTGCTGAAAAAAAAAAAAAACCTGCATGTGCCGTTTTGCCCGGCTCTCCGCGGGGCCCCGGGGAGCCTTGTCACCCAGCCGGGGTGCCCGCCCACAACCCAGTCAAACTCACAACCCGGCTCTCCAGCCGAACCCGGGTACCCACTATTAAGCCACCCTCCCGGAACCTTTACCAATAGCTGCGGGCGCACCGAGGCCGGGGACCTGGTGGTACGAATCCAGCTTTTTGGCAAAGCATTGTGGCCGTTTTGGGGAGCTCCCCACGCCAAAATGGGGCAACCTAAGGGGACTCCAGTCGGCCAGTTGGAGCCAAAGTAAAGTCTAGGTCTGTGTCCTGCTGCCCAACGGGGCTTTCTTCGCTGTGGGCGCCCCCTGGTGCTTCTCTAAGTTGTCCAATATTTCACATTGACAACAGTCTGCCACAAGGAAAAAAAGAAGGACAAAAAAAGCTTACAGCACCTGGTATTCCCAGGCGGTCTCCCATCCAAGTACTAACCAGGCTCGACCCTGCTTAGCTTCCGAGATCGGACGAGATTGGGCGTGTTCAGGGTGGTATGGCCATGAGCGACAGTCAACCGCAGCCGGTAGGCCTTAATGGGCCAGCAGAGGCCCTTGCTATCGTGTGTGCTTCTGTCACGGCCACTCATAAACGACGATTGCTCCTTCAGTCTGGCAAAATGAAAAAGCTTACAGCACCTGGTATTCCCAGGCGGTCTCCCATCCAAGTACTAACCAGGCCCGACCCTGCTTAGCTTCCGAGATCGGACGAGATCGGGCGTGTTCAGGGTGGTATGGCCGTAAGCAAGTAAGGCAGCAGCCGCTAGGCCTCATATGCCAGTGTCACGCTAACGCGGAGGGGACTGGCGGGTGTCAGACCGGATGAGAAAAGCATCAGCAGAGGCTGCGGTCGTTCAGGCAGTCAGTTAAGGGGTTATCGCTTCTCGGCCTTTTGGCTAAGATCAAGTGTAGTATCTGTTCTTATCAGTTTAATATCTGATACGTCCCCTATACGGGGACTACATATTAAACGGATTTTTGGACTCGGGAGTTGAAACAGGGGCTTGCTCCGTTCACTCCACGCATCGACCCGGCATTGCAGTGCCGCTGGGAACGGTGCGCCTCCTTCTGCTTTGTCGAAAGAAACTCGCATACACAAGGGCACCTTATCGTTCTGAACGGCGTGCCCGGTGGTTTACGCCCCGCCCCCTAGGCCGTGCCCCCCATTTGTGTTAACCAACGCCCCCAAAGTGGTTGGGGGTTGGGGCGACGGGAGGAGTAGACTAATTCCGGGGTACAGGTGAAAAATCTTCAAAGTGTGGGCTGCTGAAAAAAAAAAAAAACCTGCATGTGCCGTTTTGCCCGGCTCTCCGCGGGGCCCCGGGGAGCCTTGTCACCCAGCCGGGGTGCCCGCCCACAACCCAGTCAAACTCACAACCCGGCTCTCCAGCCGAACCCGGGTACCCACTATTAAGCCACCCTCCCGGAACCTTTACCAATAGCTGCGGGCGCACCGAGGCCGGGGACCTGGTGGTACGAATCCAGCTTTTTGGCAAAGCATTGTGGCCGTTTTGGGGAGCTCCCCACGCCAAAATGGGGCAACCTAAGGGGACTCCAGTCGGCCAGTTGGAGCCAAAGTAAAGTCTAGGTCTGTGTCCTGCTGCCCAACGGGGCTTTCTTCGCTGTGGGCGCCCCCTGGTGCTTCTCTAAGTTGTCCAATATTTCACATTGACAACAGTCTGCCACAAGGAAAAAAAGAAGGACAAAAAAAGCTTACAGCACCTGGTATTCCCAGGCGGTCTCCCATCCAAGTACTAACCAGGCCCGACCCTGCTTAGCTTCCGAGATCGGACGAGATTGGGCGTGTTCAGGGTGGTATGGCCATGAGCGACAGTCAACCGCAGCCGGTAGGCCTTAATGGGCCAGCAGAGGCCCTTGCTATCGTGTGTGCTTCTGTCACGGCCACTCATAAACGACGATTGCTCCTTCAGTCTGGCAAAATGAAAAAGCTTACAGCACCTGGTATTCCCAGGCGGTCTCCCATCCAAGTACTAACCAGGCCCGACCCTGCTTAGCTTCCGAGATCGGACGAGATCGGGCGTGTTCAGGGTGGTATGGCCGTAAGCAAGTAAGGCAGCAGCCGCTAGGCCTCATATGCCAGTGTCACGCTAACGCGGAGGGGACTGGCGGGTGTCAGACCGGATGAGAAAAGCATCAGCAGAGGCTGCGGTCGTTCAGGCAGTCAGTTAAGGGGTTATCGCTTCTCGGCCTTTTGGCTAAGATCAAGTGTAGTATCTGTTCTTATCAGTTTAATATCTGATACGTCCCCTATACGGGGACTACATATTAAACGGATTTTTGGACTCGGGAGTTGAAACAGGGGCTTGCTCCGTTCACTCCACGCATCGACCCGGCATTGCAGTGCCGCTGGGAACGGTGCGCCTCCTTCTGCTTTGTCGAAAGAAACTCGCATACACAAGGGCACCTTATCGTTCTGAACGGCGTGCCCGGTGGTTTACGCCCCGCCCCCTAGGCCGTGCCCCCCATTTGTGTTAACCAACGCCCCCAAAGTGGTTGGGGGTTGGGGCGACGGGAGGAGTAGACTAATTCCGGGGTACAGGTGAAAAATCTTCAAAGTGTGGGCTGCTGAAAAAAAAAAAAAACCTGCATGTGCCGTTTTGCCCGGCTCTCCGCGGGGCCCCGGGGAGCCTTGTCACCCAGCCGGGGTGCCCGCCCACAACCCAGTCAAACTCACAACCCGGCTCTCCAGCCGAACCCGGGTACCCACTATTAAGCCACCCTCCCGGAACCTTTACCAAAAGCTGCGGGCGCACCGAGGCCGGGGACCTGGTGGTACGAATCCAGCTTTTTGGCAAAGCATTGTGGCCGTTTTGGGGAGCTCCCCACGCCAAAATGGGGCAACCTAAGGGGACTCCAGTCGGCCAGTTGGAGCCAAAGTAAAGTCTAGGTCTGTGTCCTGCTGCCCAACGGGGCTTTCTTCGCTGTGGGCGCCCCCTGGTGCTTCTCTAAGTTGTCCAATATTTCACATTGACAACAGTCTGCCACAAGGAAAAAAAGAAGGACAAAAAAAGCTTACAGCACCTGGTATTCCCAGGCGGTCTCCCATCCAAGTACTAACCAGGCCCGACCCTGCTTAGCTTCCGAGATCGGACGAGATCGGGCGTGTTCAGGGTGGTATGGCCATAAGCGACAGTGAACCGCAGCCGGTAGGCCTTAATGGGCCAGCAGAGGCCCTTGCTATCGTGTGTGCTTCTGTCACGGCCACTCATAAACACCGATTGCTCCTTCAGTCTGGCAAAATGAAAAAGCTTACAGCACCTGGTATTCCCAGGCGGTCTCCCATCCAAGTACTAACCAGGCCCGACCCTGCTTAGCTTCCGAGATCGGACGAGATTGGGCGTGTTCAGGGTGGTATGGCCATGAGCGACAGTCAACCGCAGCCGGTAGGCCTTAATGGGCCAGCAGAGGCCCTTGCTATCGTGTGTGCTTCTGTCACGGCCACTCATAAACGACGATTGCTCCTTCAGTCTGGCAAAATGAAAAAGCTTACAGCACCTGGTATTCCCAGGCGGTCTCCCATCCAAGTACTAACCAGGCCCGACCCTGCTTAGCTTCCGAGATCGGACGAGATCGGGCGTGTTCAGGGTGGTATGGCCGTAAGCAAGTAAGGCAGCAGCCGCTAGGCCTCATATGCCAGTGTCACGCTAATGCGGAGGGGACTGGCGGGTGTCAGACCGGATGAGAAAAGCATCAGCAGAGGCTGCGGTCGTTCAGGCAGTCAGTTAAGGGGTTATCGCTTCTCGGCCTTTTGGCTAAGATCAAGTGTAGTATCTGTTCTTATCAGTTTAATATCTGATACGTCCCCTATACGGGGACTACATATTAAACGGATTTTTGGACTCGGGAGTTGAAACAGGGGCTTGCTCCGTTCACTCCACGCATCGACCCGGCATTGCAGTGCCGCTGGGAACGGTGCGCCTCCTTCTGCTTTGTCGAAAGAAACTCGCATACACAAGGGCACCTTATCGTTCTGAACGGCGTGCCCGGTGGTTTACGCCCCGCCCCCTAGGCCGTGCCCCCCATTTGTGTTAACCAACGCCCCCAAAGTGGTTGGGGGTTGGGGCGACGGGAGGAGTAGACTAATTCCGGGGTACAGGTGAAAAATCTTCAAAGTGTGGGCTGCTGAAAAAAAAAAAAAACCTGCATGTGCCGTTTTGCCCGGCTCTCCGCGGGGCCCCGGGGAGCCTTGTCACCCAGCCGGGGTGCCCGCCCACAACCCAGTCAAACTCACAACCCGGCTCTCCAGCCGAACCCGGGTACCCACTATTATGCCACCCTCCCGGAACCTTTACCAATAGCTGCGGGCGCACCGAGGCCGGGGACCTGGTGGTACGAATCCAGCTTTTTGGCAAAGCATTGTGGCCGTTTTGGGGAGCTCCCCACGCCAAAATGGGGCAACCTAAGGGGACTCCAGTCGGCCAGTTGGAGCCAAAGTAAAGTCTAGGTCTGTGTCCTGCTGCCCAACGGGGCTTTCTTCGCTGTGGGCGCCCCCTGGTGCTTCTCTAAGTTGTCCAATATTTCACATTGACAACAGTCTGCCACAAGGAAAAAAAGAAGGACAAAAAAAGCTTACAGCACCTGGTATTCCCAGGCGGTCTCCCATCCAAGTACTAACCAGGCCCGACCCTGCTTAGCTTCCGAGATCGGACGAGATCGGGCGTGTTCAGGGTGGTATGGCCGTAAGCGACAGTGAACCGCAGCCGGTAGGCCTTAATGGGCCAGCAGAGGCCCTTGCTATCGTGTGTGCTTCTGTCACGGCCACTCATAAACACCGATTGCTCCTTCAGTCTGGCAAAATGAAAAAGCTTACAGCACCTGGTATTCCCAGGCGGTCTCCCATCCAAGTACTAACCAGGCCCGACCCTGCTTAGCTTCCGAGATCGGACGAGATTGGGCGTGTTCAGGGTGGTATGGCCATGAGCGACAGTCAACCGCAGCCGGTAGGCCTTAATGGGCCAGCAGAGGCCCTTGCTATCGTGTGTGCTTCTGTCACGGCCACTCATAAACGACGATTGCTCCTTCAGTCTGGCAAAATGAAAAAGCTTACAGCACCTGGTAATCCCAGGCGGTCTCCCATCCAAGTACTAACCAGGCCCGACCCTGCTTAGCTTCCGAGATCGGACGAGATCGGGCGTGTTCAGGGTGGTATGGCCGTAAGCAAGTAAGGCAGCAGCCGCTAGGCCTCATATGCCAGTGTCACGCTAACGCGGAGGGGACTGGCGGGTGTCAGACCGGATGAGAAAAGCATCAGCAGAGGCTGCGGTCGTTCAGGCAGTCAGTTAAAGGGTTATCGCTTCTCGGCCTTTTGGCTAAGATCAAGTGTAGTATCTGTTCTTATCAGTTTAATATCTGATACGTCCCCTATACGGGGACTACATATTAAACGGATTTTTGGACTCGGGAGTTGAAACAGGGGCTTGCTCCGTTCACTCCACGCATCGACCCGGCATTGCAGTGCCGCTGGGAACGGTGCGCCTCCTTCTGCTTTGTCGAAAGAAACTCGCATACACAAGGGCACCTTATCGTTCTGAACGGCGTGCCCGGTGGTTTACGCCCCGCCCCCTAGGCCGTGCCCCCCATTTGTGTTAACCAACGCCCCCAAAGTGGTTGGGGGTTGGGGCGACGGGAGGAGTAGACTAATTCCGGGGTACAGGTGAAAAATCTTCAAAGTGTGGGCTGCTGAAAAAAAAAAAAAACCTGCATGTGCCGTTTTGCCCGGCTCTCCGCGGGGCCCCGGGAAGCCTTGTCACCCAGCCGGGGTGCCCGCCCACAACCCAGTCAAACTCACAACCCGGCTCTCCAGCCGAACCCGGGTACCCACTATTAAGCCACCCTCCCGGAACCTTTACCAATAGCTGCGGGCGCACCGAGGCCGGGGACCTGGTGGTACGAATCCAGCTTTTTGGCAAAGCATTGTGGCCGTTTTGGGGAGCTCCCCACGCCAAAATGGGGCAACCTAAGGGGACTCCAGTCGGCCAGTTGGAGCCAAAGTAAAGTCTAGGTCTGTGTCCTGCTGCCCAACGGGGCTTTCTTCGCTGTGGGCGCCCCCTGGTGCTTCTCTAAGTTGTCCAATATTTCACATTGACAACAGTCTGCCACAAGGAAAAAAAGAAGGACAAAAAAAGCTTACAGCACCTGGTATTCCCAGGCGGTCTCCCATCCAAGTACTAACCAGGCCCGACCCTGCTTAGCTTCCGAGATCGGACGAGATCGGGCGTGTTCAGGGTGGTATGGCCGTAAGCGACAGTGAACCGCAGCCGGTAGGCCTTAATGGGCCAGCAGAGGCCCTTGCTATCGTGTGTGCTTCTGTCACGGCCACTCATAAACACCGATTGCTCCTTCAGTCTGGCAAAATGAAAAAGCTTACAGCACCTGGTATTCCCAGGCGGTCTCCCATCCAAGTACTAACCAGGCCCGACCCTGCTTAGCTTCCGAGATCGGACGAGATTGGGCGTGTTCAGGGTGGTATGGCCATGAGCGACAGTCAACCGCAGCCGGTAGGCCTTAATGGGCCAGCAGAGGCCCTTGCTATCGTGTGTGCTTCTGTCACGGCCACTCATAAACGACGATTGCTCCTTCAGTCTGGCAAAATGAAAAAGCTTACAGCACCTGGTATTCCCAGGCGGTCTCCCATCCAAGTACTAACCAGGCCCGACCCTGCTTAGCTTCCGAGATCGGACGAGATCGGGCGTGTTCAGGGTGGTATGGCCGTAAGCAAGTAAGGCAGCAGCCGCTAGGCCTCATATGCCAGTGTCACGCTAACGCGGAGGGGACTGGCGGGTGTCAGACCGGATGAGAAAAGCATCAGCAGAGGCTGCGGTCGTTCAGGCAGTCAGTTAAGGGGTTATCGCTTCTCGGCCTTTTGGCTAAGATCAAGTGTAGTATCTGTTCTTATCAGTTTAATATCTGATACGTCCCCTATACGGGGACTACATATTAAACGGATTTTTGGACTCGGGAGTTGAAACAGGGGCTTGCTCCGTTCACTCCACGCATCGACCCGGCATTGCAGTGCCGCTGGGAACGGTGCGCCTCCTTCTGCTTTGTCGAAAGAAACTCGCATACACAAGGGCACCTTATCGTTCTGAACGGCGTGCCCGGTGGTTTACGCCCCGCCCCCTAGGCCGTGCCCCCCATTTGTGTTAACCAACGCCCCCAAAGTGGTTGGGGGTTGGGGCGACGGGAGGAGTAGACTAATTCCGGGGTACAGGTGAAAAATCTTCAAAGTGTGGGCTGCTGAAAAAAAAAAAAAACCTGCATGTGCCGTTTTGCCCGGCTCTCCGCGGGGCCCCGGGGAGCCTTGTCACCCAGCCGGGGTGCCCGCCCACAACCCAGTCAAACTCACAACCCGGCTCTCCAGCCGAACCCGGGTACCCACTATTAAGCCACCCTCCCGGAACCTTTACCAATAGCTGCGGGCGCACCGAGGCCGGGGACCTGGTGGTACGAATCCAGCTTTTTGGCAAAGCATTGTGGCCGTTTTGGGGAGCTCCCCACGCCAAAATGGGGCAACCTAAGGGGACTCCAGTCGGCCAGTTGGAGCCAAAGTAAAGTCTAGGTCTGTGTCCTGCTGCCCAACGGGGCTTTCTTCGCTGTGGGCGCCCCCTGGTGCTTCTCTAAGTTGTCCAATATTTCACATTGACAACAGTCTGCCACAAGGAAAAAAAGAAGGACAAAAAAAGCTTACAGCACCTGGTATTCCCAGGCGGTCTCCCATCCAAGTACTAACCAGGCCCGACCCTGCTTAGCTTCCGAGATCGGACGAGATTGGGCGTGTTCAGGGTGGTATGGCCATGAGCGACAGTCAACCGCAGCCGGTAGGCCTTAATGGGCCAGCAGAGGCCCTTGCTATCGTGTGTGCTTCTGTCACGGCCACTCATAAACGACGATTGCTCCTTCAGTCTGGCAAAATGAAAAAGCTTACAGCACCTGGTATTCCCAGGCGGTCTCCCATCCAAGTACTAACCAGGCCCGACCCTGCTTAGCTTCCGAGATCGGACGAGATCGGGCGTGTTCAGGGTGGTATGGCCGTAAGCAAGTAAGGCAGCAGCCGCTAGGCCTCATATGCCAGTGTCACGCTAACGCGGAGGGGACTGGCGGGTGTCAGACCGGATGAGAAAAGCATCAGCAGAGGCTGCGGTCGTTCAGGCAGTCAGTTAAAGGGTTATCGCTTCTCGGCCTTTTGGCTAAGATCAAGTGTAGTATCTGTTCTTATCAGTTTAATATCTGATACGTCCCCTATACGGGGACTACATATTAAACGGATTTTTGGACTCGGGAGTTGAAACAGGGGCTTGCTCCGTTCACTCCACGCATCGACCCGGCATTGCAGTGCCGCTGGGAACGGTGCGCCTCCTTCTGCTTTGTCGAAAGAAACTCGCATACACAAGGGCACCTTATCGTTCTGAACGGCGTGCCCGGTGGTTTACGCCCCGCCCCCTAGGCCGTGCCCCCCATTTGTGTTAACCAACGCCCCCAAAGTGGTTGGGGGTTGGGGCGACGGGAGGAGTAGACTAATTCCGGGGTACAGGTGAAAAATCTTCAAAGTGTGGGCTGCTGAAAAAAAAAAAAAACCTGCATGTGCCGTTTTGCCCGGCTCTCCGCGGGGCCCCGGGGAGCCTTGTCACCCAGCCGGGGTGCCCGCCCACAACCCAGTCAAACTCACAACCCGGCTCTCCAGCCGAACCCGGGTACCCACTATTAAGCCACCCTCCCGGAACCTTTACCAATAGCTGCGGGCGCACCGAGGCCGGGGACCTGGTGGTACGAATCCAGCTTTTTGGCAAAGCATTGTGGCCGTTTTGGGGAGCTCCCCACGCCAAAATGGGGCAACCTAAGGGGACTCCAGTCGGCCAGTTGGAGCCAAAGTAAAGTCTAGGTCTGTGTCCTGCTGCCCAACGGGGCTTTCTTCGCTGTGGGCGCCCCCTGGTGCTTCTCTAAGTTGTCCAATATTTCACATTGACAACAGTCTGCCACAAGGAAAAAAAGAAGGACAAAAAAAGCTTACAGCACCTGGTATTCCCAGGCGGTCTCCCATCCAAGTACTAACCAGGCCCGACCCTGCTTAGCTTCCGAGATCGGACGAGATCGGGCGTGTTCAGGGTGGTATGGCCGTAAGCGACAGTGAACCGCAGCCGGTAGGCCTTAATGGGCCAGCAGAGGCCCTTGCTATCGTGTGTGCTTCTGTCACGGCCACTCATAAACACCGATTGCTCCTTCAGTCTGGCAAAATGAAAAAGCTTACAGCACCTGGTATTCCCAGGCGGTCTCCCATCCAAGTACTAACCAGGCCCGACCCTGCTTAGCTTCCGAGATCGGACGAGATTGGGCGTGTTCAGGGTGGTATGGCCATGAGCGACAGTCAACCGCAGCCGGTAGGCCTTAATGGGCCAGCAGAGGCCCTTGCTATCGTGTGTGCTTCTGTCACGGCCACTCATAAACGACGATTGCTCCTTCAGTCTGGCAAAATGAAAAAGCTTACAGCACCTGGTATTCCCAGGCGGTCTCCCATCCAAGTACTAACCAGGCCCGACCCTGCTTAGCTTCCGAGATCGGACGAGATCGGGCGTGTTCAGGGTGGTATGGCCGTAAGCAAGTAAGGCAGCAGCCGCTAGGCCTCATATGCCAGTGTCACGCTAACGCGGAGGGGACTGGCGGGTGTCAGACCGGATGAGAAAAGCATCAGCAGAGGCTGCGGTCGTTCAGGCAGTCAGTTAAGGGGTTATCGCTTCTCGGCCTTTTGGCTAAGATCAAGTGTAGTATCTGTTCTTATCAGTTTAATATCTGATACGTCCCCTATACGGGGACTACATATTAAACGGATTTTTGGACTCGGGAGTTGAAACAGGGGCTTGCTCCGTTCACTCCACGCATCGACCCGGCATTGCAGTGCCGCTGGGAACGGTGCGCCTCCTTCTGCTTTGTCGAAAGAAACTCGCATACACAAGGGCACCTTATCGTTCTGAACGGCGTGCCCGGTGGTTTACGCCCCGCCCCCTAGGCCGTGCCCCCCATTTGTGTTAACCAACGCCCCCAAAGTGGTTGGGGGTTGGGGCGACGGGAGGAGTAGACTAATTCCGGGGTACAGGTGAAAAATCTTCAAAGTGTGGGCTGCTGAAAAAAAAAAAAAACCTGCATGTGCCGTTTTGCCCGGCTCTCCGCGGGGCCCCGGGGAGCCTTGTCACCCAGCCGGGGTGCCCGCCCACAACCCAGTCAAACTCACAACCCGGCTCTCCAGCCGAACCCGGGTACCCACTATTAAGCCACCCTCCCGGAACCTTTACCAATAGCTGCGGGCGCACCGAGGCCGGGGACCTGGTGGTACGAATCCAGCTTTTTGGCAAAGCATTGTGGCCGTTTTGGGGAGCTCCCCACGCCAAAATGGGGCAACCTAAGGGGACTCCAGTCGGCCAGTTGGAGCCAAAGTAAAGTCTAGGTCTGTGTCCTGCTGCCCAACGGGGCTTTCTTCGCTGTGGGCGCCCCCTGGTGCTTCTCTAAGTTGTCCAATATTTCACATTGACAACAGTCTGCCACAAGGAAAAAAAGAAGGACAAAAAAAGCTTACAGCACCTGGTATTCCCAGGCGGTCTCCCATCCAAGTACTAACCAGGCCCGACCCTGCTTAGCTTCCGAGATCGGACGAGATTGGGCGTGTTCAGGGTGGTATGGCCATGAGCGACAGTCAACCGCAGCCGGTAGGCCTTAATGGGCCAGCAGAGGCCCTTGCTATCGTGTGTGCTTCTGTCACGGCCACTCATAAACGACGATTGCTCCTTCAGTCTGGCAAAATGAAAAAGCTTACAGCACCTGGTATTCCCAGGCGGTCTCCCATCCAAGTACTAACCAGGCCCGACCCTGCTTAGCTTCCGAGATCGGACGAGATCGGGCGTGTTCAGGGTGGTATGGCCGTAAGCAAGTAAGGCAGCAGCCGCTAGGCCTCATATGCCAGTGTCACGCTAACGCGGAGGGGACTGGCGGGTGTCAGACCGGATGAGAAAAGCATCAGCAGAGGCTGCGGTCGTTCAGGCAGTCAGTTAAGGGGTTATCGCTTCTCGGCCTTTTGGCTAAGATCAAGTGTAGTATCTGTTCTTATCAGTTTAATATCTGATACGTCCCCTATACGGGGACTACATATTAAACGGATTTTTGGACTCGGGAGTTGAAACAGGGGCTTGCTCCGTTCACTCCACGCATCGACCCGGCATTGCAGTGCCGCTGGGAACGGTGCGCCTCCTTCTGCTTTGTCGAAAGAAACTCGCATACACAAGGGCACCTTATCGTTCTGAACGGCGTGCCCGGTGGTTTACGCCCCGCCCCCTAGGCCGTGCCCCCCATTTGTGTTAACCAACGCCCCCAAAGTGGTTGGGGGTTGGGGCGACGGGAGGAGTAGACTAATTCCGGGGTACAGGTGAAAAATCTTCAAAGTGTGGGCTGCTGAAAAAAAAAAAAAACCTGCATGTGCCGTTTTGCCCGGCTCTCCGCGGGGCCCCGGGGAGCCTTGTCACCCAGCCGGGGTGCCCGCCCACAACCCAGTCAAACTCACAACCCGGCTCTCCAGCCGAACCCGGGTACCCACTATTAAGCCACCCTCCCGGAACCTTTACCAAAAGCTGCGGGCGCACCGAGGCCGGGGACCTGGTGGTACGAATCCAGCTTTTTGGCAAAGCATTGTGGCCGTTTTGGGGAGCTCCCCACGCCAAAATGGGGCAACCTAAGGGGACTCCAGTCGGCCAGTTGGAGCCAAAGTAAAGTCTAGGTCTGTGTCCTGCTGCCCAACGGGGCTTTCTTCGCTGTGGGCGCCCCCTGGTGCTTCTCTAAGTTGTCCAATATTTCACATTGACAACAGTCTGCCACAAGGAAAAAAAGAAGGACAAAAAAAGCTTACAGCACCTGGTATTCCCAGGCGGTCTCCCATCCAAGTACTAACCAGGCCCGACCCTGCTTAGCTTCCGAGATCGGACGAGATCGGGCGTGTTCAGGGTGGTATGGCCATAAGCGACAGTGAACCGCAGCCGGTAGGCCTTAATGGGCCAGCAGAGGCCCTTGCTATCGTGTGTGCTTCTGTCACGGCCACTCATAAACACCGATTGCTCCTTCAGTCTGGCAAAATGAAAAAGCTTACAGCACCTGGTATTCCCAGGCGGTCTCCCATCCAAGTACTAACCAGGCCCGACCCTGCTTAGCTTCCGAGATCGGACGAGATTGGGCGTGTTCAGGGTGGTATGGCCATGAGCGACAGTCAACCGCAGCCGGTAGGCCTTAATGGGCCAGCAGAGGCCCTTGCTATCGTGTGTGCTTCTGTCACGGCCACTCATAAACGACGATTGCTCCTTCAGTCTGGCAAAATGAAAAAGCTTACAGCACCTGGTATTCCCAGGCGGTCTCCCATCCAAGTACTAACCAGGCCCGACCCTGCTTAGCTTCCGAGATCGGACGAGATCGGGCGTGTTCAGGGTGGTATGGCCGTAAGCAAGTAAGGCAGCAGCCGCTAGGCCTCATATGCCAGTGTCACGCTAATGCGGAGGGGACTGGCGGGTGTCAGACCGGATGAGAAAAGCATCAGCAGAGGCTGCGGTCGTTCAGGCAGTCAGTTAAGGGGTTATCGCTTCTCGGCCTTTTGGCTAAGATCAAGTGGTCGAGGGGTGGATGTACAGTAGTGAATTGTGGTTTTGACGGAGACTTTGAAAAGAAAGATGGCGCATTGTGGACCAAAGAACACGCTACGTTTCAGATGGAGGAAGGAGGATGTTCCACTAATGGAGAGGAAAATCTTCACGCAGAAAGTTCTGATGGATGGTCTGAAGATCAAGGTAGAGGAGATCTTTTGCCTGCAGGATAATCCCCGTGAGAGAGGGTATGAAGTAACCTTCCACACTGCGGATAAGACAGGTGATGTTTTCATTGCCTGGTGGCTGCAACAAGATGTGGAGGTTTTGAAAGACTTTGAAGTGGTGTATATGGGAGATAAGCAGAACAAACGTGTTGTCGTGCACATGTATGACCCACATGTGACTATGGATGACATTAGGGTTTTCTTGGAGAGATATGGCAAAGTATCTAAAAGATCGAGAAAGATAAAGGATAGTATGGGCATATGGACTGGGAAGATAGACTTTTTTAATGTGGAACTGAAGAAGGACCCAGAAGGTTTCGAAGGATTTGTACATCCCCCTGCCTTCTTTAACATCGGGACAGTGAGAGGTTACCTGGTTTACCAGGGGCAGCCTCCCTTCTGCAAGAAGTGCAGGGGGAGCGGGCACAGAGCGGGGGAATGCAAGGACGGGCCTGCACCAAAAGCCTGTCATTCCTGTAGGTCCACGGACCACCTGTTGAAGAACTGCCCCAAGAGGGGTAGGGCAGGTGGTGGGGGGCCAGGGCGAGGAGCGGCAGGGACCGGTGCTCCTGTGCCTGGAGGTGGGCTGATCGTCCCAGAGAAGGATGGATTAAAGGGAGGAGCAAGGAAAGGCTCTCACGCTTTCAATGGGGCTGGAGTCTCTTTGCCGCCGGCGGGAAAAAGTTTCGGACAATGGAGATTGCAGAGGAAGAAATGGACTCTCTGGCGAGTGGAGAGGAGAGGATTGTTGGAGGAGTGGAGGGGGGGAGGGTGGAGGTGTTGGGCTATGATTCAGGCCAACCTGCTTGCCTTTTCTCCCCCCCATCGCCGGCTCCCAGTGGGGAGATGTCGCCTGCAAGGGTGGAGGAGGGAAGGAGGGGAAAACCTCCAGAGGGAGAGGAGAAGCATGTCTTCTATGTTGGAAGTGATTGGACGTGATTGTTTTTGAAATGGACTTTATGAGTTATGAATTATTATCTTGAGTTTGGATTTGAATGTAGATGATGTTTTTGTTTGTTTATGAGGCATTTGTTTGGAATGTTGTATGTAAGATTGTTTAATAAAAAAAAAAAAAAAAAAAAAAAAAAAAAAAATCTGTTCTTATCAGTTTAATATCTGATACGTCCCCTATACGGGGACTACATATTAAACGGATTTTTGGACTCGGGAGTTGAAACAGGGGCTTGCTCCGTTCACTCCACGCATCGACCCGGCATTGCAGTGCCGCTGGGAACGGTGCGCCTCCTTCTGCTTTGTCGAAAGAAACTCGCATACACAAGGGCACCTTATCGTTCTGAACGGCGTGCCCGGTGGTTTACGCCCCGCCCCCTAGGCCGTGCCCCCCATTTGTGTTAACCAACGCCCCCAAAGTGGTTGGGGGTTGGGGCGACGGGAGGAGTAGACTAATTCCGGGGTACAGGTGAAAAATCTTCAAAGTGTGGGCTGCTGAAAAAAAAAAAAAACCTGCATGTGCCGTTTTGCCCGGCTCTCCGCGGGGCCCCGGGGAGCCTTGTCACCCAGCCGGGGTGCCCGCCCACAACCCAGTCAAACTCACAACCCGGCTCTCCAGCCGAACCCGGGTACCCACTATTATGCCACCCTCCCGGAACCTTTACCAATAGCTGCGGGCGCACCGAGGCCGGGGACCTGGTGGTACGAATCCAGCTTTTTGGCAAAGCATTGTGGCCGTTTTGGGGAGCTCCCCACGCCAAAATGGGGCAACCTAAGGGGACTCCAGTCGGCCAGTTGGAGCCAAAGTAAAGTCTAGGTCTGTGTCCTGCTGCCCAACGGGGCTTTCTTCGCTGTGGGCGCCCCCTGGTGCTTCTCTAAGTTGTCCAATATTTCACATTGACAACAGTCTGCCACAAGGAAAAAAAGAAGGACAAAAAAAGCTTACAGCACCTGGTATTCCCAGGCGGTCTCCCATCCAAGTACTAACCAGGCCCGACCCTGCTTAGCTTCCGAGATCGGACGAGATCGGGCGTGTTCAGGGTGGTATGGCCGTAAGCGACAGTGAACCGCAGCCGGTAGGCCTTAATGGGCCAGCAGAGGCCCTTGCTATCGTGTGTGCTTCTGTCACGGCCACTCATAAACACCGATTGCTCCTTCAGTCTGGCAAAATGAAAAAGCTTACAGCACCTGGTATTCCCAGGCGGTCTCCCATCCAAGTACTAACCAGGCCCGACCCTGCTTAGCTTCCGAGATCGGACGAGATTGGGCGTGTTCAGGGTGGTATGGCCATGAGCGACAGTCAACCGCAGCCGGTAGGCCTTAATGGGCCAGCAGAGGCCCTTGCTATCGTGTGTGCTTCTGTCACGGCCACTCATAAACGACGATTGCTCCTTCAGTCTGGCAAAATGAAAAAGCTTACAGCACCTGGTATTCCCAGGCGGTCTCCCATCCAAGTACTAACCAGGCCCGACCCTGCTTAGCTTCCGAGATCGGACGAGATCGGGCGTGTTCAGGGTGGTATGGCCGTAAGCAAGTAAGGCAGCAGCCGCTAGGCCTCATATGCCAGTGTCACGCTAACGCGGAGGGGACTGGCGGGTGTCAGACCGGATGAGAAAAGCATCAGCAGAGGCTGCGGTCGTTCAGGCAGTCAGTTAAAGGGTTATCGCTTCTCGGCCTTTTGGCTAAGATCAAGTGTAGTATCTGTTCTTATCAGTTTAATATCTGATACGTCCCCTATACGGGGACTACATATTAAACGGATTTTTGGACTCGGGAGTTGAAACAGGGGCTTGCTCCGTTCACTCCACGCATCGACCCGGCATTGCAGTGCCGCTGGGAACGGTGCGCCTCCTTCTGCTTTGTCGAAAGAAACTCGCATACACAAGGGCACCTTATCGTTCTGAACGGCGTGCCCGGTGGTTTACGCCCCGCCCCCTAGGCCGTGCCCCCCATTTGTGTTAACCAACGCCCCCAAAGTGGTTGGGGGTTGGGGCGACGGGAGGAGTAGACTAATTCCGGGGTACAGGTGAAAAATCTTCAAAGTGTGGGCTGCTGAAAAAAAAAAAAAACCTGCATGTGCCGTTTTGCCCGGCTCTCCGCGGGGCCCCGGGGAGCCTTGTCACCCAGCCGGGGTGCCCGCCCACAACCCAGTCAAACTCACAACCCGGCTCTCCAGCCGAACCCGGGTACCCACTATTAAGCCACCCTCCCGGAACCTTTACCAATAGCTGCGGGCGCACCGAGGCCGGGGACCTGGTGGTACGAATCCAGCTTTTTGGCAAAGCATTGTGGCCGTTTTGGGGAGCTCCCCACGCCAAAATGGGGCAACCTAAGGGGACTCCAGTCGGCCAGTTGGAGCCAAAGTAAAGTCTAGGTCTGTGTCCTGCTGCCCAACGGGGCTTTCTTCGCTGTGGGCGCCCCCTGGTGCTTCTCTAAGTTGTCCAATATTTCACATTGACAACAGTCTGCCACAAGGAAAAAAAGAAGGACAAAAAAAGCTTACAGCACCTGGTATTCCCAGGCGGTCTCCCATCCAAGTACTAACCAGGCCCGACCCTGCTTAGCTTCCGAGATCGGACGAGATCGGGCGTGTTCAGGGTGGTATGGCCGTAAGCGACAGTGAACCGCAGCCGGTAGGCCTTAATGGGCCAGCAGAGGCCCTTGCTATCGTGTGTGCTTCTGTCACGGCCACTCATAAACACCGATTGCTCCTTCAGTCTGGCAAAATGAAAAAGCTTACAGCACCTGGTATTCCCAGGCGGTCTCCCATCCAAGTACTAACCAGGCCCGACCCTGCTTAGCTTCCGAGATCGGACGAGATTGGGCGTGTTCAGGGTGGTATGGCCATGAGCGACAGTCAACCGCAGCCGGTAGGCCTTAATGGGCCAGCAGAGGCCCTTGCTATCGTGTGTGCTTCTGTCACGGCCACTCATAAACGACGATTGCTCCTTCAGTCTGGCAAAATGAAAAAGCTTACAGCACCTGGTATTCCCAGGCGGTCTCCCATCCAAGTACTAACCAGGCCCGACCCTGCTTAGCTTCCGAGATCGGACGAGATCGGGCGTGTTCAGGGTGGTATGGCCGTAAGCAAGTAAGGCAGCAGCCGCTAGGCCTCATATGCCAGTGTCACGCTAACGCGGAGGGGACTGGCGGGTGTCAGACCGGATGAGAAAAGCATCAGCAGAGGCTGCGGTCGTTCAGGCAGTCAGTTAAGGGGTTATCGCTTCTCGGCCTTTTGGCTAAGATCAAGTGTAGTATCTGTTCTTATCAGTTTAATATCTGATACGTCCCCTATACGGGGACTACATATTAAACGGATTTTTGGACTCGGGAGTTGAAACAGGGGCTTGCTCCGTTCACTCCACGCATCGACCCGGCATTGCAGTGCCGCTGGGAACGGTGCGCCTCCTTCTGCTTTGTCGAAAGAAACTCGCATACACAAGGGCACCGTATCGTTCTGAACGGCGTGCCCGGTGGTTTACGCCCCACCCCCTAGGCCGTGCCCCCCATTTGTGTTAACCAACGCCCCCAAAGTGGTTGGGGGTTGGGGCGACGGGAGGAGTAGACTAATTCCGGGGTACAGGTGAAAAATCTTCAAAGTGTGGGCTGCTGAAAAAAAAAAAAAACCTGCATGTGCCGTTTTGCCCGGCTCTCCGCGGGGCCCCGGGGAGCCTTGTCACCCAGCCGGGGTGCCCGCCCACAACCCAGTCAAACTCACAACCCGGCTCTCCAGCCGAACCCGGGTACCCACTATTAAGCCACCCTCCCGGAACCTTTACCAATAGCTGCGGGCGCACCGAGGCCGGGGACCTGGTGGTACGAATCCAGCTTTTTGGCAAAGCATTGTGGCCGTTTTGGGGAGCTCCCCACGCCAAAATGGGGCAACCTAAGGGGACTCCAGTCGGCCAGTTGGAGCCAAAGTAAAGTCTAGGTCTGTGTCCTGCTGCCCAACGGGGCTTTCTTCGCTGTGGGCGCCCCCTGGTGCTTCTCTAAGTTGTCCAATATTTCACATTGACAACAGTCTGCCACAAGGAAAAAAAGAAGGACAAAAAAAGCTTACAGCACCTGGTATTCCCAGGCGGTCTCCCATCCAAGTACTAACCAGGCCCGACCCTGCTTAGCTTCCGAGATCGGACGAGATCGGGCGTGTTCAGGGTGGTATGGCCATAAGCGACAGTGAACCGCAGCCGGTAGGCCTTAATGGGCCAGCAGAGGCCCTTGCTATCGTGTGTGCTTCTGTCACGGCCACTCATAAACACCGATTGCTCCTTCAGTCTGGCAAAATGAAAAAGCTTACAGCACCTGGTATTCCCAGGCGGTCTCCCATCCAAGTACTAACCAGGCCCGACCCTGCTTAGCTTCCGAGATCGGACGAGATTGGGCGTGTTCAGGGTGGTATGGCCATGAGCGACAGTCAACCGCAGCCGGTAGGCCTTAATGGGCCAGCAGAGGCCCTTGCTATCGTTTGTGCTTCTGTCACGGCCACTCATAAACAACGATTGCTCCTTCAGTCTGGCAAAATGAAAAAGCTTACAGCACCTGGTATTCCCAGGCGGTCTCCCATCCAAGTACTAACCAGGCCCGACCCTGCTTAGCTTCCGAGATCGGACGAGATCGGGCGTGTTCAGGGTGGTATGGCCGTAAGCAAGTAAGGCAGCAGCCGCTAGGCCTCATATGCCAGTGTCACGCTAACGCGGAGGGGACTGGCGGGTGTCAGACCGGATGAGAAAAGCATCAGCAGAGGCTGCGGTCGTTCAGGCAGTCAGTTAAGGGGTTATCGCTTCTCGGCCTTTTGGCTAAGATCAAGAAATACTGAGGTCAAGCGTTGTACGAGACACAGTAAAACCTTTTCTTTTGGATCATATTTGAAGTGGGAGCCTTTTTTGGCCAGTGTTTCTCTGTTCACAAGTGCAGAGAGCTGGTCAATATGGCTTCCACAGGTGGCAGTGCCGTTCCTAAGGCTGGATTACGGAATACGGCAAGATTTCGGTGGGTGGCACGGGAAGCACCCATGATGCAGAGGGAGGTCTTTGGAAGAGTCGTCCTGTTGGGTGCACTGAGGCTGAAAGTTGACCACGTGTTTTGCCTGCAGACGAATGCCCAGGAAAGGAGCTATGATGTGACCTTCTCGGCGACGGGTGTAATGGAGGATGTGATGAGAGCCTGCAGAGGGAGAGCTGGTGAGAGACCTTTTACAAGTTTTGAAATTTTGAGTCTGGACAGACCAAATTTCAGGATAATTACCCTCCATTTGTACAACCCATATGTGACAAAGGATGATATGGTGCGCTTCCTGTCGGCCTATGGTGAAGTATTCGCAAGCACAAGGAGGCTGATGGACTCTCTGGGTTTCTGGACCGGGAGGACTCAATTCCAGGTCCTCCTGAAAGAAGACCCGGAGGGGTATGAGGGACTGGCGCACCCTCCGGCATCTTTCAGCATTGGTGCCGATCGGGGCTTCTTGTTTTATTCAAGGCAGCCGCCCTTCTGTAGGAGATGCAGGAGGCAAGGCCATAACGAAGGCGCGTGCGGTTTCGTGAGGTGCAGGGTCTGCACAGCTTATGGCCATGAGGAAGGGGACTGCCCGCACACAGGAACCTGCAACATCTGCAGAAAGGCAGGGCATTTTTACAAGAACTGTCCTGAGAAGAAGCAGTCCTATGCTGGCGCAGTGAGGCGAGCATCTGGAGGGGGAGAGGCTGGAACTTCTAGGGCTGGGAACGAAGAGGCGCCAATTCGTGGGGTCGAAGAGGAAGATCAGCAGGCAATTGAGGACGTTATGGCTGTTACAGAGAGTGACGTTTTCCACGTCTCTCAGGAGTACGTTTCACAAGTGAAGGACACTGCGAGCCCTGAAGAGACAATAACACTGAAGAAAGGGCTATCTAAGAAGGCGGTGAGGAGAATGAAGAAGGCCGTAATGGCAGTGGGAGGTAATGGGAAATTGGGTGAAAGGGAAAGGGGGGTTAAGAGGGGTAGCATTGAAGAAGGTGGAGGGGGTGTTCAAAAGGGGAGGAGAGAAGAGAGGGAGGCAACGGGAGGGGGGGTGGAGGGTCAGGGTACCCCTGTGATTAGTGAAGTTGTGGAGGGGGGCTCACAAGAAATAGAGAGTATAAGGTGTAATTTGGCCTTGGGTGATATTCTTGATGTGCCACTTTCCCCATTGCACACTCAGGTGGAGGAAGGTGGGGGGGTGGGGAGTAACAGGGGAGGGGATGACAAACGAATAGGGGATTGGAGTGCAGAGACTGATGCATGCTTTCCATTAGGGGAGGGGGAGTTGGCTGAGGGTTTGCAAGGGGAGATGTCTGGGGTTTCTCCGGATTGTGTCATTGCAACATTGCCCCCTGAGCAAAGAACACATTTTTTTGGAAATGCGTCCATGTCCCCTGCAAGGCCAAAAGAGGGGGGTGGAGAGGGTTCTGGGGGTGTTTGATTTGATTTGGGTGTTTTTCATTTTTGATTTCATGATGGCTGGGTTTTTCTCTGTGGGGTCCTTCAATGTACGGGGTTTGAGAGATAAGGTTAAAAGAAGAGCAGTTTTTGATTTTTTGGACAATCAAAGATTATTGTGTTGTTTTTTGCAGGAGGTACATTTGAAGGACAGGGGGGATATTATTAGATTTAGTAGGGAATGGGGTCGGGGAGGGTCAGTCTGGAGTGTTGGGGGGGTTCACTCTTCTGGAGTGGGGATTTTGTTTGGGAGCTGGGAGGTGAGGGTGGAGGAAGAGTTTGTGGTTGTGCAAGGGAGGGTTGTGGGGGCAGACATTGAATACAGGGGATGTAAATTCAGAGTGTTTGGGGTTTACGGTTCGCAGGGGGTGGTAGAGAGGGGCGACATGTTTGAGGGGATGGTACCGTTTTTGACGACGAACAGAACTGTGATTGTGGGAGGGGATTTTAACTGTGAGCTGGGGGGAGGGGGGGACACAAGTGTTCGAAAATTGGAGAACCTAATGAGGATATACAAGTTAGTTGATGGGGGGAGGGTGGTTGTTCCTCGGATGGACAGTCCCACATGGCGTAACTCACAGGGGGTGTCCAGGAGGCTGGACTACGTCCTGTTTTCGGAATCCTTGGGCCTGTTGTCAGGCAGAGTCACCCCGGCCTTCTTCTCCGATCACGATGGGGTCACTTTCTGTGTACAGGCTGGCGAGTCGGTCTTTGGCCCGGGATACTGGAGGTTGAACTCCAGTGTCCTGGAACAGGATGAGTTCGTGGCCAGTTTTGCTGTCTTCTTCCGGGGCCTGGAAGGGATCAGGTCGCTTTGTCCGGGTGTGATAGAGTGGTGGGAAGTAGCCAAAGAGCGGATCAGAGAGTTTGCAGTTAGGTATTGTAGAAGGAAGGCGCGGGAGTCGAGAAGGGAGGTGCTTCGACTCCAACGCCTTCTCGAGCTTGAGTACGCTGTTGGAAACGACAGTGGCACTGTAGATCAGCGGGCTTGTGACTCCCTTAAAGCAGAGCTTAGGGAAGTCTATGAACGTAGGGCTCGTGGGTACTTGATGCGCACGCGTCACGACTTCCTGGAGAGGGACGAGACGTGCTCCGCAGCCTTTTTCAGCTCTGTACGGGCTAAAAGGGTCAAACATGTACTCACGGGGGTTAGAGATGAGCAGGGTAGAGTTGTGACGGGAGTCGATGAGATGGTGCGCGTCACCTCTCAACACTACCGATCCTTTTTTGTTGAAAGAGAGATAGATGTAGGGGGAGGGGAGGTGATGTTGGACGGTCTCACCCGGCGGGTGCCGCTTGACATAGCGGAAGCTATGGAGGCCCCGCTCACTCTCGAAGAGCTTGAGAGTGCCCTTCGAAGAATGGGAAGGCGGAAGGTGCCTGGCATCGATGGACTGCCGGCCGAGTTTTACCTCAAGTTTTGGGGGATGCTTGGGCCGGTGGTCTTAGAGGTGTTATCCGAAGTTCTCCGCACAGGGGTAATGGGAGGGTCTTTGGCCAAGGGGGTGATTTCCCTCTTATTTAAGAAGGGAGACGCCTCCGACCTTAGGAACTGGAGGCCATTGACCATGCTGTGTGTTGACTATAAACTGCTAGCAAAGGTCCTTGCGGACAGACTGGGCACAGCACTCCCTTATGTCGTCCATGAGGATCAGACATGCGGAGTGGCGGGGCGTTCCTTGAGGTGGAACCTCCTCCTCATAAGGGACGCCATCGCCTGGGTGGAAGACAGGCACTTGCCACTAATGGTGGTTGGTCTCGACCAGGCAAAGGCGTTTGATAGGGTTCACCTGGGCTTTTTGTTCCGTGTTTTGGATAGGCTAGGGTTTGGTAGGGTTTTTGTTGGGTGGCTGCGTACGTTGTACGCAGCAGCGGGGAGCACTGTTTCTGTTAATGGTCACCTTGGGGAGTTTTTCAGGTTGCACTCAGGGGTGAGACAGGGGTGTCCGCTCTCACCTCTTCTCTACATCCTTTATATGGAGCCCCTAGCTGAAGCCATTAGGGCTGACGCGGGTGTGGTAGGGATGCTGGTACCAGGCAGTGGAGGACTGAGGGTCAAGCTTTCTCAATATGCAGACGACACTACCCTGCTGCTTGAGAGCGACGCTTGCCTGATCCGATCCTTGGAGATTTTCCAGGAATTTGGCCGGGCATCGGGTGCAGAGTTAAATCTCGCCAAGTCCTCGGTCAAATTCTTTGGGCGCTGGAAAGGGAGGACGGATGTACCAGGGGGGCTGTCTCTCTGTGAAGGGCCCCTAAGGATATTGGGGGTCGACTTTGAGGCAGCCCAGAACGCCATGTCTAACTGGACTAGGCGTATGGCGAAAGTCCAGCGGAAGTTAGGTCTCTGGATGACAAGGACTTTGACCTTGATCGGGAAGGTCCTTGTTCTGAAGGTTGACATCTTGCCATCTCTCCTGTACTTGGCGTACGTCTACCCTTTGCCAGTCAGCATGCGTAGGCCTCTCATGAGGCTGGTTTTCAACTTCCTCTGGGGAGGAAGATACGAGTACGTGGCGAGGTCCCGCATGCTGGCTGGGATTGGGGAGGGAGGGAGAGATGTGCCGCACCTCCCGCTGAAGCTGGACTGCTTTTTTGTTTCGTTTTTACTTAGGGAACTGGCCGCTCCGGTGGTTCATCCATCGGGCTACTTCCTGCGGCTCTTTTTCACATACCCGGCGAGGCGCCTGATGGTCTGGAACAACTTGACCCCCCGGGTGGAGCAGTTACCGCCGCATTATCAACATGCGGCGAAGTGGCTACGGACTCATCCTGTAGCCTTAGATCCGGCCATTGGCCTGGAGCAGAGAGTGTTGTGGTCGGAGGTGAGGTCGGAGGTGGCAGAACGTCCCGTGGTCGGCATCCCCGCCACAGTGTGGTTGGGGGTGCAGCCACGGGGCCTGGACAACAGGCTCAAGGATTTCAACTGGATGGTGGTTCACCGCAGCCTGCCGGTGCGAGACAAGCTGTACCGGCATGGCATTGCGAGGTCTCCTGGATGCCCCCGGGCTGCATGTGCAGCCGATGAGACCGTGAGGCACGTCATGTGGGACTGTCCTTTCGCAAGGGTGGTGTGGGAGAAGGCTGGGCAGATAATAAGGAACATAGATAGAGGGCTGGTTTTGACTTGGGAGAGGGTGGAGAGGGGGCTGGTGGGGGTGGTAAGGAACAGGAAGTCCCGCTTCCTACTCTGGCTGACCATTAGCCTCCTTAAAAGGGGAATGTGGCAGGCTAGGATGGAGTGGGTGGAACACAACAGGGATTGGGGGGCTGAAGGGGTGGTGAGGAAAGTAGTGGGAGACCTGGTTGGGAGGATGAAGTGGGACATGGAAAGACTGGGAAATGATGTTGCACTGGATAAGTGGAAGGGAGGTTTTGGGTTGCTGTAAGGGGTTTATGTGTTTGTTTCTGTATTATGAGTCAGATGAGTAAAAAAAAAAAAAAAAAAAAAAAAAATGTATGTATATGTATATTGTTTAGTATCATGAGATTTTGTTGTATGTTTCAAGGATGGAAAGTGATGATACTGAAAGATGACAAGAATTTGTATGTTTGAAGTATTATAATAAAAAAAAAAAAAAAAAAAAAAAAAATCTGTTCTTATCAGTTTAATATCTGATACGTCCCCTATACGGGGACTACATATTAAACGGATTTTTGGACTCGGGAGTTGAAACAGGGGCTTGCTCCGTTCACTCCACGCATCGACCCGGCATTGCAGTGCCGCTGGGAACGGTGCGCCTCCTTCTGCTTTGTCGAAAGAAACTCGCATACACAAGGGCACCTTATCGTTCTGAACGGCGTGCCCGGTGGTTTACGCCCCGCCCCCTAGGCCGTGCCCCCCATTTGTGTTAACCAACGCCCCCAAAGTGGTTGGGGGTTGGGGCGACGGGAGGAGTAGACTAATTCCGGGGTACAGGTGAAAAATCTTCAAAGTGTGGGCTGCTGAAAAAAAAAAAAACCTGCATGTGCCGTTTTGCCCGGCTCTCCGCGGGGCCCCGGGGAGCCTTGTCACCCAGCCGGGGTGCCCGCCCACAACCCAGTCAAACTCACAACCCGGCTCTCCAGCCGAACCCGGGTACCCACTATTAAGCCACCCTCCCGGAACCTTTACCAATAGCTGCGGGCGCACCGAGGCCGGGGACCTGGTGGTACGAATCCAGCTTTTTGGCAAAGCATTGTGGCCGTTTTGGGGAGCTCCCCACGCCAAAATGGGGCAACCTAAGGGGACTCCAGTCGGCCAGTTGGAGCCAAAGTAAAGTCTAGGTCTGTGTCCTGCTGCCCAACGGGGCTTTCTTCGCTGTGGGCGCCCCCTGGTGCTTCTCTAAGTTGTCCAATATTTCACTTTGACAACAGTCTGCCAAAAGGAAAAAAAGAAGGACAAAAAAAGCTTACAGCACCTGGTATTCCCAGGCGGTCTCCCATCCAAGTACTAACCAGGCCCGACCCTGCTTAGCTTCCGAGATCGGACGAGATCGGGCGTGTTCAGGGTGGTATGGCCGTAAGCGACAGTGAACCGCAGCCGGTAGGCCTTAATGGGCCAGCAGAGGCCCTTGCTATCGTGTGTGCTTCTGTCACGGCCACTCATAAACACCGATTGCTCCTTCAGTCTGGCAAAATGAAAAAGCTTACAGCACCTGGTATTCCCCGGCGGTCTCCCATCCAAGTACTAACCAGGCCCGACCCTGCTTAGCTTCCGAGATCGGACGAGATTGGGCGTGTTCAGGGTGGTATGGCCATGAGCGACAGTCAACCGCAGCCGGTAGGCCTTAATGGGCCAGCAGAGGCCCTTGCTATCGTGTGTGCTTCTGTCACGGCCACTCATAAACGACGATTGCTCCTTCAGTCTGGCAAAATGAAAAAGCTTACAGCACCTGGTATTCCCAGGCGGTCTCCCATCCAAGTACTAACCAGGCCCGACCCTGCTTAGCTTCCGAGATCGGACGAGATCGGGCGTGTTCAGGGTGGTATGGCCGTAAGCAAGTAAGGCAGCAGCCGCTAGGCCTCATATGCCAGTGTCACGCTAACGCGGAGGGGACTGGCGGGTGTCAGACCGGATGAGAAAAGCATCAGCAGAGGCTGCGGTCGTTCAGGCAGTCAGTTAAGGGGTTATCGCTTCTCGGCCTTTTGGCTAAGATCAAGTGTAGTATCTGTTCTTATCAGTTTAATATCTGATACGTCCCCTATACGGGGACTACATATTAAACGGATTTTTGGACTCGGGAGTTGAAACAGGGGCTTGCTCCGTTCACTCCACGCATCGACCCGGCATTGCAGTGCCGCTGGGAACGGTGCGCCTCCTTCTGCTTTGTCGAAAGAAACTCGCATACACAAGGGCACCTTATCGTTCTGAACGGCGTGCCCGGTGGTTTACGCCCCGCCCCCTAGGCCGTGCCCCCCATTTGTGTTAACCAACGCCCCCAAAGTGGTTGGGGGTTGGGGCGACGGGAGGAGTAGACTAATTCCGGGGTACAGGTGAAAAATCTTCAAAGTGTGGGCTGCTGAAAAAAAAAAAAAACCTGCATGTGCCGTTTTGCCCGGCTCTCCGCGGGGCCCCGGGGAGCCTTGTCACCCAGCCGGGGTGCCCGCCCACAACCCAGTCAAACTCACAACCCGGCTCTCCAGCCGAACCCGGGTACCCACTATTAAGCCACCCTCCCGGAACCTTTACCAATAGCTGCGGGCGCACCGAGGCCGGGGACCTGGTGGTACGAATCCAGCTTTTTGGCAAAGCATTGTGGCCGTTTTGGGGAGCTCCCCACGCCAAAATGGGGCAACCTAAGGGGACTCCAGTCGGCCAGTTGGAGCCAAAGTAAAGTCTAGGTCTGTGTCCTGCTGCCCAACGGGGCTTTCTTCGCTGTGGGCGCCCCCTGGTGCTTCTCTAAGTTGTCCAATATTTCACTTTGACAACAGTCTGCCAAAAGGAAAAAAAGAAGGACAAAAAAAGCTTACAGCACCTGGTATTCCCAGGCGGTCTCCCATCCAAGTACTAACCAGGCCCGACCCTGCTTAGCTTCCGAGATCGGACGAGATCGGGCGTGTTCAGGGTGGTATGGCCGTAAGCGACAGTGAACCGCAGCCGGTAGGCCTTAATGGGCCAGCAGAGGCCCTTGCTATCGTGTGTGCTTCTGTCACGGCCACTCATAAACACCGATTGCTCCTTCAGTCTGGCAAAATGAAAAAGCTTACAGCACCTGGTATTCCCCGGCGGTCTCCCATCCAAGTACTAACCAGGCCCGACCCTGCTTAGCTTCCGAGATCGGACGAGATTGGGCGTGTTCAGGGTGGTATGGCCATGAGCGACAGTCAACCGCAGCCGGTAGGCCTTAATGGGCCAGCAGAGGCCCTTGCTATCGTGTGTGCTTCTGTCACGGCCACTCATAAACGACGATTGCTCCTTCAGTCTGGCAAAATGAAAAAGCTTACAGCACCTGGTATTCCCAGGCGGTCTCCCATCCAAGTACTAACCAGGCCCGACCCTGCTTAGCTTCCGAGATCGGACGAGATCGGGCGTGTTCAGGGTGGTATGGCCGTAAGCAAGTAAGGCAGCAGCCGCTAGGCCTCATATGCCAGTGTCACGCTAACGCGGAGGGGACTGGCGGGTGTCAGACCGGATGAGAAAAGCATCAGCAGAGGCTGCGGTCGTTCAGGCAGTCAGTTAAGGGGTTATCGCTTCTCGGCCTTTTGGCTAAGATCAAGTGTAGTATCTGTTCTTATCAGTTTAATATCTGATACGTCCCCTATACGGGGACTACATATTAAACGGATATACGGGGACTACATATTAAACGGATTTTTGGACTCGGGAGTTGAAACAGGGGCTTGCTCCGTTCACTCCACGCATCGACCCGGCATTGCAGTGCCGCTGGGAACGGTGCGCCTCCTTCTGCTTTGTCGAAAGAAACTCGCATACACAAGGGCACCTTATCGTTCTGAACGGCGTGCCCGGTGGTTTACGCCCCGCCCCCTAGGCCGTGCCCCCCATTTGTGTTAACCAACGCCCCCAAAGTGGTTGGGGGTTGGGGCGACGGGAGGAGTAGACTAATTCCGGGGTACAGGTGAAAAATCTTCAAAGTGTGGGCTGCTGAAAAAAAAAAAAAACCTGCATGTGCCGTTTTGCCCGGCTCTCCGCGGGGCCCCGGGGAGCCTTGTCACCCAGCCGGGGTGCCCGCCCACAACCCAGTCAAACTCACAACCCGGCTCTCCAGCCGAACCCGGGTACCCACTATTAAGCCACCCTCCCGGAACCTTTACCAATAGCTGCGGGCGCACCGAGGCCGGGGACCTGGTGGTACGAATCCAGCTTTTTGGCAAAGCATTGTGGCCGTTTTGGGGAGCTCCCCACGCCAAAATGGGGCAACCTAAGGGGACTCCAGTCGGCCAGTTGGAGCCAAAGTAAAGTCTAGGTCTGTGTCCGGCTGCCCAACGGGGCTTTCTTCGCTGTGGGCGCCCCCTGGTGCTTCTCTAAGTTGTCCAATATTTCACTTTGACAACAGTCTGCCAAAAGGAAAAAAAGAAGGACAAAAAAAGCTTACAGCACCTGGTATTCCCAGGCGGTCTCCCATCCAAGTACTAACCAGGCCCGACCCTGCTTAGCTTCCGAGATCGGACGAGATCGGGCGTGTTCAGGGTGGTATGGCCGTAAGCGACAGTGAACCGCAGCCGGTAGGCCTTAATGGGCCAGCAGAGGCCCTTGCTATCGTGTGTGCTTCTGTCACGGCCACTCATAAACACCGATTGCTCCTTCAGTCTGGCAAAATGAAAAAGCTTACAGCACCTGGTATTCCCCGGCGGTCTCCCATCCAAGTACTAACCAGGCCCGACCCTGCTTAGCTTCCGAGATCGGACGAGATCGGGCGTGTTCAGGGTGGTATGGCCATGAGCGACAGTCAACCGCAGCCGGTAGGCCTTAATGGGCCAGCAGAGGCCCTTGCTATCGTGTGTGCTTCTGTCACGGCCACTCATAAACGACGATTGCTCCTTCAGTCTGGCAAAATGAAAAAGCTTACAGCACCTGGTATTCCCAGGCGGTCTCCCATCCAAGTACTAACCAGGCCCGACCCTGCTTAGCTTCCAAGATCGGACGAGATCGGGCGTGTTCAGGGTGGTATGGCCGTAAGCAAGTAAGGCAGCAGCCGCTAGGCCTCATATGCCAGTGTCACGCTAACGCGGAGGGGACTGGCGGGTGTCAGACCGGATGAGAAAAGCATCAGCAGAGGCTGCGGTCGTTCAGGCAGTCAGTTAAGGGGTTATCGCTTCTCGGCCTTTTGGCTAAGATCAAGTGTAGTATCTGTTCTTATCAGTTTAATATCTGATACGTCCCCTATACGGGGACTACATATTAAACGGATTTTTGGACTCGGGAGTTGAAACAGGGGCTTGCTCCGTTCACTCCACGCATCGACCCGGCATTGCAGTGCCGCTGGGAACGGTGCGCCTCCTTCTGCTTTGTCGAAAGAAACTCGCATACACAAGGGCACCTTATCGTTCTGAACGGCGTGCCCGGTGGTTTACGCCCCGCCCCCTAGGCCGTGCCCCCCATTTGTGTTAACCAACGCCCCCAAAGTGGTTGGGGGTTGGGGCGACGGGAGGAGTAGACTAATTCCGGGGTACAGGTGAAAAATCTTCAAAGTGTGGGCTGCTGAAAAAAAAAAAAAACCTGCATGTGCCGTTTTGCCCGGCTCTCCGCGGGGCCCCGGGGAGCCTTGTCACCCAGCCGGGGTGCCCGCCCACAACCCAGTCAAACTCACAACCCGGCTCTCCAGCCGAACCCGGGTACCCACTATTAAGCCACCCTCCCGGAACCTTTACCAATAGCTGCGGGCGCACCGAGGCCGGGGACCTGGTGGTACGAATCCAGCTTTTTGGCAAAGCATTGTGGCCGTTTTGGGGAGCTCCCCACGCCAAAATGGGGCAACCTAAGGGGACTCCAGTCGGCCAGTTGGAGCCAAAGTAAAGTCTAGGTCTGTGTCCTGCTGCCCAACGGGGCTTTCTTCGCTGTGGGCGCCCCCTGGTGCTTCTCTAAGTTGTCCAATATTTCACTTTGACAACAGTCTGCCAAAAGGAAAAAAAGAAGGACAAAAAAAGCTTACAGCACCTGGTATTCCCAGGCGGTCTCCCATCCAAGTACTAACCAGGCCCGACCCTGCTTAGCTTCCGAGATCGGACGAGATCGGGCGTGTTCAGGGTGGTATGGCCGTAAGCGACAGTGAACCGCAGCCGGTAGGCCTTAATGGGCCAGCAGAGGCCCTTGCTATCGTGTGTGCTTCTGTCACGGCCACTCATAAACACCGATTGCTCCTTCAGTCTGGCAAAATGAAAAAGCTTACAGCACCTGGTATTCCCCGGCGGTCTCCCATCCAAGTACTAACCAGGCCCGACCCTGCTTAGCTTCCGAGATCGGACGAGATTGGGCGTGTTCAGGGTGGTATGGCCATGAGCGACAGTCAACCGCAGCCGGTAGGCCTTAATGGGCCAGCAGAGGCCCTTGCTATCGTGTGTGCTTCTGTCACGGCCACTCATAAACGACGATTGCTCCTTCAGTCTGGCAAAATGAAAAAGCTTACAGCACCTGGTATTCCCAGGCGGTCTCCCATCCAAGTACTAACCAGGCCCGACCCTGCTTAGCTTCCGAGATCGGACGAGATCGGGCGTGTTCAGGGTGGTATGGCCGTAAGCAAGTAAGGCAGCAGCCGCTAGGCCTCATATGCCAGTGTCACGCTAACGCGGAGGGGACTGGCGGGTGTCAGACCGGATGAGAAAAGCATCAGCAGAGGCTGCGGTCGTTCAGGCAGTCAGTTAAGGGGTTATCGCTTCTCGGCCTTTTGGCTAAGATCAAGTGTAGTATCTGTTCTTATCAGTTTAATATCTGATACGTCCCCTATACGGGGACTACATATTAAACGGATTTTTGGACTCGGGAGTTGAAACAGGGGCTTGCTCCGTTCACTCCACGCATCGACCCGGCATTGCAGTGCCGCTGGGAACGGTGCGCCTCCTTCTGCTTTGTCGAAAGAAACTCGCATACACAAGGGCACCTTATCGTTCTGAACGGCGTGCCCGGTGGTTTACGCCCCGCCCCCTAGGCCGTGCCCCCCATTTGTGTTAACCAACGCCCCCAAAGTGGTTGGGGGTTGGGGCGACGGGAGGAGTAGACTAATTCCGGGGTACAGGTGAAAAATCTTCAAAGTGTGGGCTGCTGAAAAAAAAAAAAAACCTGCATGTGCCGTTTTGCCCGGCTCTCCGCGGGGCCCCGGGGAGCCTTGTCACCCAGCCGGGGTGCCCGCCCACAACCCAGTCAAACTCACAACCCGGCTCTCCAGCCGAACCCGGGTACCCACTATTAAGCCACCCTCCCGGAACCTTTACCAATAGCTGCGGGCGCACCGAGGCCGGGGACCTGGTGGTACGAATCCAGCTTTTTGGCAAAGCATTGTGGCCGTTTTGGGGAGCTCCCCACGCCAAAATGGGGCAACCTAAGGGGACTCCAGTCGGCCAGTTGGAGCCAAAGTAAAGTCTAGGTCTGTGTCCTGCTGCCCAACGGGGCTTTCTTCGCTGTGGGCGCCCCCTGGTGCTTCTCTAAGTTGTCCAATATTTCACTTTGACAACAGTCTGCCAAAAGGAAAAAAAGAAGGACAAAAAAAGCTTACAGCACCTGGTATTCCCAGGCGGTCTCCCATCCAAGTACTAACCAGGCCCGACCCTGCTTAGCTTCCGAGATCGGACGAGATCGGGCGTGTTCAGGGTGGTATGGCCGTAAGCGACAGTGAACCGCAGCCGGTAGGCCTTAATGGGCCAGCAGAGGCCCTTGCTATCGTGTGTGCTTCTGTCACGGCCACTCATAAACACCGATTGCTCCTTCAGTCTGGCAAAATGAAAAAGCTTACAGCACCTGGTATTCCCCGGCGGTCTCCCATCCAAGTACTAACCAGGCCCGACCCTGCTTAGCTTCCGAGATCGGACGAGATCGGGCGTGTTCAGGGTGGTATGGCCATGAGCGACAGTCAACCGCAGCCGGTAGGCCTTAATGGGCCAGCAGAGGCCCTTGCTATCGTGTGTGCTTCTGTCACGGCCACTCATAAACGACGATTGCTCCTTCAGTCTGGCAAAATGAAAAAGCTTACAGCACCTGGTATTCCCAGGCGGTCTCCCATCCAAGTACTAACCAGGCCCGACCCTGCTTAGCTTCCAAGATCGGACGAGATTGGGCGTGTTCAGGGTGGTATGGCCGTAAGCAAGTAAGGCAGCAGCCGCTAGGCCTCATATGCCAGTGTCACGCTAACGCGGAGGGGACTGGCGGGTGTCAGACCGGATGAGAAAAGCATCAGCAGAGGCTGCGGTCGTTCAGGCAGTCAGTTAAGGGGTTATCGCTTCTCGGCCTTTTGGCTAAGATCAAGTGTAGTATCTGTTCTTATCAGTTTAATATCTGATACGTCCCCTATACGGGGACTACATATTAAACGGATTTTTGGACTCGGGAGTTGAAACAGGGGCTTGCTCCGTTCACTCCACGCATCGACCCGGCATTGCAGTGCCGCTGGGAACGGTGCGCCTCCTTCTGCTTTGTCGAAAGAAACTCGCATACACAAGGGCACCTTATCGTTCTGAACGGCGTGCCCGGTGGTTTACGCCCCGCCCCCTAGGCCGTGCCCCCCATTTGTGTTAACCAACGCCCCCAAAGTGGTTGGGGGTTGGGGCGACGGGAGGAGTAGACTAATTCCGGGGTACAGGTGAAAAATCTTCAAAGTGTGGGCTGCTGAAAAAAAAAAAAAACCTGCATGTGCCGTTTTGCCCGGCTCTCCGCGGGGCCCCGGGGAGCCTTGTCACCCAGCCGGGGTGCCCGCCCACAACCCAGTCAAACTCACAACCCGGCTCTCCAGCCGAACCCGGGTACCCACTATTAAGCCACCCTCCCGGAACCTTTACCAATAGCTGCGGGCGCACCGAGGCCGGGGACCTGGTGGTACGAATCCAGCTTTTTGGCAAAGCATTGTGGCCGTTTTGGGGAGCTCCCCACGCCAAAATGGGGCAACCTAAGGGGACTCCAGTCGGCCAGTTGGAGCCAAAGTAAAGTCTAGGTCTGTGTCCTGCTGCCCAACGGGGCTTTCTTCGCTGTGGGCGCCCCCTGGTGCTTCTCTAAGTTGTCCAATATTTCACTTTGACAACAGTCTGCCAAAAGGAAAAAAAGAAGGACAAAAAAAGCTTACAGCACCTGGTATTCCCAGGCGGTCTCCCATCCAAGTACTAACCAGGCCCGACCCTGCTTAGCTTCCGAGATCGGACGAGATCGGGCGTGTTCAGGGTGGTATGGCCGTAAGCGACAGTGAACCGCAGCCGGTAGGCCTTAATGGGCCAGCAGAGGCCCTTGCTATCGTGTGTGCTTCTGTCACGGCCACTCATAAACACCGATTGCTCCTTCAGTCTGGCAAAATGAAAAAGCTTACAGCACCTGGTATTCCCCGGCGGTCTCCCATCCAAGTACTAACCAGGCCCGACCCTGCTTAGCTTCCGAGATCGGACGAGATTGGGCGTGTTCAGGGTGGTATGGCCATGAGCGACAGTCAACCGCAGCCGGTAGGCCTTAATGGGCCAGCAGAGGCCCTTGCTATCGTGTGTGCTTCTGTCACGGCCACTCATAAACGACGATTGCTCCTTCAGTCTGGCAAAATGAAAAAGCTTACAGCACCTGGTATTCCCAGGCGGTCTCCCATCCAAGTACTAACCAGGCCCGACCCTGCTTAGCTTCCGAGATCGGACGAGATCGGGCGTGTTCAGGGTGGTATGGCCGTAAGCAAGTAAGGCAGCAGCCGCTAGGCCTCATATGCCAGTGTCACGCTAACGCGGAGGGGACTGGCGGGTGTCAGACCGGATGAGAAAAGCATCAGCAGAGGCTGCGGTCGTTCAGGCAGTCAGTTAAGGGGTTATCGCTTCTCGGCCTTTTGGCTAAGATCAAGTGTAGTATCTGTTCTTATCAGTTTAATATCTGATACGTCCCCTATACGGGGACTACATATTAAACGGATTTTTGGACTCGGGAGTTGAAACAGGGGCTTGCTCCGTTCACTCCACGCATCGACCCGGCATTGCAGTGCCGCTGGGAACGGTGCGCCTCCTTCTGCTTTGTCGAAAGAAACTCGCATACACAAGGGCACCTTATCGTTCTGAACGGCGTGCCCGGTGGTTTACGCCCCGCCCCCTAGGCCGTGCCCCCCATTTGTGTTAACCAACGCCCCCAAAGTGGTTGGGGGTTGGGGCGACGGGAGGAGTAGACTAATTCCGGGGTACAGGTGAAAAATCTTCAAAGTGTGGGCTGCTGAAAAAAAAAAAAAACCTGCATGTGCCGTTTTGCCCGGCTCTCCGCGGGGCCCCGGGGAGCCTTGTCACCCAGCCGGGGTGCCCGCCCACAACCCAGTCAAACTCACAACCCGGCTCTCCAGCCGAACCCGGGTACCCACTATTAAGCCACCCTCCCGGAACCTTTACCAATAGCTGCGGGCGCACCGAGGCCGGGGACCTGGTGGTACGAATCCAGCTTTTTGGCAAAGCATTGTGGCCGTTTTGGGGAGCTCCCCACGCCAAAATGGGGCAACCTAAGGGGACTCCAGTCGGCCAGTTGGAGCCAAAGTAAAGTCTAGGTCTGTGTCCTGCTGCCCAACGGGGCTTTCTTCGCTGTGGGCGCCCCCTGGTGCTTCTCTAAGTTGTCCAATATTTCACTTTGACAACAGTCTGCCAAAAGGAAAAAAAGAAGGACAAAAAAAGCTTACAGCACCTGGTATTCCCAGGCGGTCTCCCATCCAAGTACTAACCAGGCCCGACCCTGCTTAGCTTCCGAGATCGGACGAGATCGGGCGTGTTCAGGGTGGTATGGCCGTAAGCGACAGTGAACCGCAGCCGGTAGGCCTTAATGGGCCAGCAGAGGCCCTTGCTATCGTGTGTGCTTCTGTCACGGCCACTCATAAACACCGATTGCTCCTTCAGTCTGGCAAAATGAAAAAGCTTACAGCACCTGGTATTCCCCGGCGGTCTCCCATCCAAGTACTAACCAGGCCCGACCCTGCTTAGCTTCCGAGATCGGACGAGATTGGGCGTGTTCAGGGTGGTATGGCCATGAGCGACAGTCAACCGCAGCCGGTAGGCCTTAATGGGCCAGCAGAGGCCCTTGCTATCGTGTGTGCTTCTGTCACGGCCACTCATAAACGACGATTGCTCCTTCAGTCTGGCAAAATGAAAAAGCTTACAGCACCTGGTATTCCCAGGCGGTCTCCCATCCAAGTACTAACCAGGCCCGACCCTGCTTAGCTTCCGAGATCGGACGAGATCGGGCGTGTTCAGGGTGGTATGGCCGTAAGCAAGTAAGGCAGCAGCCGCTAGGCCTCATATGCCAGTGTCACGCTAACGCGGAGGGGACTGGCGGGTGTCAGACCGGATGAGAAAAGCATCAGCAGAGGCTGCGGTCGTTCAGGCAGTCAGTTAAGGGGTTATCGCTTCTCGGCCTTTTGGCTAAGATCAAGTGTAGTATCTGTTCTTATCAGTTTAATATCTGATACGTCCCCTATACGGGGACTACATATTAAACGGATATACGGGGACTACATATTAAACGGATTTTTGGACTCGGGAGTTGAAACAGGGGCTTGCTCCGTTCACTCCACGCATCGACCCGGCATTGCAGTGCCGCTGGGAACGGTGCGCCTCCTTCTGCTTTGTCGAAAGAAACTCGCATACACAAGGGCACCTTATCGTTCTGAACGGCGTGCCCGGTGGTTTACGCCCCGCCCCCTAGGCCGTGCCCCCCATTTGTGTTAACCAACGCCCCCAAAGTGGTTGGGGGTTGGGGCGACGGGAGGAGTAGACTAATTCCGGGGTACAGGTGAAAAATCTTCAAAGTGTGGGCTGCTGAAAAAAAAAAAAAACCTGCATGTGCCGTTTTGCCCGGCTCTCCGCGGGGCCCCGGGGAGCCTTGTCACCCAGCCGGGGTGCCCGCCCACAACCCAGTCAAACTCACAACCCGGCTCTCCAGCCGAACCCGGGTACCCACTATTAAGCCACCCTCCCGGAACCTTTACCAATAGCTGCGGGCGCACCGAGGCCGGGGACCTGGTGGTACGAATCCAGCTTTTTGGCAAAGCATTGTGGCCGTTTTGGGGAGCTCCCCACGCCAAAATGGGGCAACCTAAGGGGACTCCAGTCGGCCAGTTGGAGCCAAAGTAAAGTCTAGGTCTGTGTCCGGCTGCCCAACGGGGCTTTCTTCGCTGTGGGCGCCCCCTGGTGCTTCTCTAAGTTGTCCAATATTTCACTTTGACAACAGTCTGCCAAAAGGAAAAAAAGAAGGACAAAAAAAGCTTACAGCACCTGGTATTCCCAGGCGGTCTCCCATCCAAGTACTAACCAGGCCCGACCCTGCTTAGCTTCCGAGATCGGACGAGATCGGGCGTGTTCAGGGTGGTATGGCCGTAAGCGACAGTGAACCGCAGCCGGTAGGCCTTAATGGGCCAGCAGAGGCCCTTGCTATCGTGTGTGCTTCTGTCACGGCCACTCATAAACACCGATTGCTCCTTCAGTCTGGCAAAATGAAAAAGCTTACAGCACCTGGTATTCCCCGGCGGTCTCCCATCCAAGTACTAACCAGGCCCGACCCTGCTTAGCTTCCGAGATCGGACGAGATCGGGCGTGTTCAGGGTGGTATGGCCATGAGCGACAGTCAACCGCAGCCGGTAGGCCTTAATGGGCCAGCAGAGGCCCTTGCTATCGTGTGTGCTTCTGTCACGGCCACTCATAAACGACGATTGCTCCTTCAGTCTGGCAAAATGAAAAAGCTTACAGCACCTGGTATTCCCAGGCGGTCTCCCATCCAAGTACTAACCAGGCCCGACCCTGCTTAGCTTCCAAGATCGGACGAGATCGGGCGTGTTCAGGGTGGTATGGCCGTAAGCAAGTAAGGCAGCAGCCGCTAGGCCTCATATGCCAGTGTCACGCTAACGCGGAGGGGACTGGCGGGTGTCAGACCGGATGAGAAAAGCATCAGCAGAGGCTGCGGTCGTTCAGGCAGTCAGTTAAGGGGTTATCGCTTCTCGGCCTTTTGGCTAAGATCAAGTGTAGTATCTGTTCTTATCAGTTTAATATCTGATACGTCCCCTATACGGGGACTACATATTAAACGGATTTTTGGACTCGGGAGTTGAAACAGGGGCTTGCTCCGTTCACTCCACGCATCGACCCGGCATTGCAGTGCCGCTGGGAACGGTGCGCCTCCTTCTGCTTTGTCGAAAGAAACTCGCATACACAAGGGCACCTTATCGTTCTGAACGGCGTGCCCGGTGGTTTACGCCCCGCCCCCTAGGCCGTGCCCCCCATTTGTGTTAACCAACGCCCCCAAAGTGGTTGGGGGTTGGGGCGACGGGAGGAGTAGACTAATTCCGGGGTACAGGTGAAAAATCTTCAAAGTGTGGGCTGCTGAAAAAAAAAAAAAACCTGCATGTGCCGTTTTGCCCGGCTCTCCGCGGGGCCCCGGGGAGCCTTGTCACCCAGCCGGGGTGCCCGCCCACAACCCAGTCAAACTCACAACCCGGCTCTCCAGCCGAACCCGGGTACCCACTATTAAGCCACCCTCCCGGAACCTTTACCAATAGCTGCGGGCGCACCGAGGCCGGGGACCTGGTGGTACGAATCCAGCTTTTTGGCAAAGCATTGTGGCCGTTTTGGGGAGCTCCCCACGCCAAAATGGGGCAACCTAAGGGGACTCCAGTCGGCCAGTTGGAGCCAAAGTAAAGTCTAGGTCTGTGTCCTGCTGCCCAACGGGGCTTTCTTCGCTGTGGGCGCCCCCTGGTGCTTCTCTAAGTTGTCCAATATTTCACTTTGACAACAGTCTGCCAAAAGGAAAAAAAGAAGGACAAAAAAAGCTTACAGCACCTGGTATTCCCAGGCGGTCTCCCATCCAAGTACTAACCAGGCCCGACCCTGCTTAGCTTCCGAGATCGGACGAGATCGGGCGTGTTCAGGGTGGTATGGCCGTAAGCGACAGTGAACCGCAGCCGGTAGGCCTTAATGGGCCAGCAGAGGCCCTTGCTATCGTGTGTGCTTCTGTCACGGCCACTCATAAACACCGATTGCTCCTTCAGTCTGGCAAAATGAAAAAGCTTACAGCACCTGGTATTCCCCGGCGGTCTCCCATCCAAGTACTAACCAGGCCCGACCCTGCTTAGCTTCCGAGATCGGACGAGATTGGGCGTGTTCAGGGTGGTATGGCCATGAGCGACAGTCAACCGCAGCCGGTAGGCCTTAATGGGCCAGCAGAGGCCCTTGCTATCGTGTGTGCTTCTGTCACGGCCACTCATAAACGACGATTGCTCCTTCAGTCTGGCAAAATGAAAAAGCTTACAGCACCTGGTATTCCCAGGCGGTCTCCCATCCAAGTACTAACCAGGCCCGACCCTGCTTAGCTTCCGAGATCGGACGAGATCGGGCGTGTTCAGGGTGGTATGGCCGTAAGCAAGAAAGCAGCAGCCGCTAGGCCTCATATGCCAGTGTCACGCTAACGCGGAGGGGACTGGCGGGTGTCAGACCGGATGAGAAAAGCATCAGCAGAGGCTGCGGTCGTTCAGGCAGTCAGTTAAGGGGTTATCGCTTCTCGGCCTTTTGGCTAAGATCAAGTGTAGTATCTGTTCTTATCAGTTTAATATCTGATACGTCCCCTATACGGGGACTACATATTAAACGGATTTTTGGACTCGGGAGTTGAAACAGGGGCTTGCTCCGTTCACTCCACGCATCGACCCGGCATTGCAGTGCCGCTGGGAACGGTGCGCCTCCTTCTGCTTTGTCGAAAGAAACTCGCATACACAAGGGCACCTTATCGTTCTGAACGGCGTGCCCGGTGGTTTACGCCCCGCCCCCTAGGCCGTGCCCCCCATTTGTGTTAACCAACGCCCCCAAAGTGGTTGGGGGTTGGGGCGACGGGAGGAGTAGACTAATTCCGGGGTACAGGTGAAAAATCTTCAAAGTGTGGGCTGCTGAAAAAAAAAAAAAACCTGCATGTGCCGTTTTGCCCGGCTCTCCGCGGGGCCCCGGGGAGCCTTGTCACCCAGCCGGGGTGCCCGCCCACAACCCAGTCAAACTCACAACCCGGCTCTCCAGCCGAACCCGGGTACCCACTATTAAGCCACCCTCCCGGAACCTTTACCAATAGCTGCGGGCGCACCGAGGCCGGGGACCTGGTGGTACGAATCCAGCTTTTTGGCAAAGCATTGTGGCCGTTTTGGGGAGCTCCCCACGCCAAAATGGGGCAACCTAAGGGGACTCCAGTCGGCCAGTTGGAGCCAAAGTAAAGTCTAGGTCTGTGTCCTGCTGCCCAACGGGGCTTTCTTCGCTGTGGGCGCCCCCTGGTGCTTCTCTAAGTTGTCCAATATTTCACTTTGACAACAGTCTGCCAAAAGGAAAAAAAGAAGGACAAAAAAAGCTTACAGCACCTGGTATTCCCAGGCGGTCTCCCATCCAAGTACTAACCAGGCCCGACCCTGCTTAGCTTCCGAGATCGGACGAGATCGGGCGTGTTCAGGGTGGTATGGCCGTAAGCGACAGTGAACCGCAGCCGGTAGGCCTTAATGGGCCAGCAGAGGCCCTTGCTATCGTGTGTGCTTCTGTCACGGCCACTCATAAACACCGATTGCTCCTTCAGTCTGGCAAAATGAAAAAGCTTACAGCACCTGGTATTCCCCGGCGGTCTCCCATCCAAGTACTAACCAGGCCCGACCCTGCTTAGCTTCCGAGATCGGACGAGATCGGGCGTGTTCAGGGTGGTATGGCCATGAGCGACAGTCAACCGCAGCCGGTAGGCCTTAATGGGCCAGCAGAGGCCCTTGCTATCGTGTGTGCTTCTGTCACGGCCACTCATAAACGACGATTGCTCCTTCAGTCTGGCAAAATGAAAAAGCTTACAGCACCTGGTATTCCCAGGCGGTCTCCCATCCAAGTACTAACCAGGCCCGACCCTGCTTAGCTTCCAAGATCGGACGAGATTGGGCGTGTTCAGGGTGGTATGGCCGTAAGCAAGTAAGGCAGCAGCCGCTAGGCCTCATATGCCAGTGTCACGCTAACGCGGAGGGGACTGGCGGGTGTCAGACCGGATGAGAAAAGCATCAGCAGAGGCTGCGGTCGTTCAGGCAGTCAGTTAAGGGGTTATCGCTTCTCGGCCTTTTGGCTAAGATCAAGTGTAGTATCTGTTCTTATCAGTTTAATATCTGATACGTCCCCTATACGGGGACTACATATTAAACGGATTTTTGGACTCGGGAGTTGAAACAGGGGCTTGCTCCGTTCACTCCACGCATCGACCCGGCATTGCAGTGCCGCTGGGAACGGTGCGCCTCCTTCTGCTTTGTCGAAAGAAACTCGCATACACAAGGGCACCTTATCGTTCTGAACGGCGTGCCCGGTGGTTTACGCCCCGCCCCCTAGGCCGTGCCCCCCATTTGTGTTAACCAACGCCCCCAAAGTGGTTGGGGGTTGGGGCGACGGGAGGAGTAGACTAATTCCGGGGTACAGGTGAAAAATCTTCAAAGTGTGGGCTGCTGAAAAAAAAAAAAAACCTGCATGTGCCGTTTTGCCCGGCTCTCCGCGGGGCCCCGGGGAGCCTTGTCACCCAGCCGGGGTGCCCGCCCACAACCCAGTCAAACTCACAACCCGGCTCTCCAGCCGAACCCGGGTACCCACTATTAAGCCACCCTCCCGGAACCTTTACCAATAGCTGCGGGCGCACCGAGGCCGGGGACCTGGTGGTACGAATCCAGCTTTTTGGCAAAGCATTGTGGCCGTTTTGGGGAGCTCCCCACGCCAAAATGGGGCAACCTAAGGGGACTCCAGTCGGCCAGTTGGAGCCAAAGTAAAGTCTAGGTCTGTGTCCTGCTGCCCAACGGGGCTTTCTTCGCTGTGGGCGCCCCCTGGTGCTTCTCTAAGTTGTCCAATATTTCACTTTGACAACAGTCTGCCAAAAGGAAAAAAAGAAGGACAAAAAAAGCTTACAGCACCTGGTATTCCCAGGCGGTCTCCCATCCAAGTACTAACCAGGCCCGACCCTGCTTAGCTTCCGAGATCGGACGAGATCGGGCGTGTTCAGGGTGGTATGGCCGTAAGCGACAGTGAACCGCAGCCGGTAGGCCTTAATGGGCCAGCAGAGGCCCTTGCTATCGTGTGTGCTTCTGTCACGGCCACTCATAAACACCGATTGCTCCTTCAGTCTGGCAAAATGAAAAAGCTTACAGCACCTGGTATTCCCCGGCGGTCTCCCATCCAAGTACTAACCAGGCCCGACCCTGCTTAGCTTCCGAGATCGGACGAGATTGGGCGTGTTCAGGGTGGTATGGCCATGAGCGACAGTCAACCGCAGCCGGTAGGCCTTAATGGGCCAGCAGAGGCCCTTGCTATCGTGTGTGCTTCTGTCACGGCCACTCATAAACGACGATTGCTCCTTCAGTCTGGCAAAATGAAAAAGCTTACAGCACCTGGTATTCCCAGGCGGTCTCCCATCCAAGTACTAACCAGGCCCGACCCTGCTTAGCTTCCGAGATCGGACGAGATCGGGCGTGTTCAGGGTGGTATGGCCGTAAGCAAGTAAGGCAGCAGCCGCTAGGCCTCATATGCCAGTGTCACGCTAACGCGGAGGGGACTGGCGGGTGTCAGACCGGATGAGAAAAGCATCAGCAGAGGCTGCGGTCGTTCAGGCAGTCAGTTAAGGGGTTATCGCTTCTCGGCCTTTTGGCTAAGATCAAGTGTAGTATCTGTTCTTATCAGTTTAATATCTGATACGTCCCCTATACGGGGACTACATATTAAACGGATTTTTGGACTCGGGAGTTGAAACAGGGGCTTGCTCCGTTCACTCCACGCATCGACCCGGCATTGCAGTGCCGCTGGGAACGGTGCGCCTCCTTCTGCTTTGTCGAAAGAAACTCGCATACACAAGGGCACCTTATCGTTCTGAACGGCGTGCCCGGTGGTTTACGCCCCGCCCCCTAGGCCGTGCCCCCCATTTGTGTTAACCAACGCCCCCAAAGTGGTTGGGGGTTGGGGCGACGGGAGGAGTAGACTAATTCCGGGGTACAGGTGAAAAATCTTCAAAGTGTGGGCTGCTGAAAAAAAAAAAAAACCTGCATGTGCCGTTTTGCCCGGCTCTCCGCGGGGCCCCGGGGAGCCTTGTCACCCAGCCGGGGTGCCCGCCCACAACCCAGTCAAACTCACAACCCGGCTCTCCAGCCGAACCCGGGTACCCACTATTAAGCCACCCTCCCGGAACCTTTACCAATAGCTGCGGGCGCACCGAGGCCGGGGACCTGGTGGTACGAATCCAGCTTTTTGGCAAAGCATTGTGGCCGTTTTGGGGAGCTCCCCACGCCAAAATGGGGCAACCTAAGGGGACTCCAGTCGGCCAGTTGGAGCCAAAGTAAAGTCTAGGTCTGTGTCCTGCTGCCCAACGGGGCTTTCTTCGCTGTGGGCGCCCCCTGGTGCTTCTCTAAGTTGTCCAATATTTCACTTTGACAACAGTCTGCCAAAAGGAAAAAAAGAAGGACAAAAAAAGCTTACAGCACCTGGTATTCCCAGGCGGTCTCCCATCCAAGTACTAACCAGGCCCGACCCTGCTTAGCTTCCGAGATCGGACGAGATCGGGCGTGTTCAGGGTGGTATGGCCGTAAGCGACAGTGAACCGCAGCCGGTAGGCCTTAATGGGCCAGCAGAGGCCCTTGCTATCGTGTGTGCTTCTGTCACGGCCACTCATAAACACCGATTGCTCCTTCAGTCTGGCAAAATGAAAAAGCTTACAGCACCTGGTATTCCCCGGCGGTCTCCCATCCAAGTACTAACCAGGCCCGACCCTGCTTAGCTTCCGAGATCGGACGAGATTGGGCGTGTTCAGGGTGGTATGGCCATGAGCGACAGTCAACCGCAGCCGGTAGGCCTTAATGGGCCAGCAGAGGCCCTTGCTATCGTGTGTGCTTCTGTCACGGCCACTCATAAACGACGATTGCTCCTTCAGTCTGGCAAAATGAAAAAGCTTACAGCACCTGGTATTCCCAGGCGGTCTCCCATCCAAGTACTAACCAGGCCCGACCCTGCTTAGCTTCCGAGATCGGACGAGATCGGGCGTGTTCAGGGTGGTATGGCCGTAAGCAAGTAAGGCAGCAGCCGCTAGGCCTCATATGCCAGTGTCACGCTAACGCGGAGGGGACTGGCGGGTGTCAGACCGGATGAGAAAAGCATCAGCAGAGGCTGCGGTCGTTCAGGCAGTCAGTTAAGGGGTTATCGCTTCTCGGCCTTTTGGCTAAGATCAAGTGTAGTATCTGTTCTTATCAGTTTAATATCTGATACGTCCCCTATACGGGGACTACATATTAAACGGATTTTTGGACTCGGGAGTTGAAACAGGGGCTTGCTCCGTTCACTCCACGCATCGACCCGGCATTGCAGTGCCGCTGGGAACGGTGCGCCTCCTTCTGCTTTGTCGAAAGAAACTCGCATACACAAGGGCACCTTATCGTTCTGAACGGCGTGCCCGGTGGTTTACGCCCCGCCCCCTAGGCCGTGCCCCCCATTTGTGTTAACCAACGCCCCCAAAGTGGTTGGGGGTTGGGGCGACGGGAGGAGTAGACTAATTCCGGGGTACAGGTGAAAAATCTTCAAAGTGTGGGCTGCTGAAAAAAAAAAAAAACCTGCATGTGCCGTTTTGCCCGGCTCTCCGCGGGGCCCCGGGGAGCCTTGTCACCCAGCCGGGGTGCCCGCCCACAACCCAGTCAAACTCACAACCCGGCTCTCCAGCCGAACCCGGGTACCCACTATTAAGCCACCCTCCCGGAACCTTTACCAATAGCTGCGGGCGCACCGAGGCCGGGGACCTGGTGGTACGAATCCAGCTTTTTGGCAAAGCATTGTGGCCGTTTTGGGGAGCTCCCCACGCCAAAATGGGGCAACCTAAGGGGACTCCAGTCGGCCAGTTGGAGCCAAAGTAAAGTCTAGGTCTGTGTCCTGCTGCCCAACGGGGCTTTCTTCGCTGTGGGCGCCCCCTGGTGCTTCTCTAAGTTGTCCAATATTTCACATTGACAACAGTCTGCCACAAGGAAAAAAAGAAGGACAAAAAAAGCTTACAGCACCTGGTATTCCCAGGCGGTCTCCCATCCAAGTACTAACCAGGCCCGACCCTGCTTAGCTTCCGAGATCGGACGAGATCGGGCGTGTTCAGGGTGGTATGGCCGTAAGCGACAGTGAACCGCAGCCGGTAGGCCTTAATGGGCCAGCAGAGGCCCTTGCTATCGTGTGTGCTTCTGTCACGGCCACTCATAAACACCGATTGCTCCTTCAGTCTGGCAAAATGAAAAAGCTTACAGCACCTGGTATTCCCAGGCGGTCTCCCATCCAAGTACTAACCAGGCCCGACCCTGCTTAGCTTCCGAGATCGGACGAGATTGGGCGTGTTCAGGGTGGTATGGCCATGAGCGACAGTCAACCGCAGCCGGTAGGCCTTAATGGGCCAGCAGAGGCCCTTGCTATCGTGTGTGCTTCTGTCACGGCCACTCATAAACGACGATTGCTCCTTCAGTCTGGCAAAATGAAAAAGCTTACAGCACCTGGTATTCCCAGGCGGTCTCCCATCCAAGTACTAACCAGGCCCGACCCTGCTTAGCTTCCGAGATCGGACGAGATCGGGCGTGTTCAGGGTGGTATGGCCGTAAGCAAGTAAGGCAGCAGCCGCTAGGCCTCATATGCCAGTGTCACGCTAACGCGGAGGGGACTGGCGGGTGTCAGACCGGATGAGAAAAGCATCAGCAGAGGCTGCGGTCGTTCAGGCAGTCAGTTAAGGGGTTATCGCTTCTCGGCCTTTTGGCTAAGATCAAGTGTAGTATCTGTTCTTATCAGTTTAATATCTGATACGTCCCCTATACGGGGACTACATATTAAACGGATTTTTGGACTCGGGAGTTGAAACAGGGGCTTGCTCCGTTCACTCCACGCATCGACCCGGCATTGCAGTGCCGCTGGGAACGGTGCGCCTCCTTCTGCTTTGTCGAAAGAAACTCACATACACAAGGGCACCTTATCGTTCTGAACGGCGTGCCCGGTGGTTTACGCCCCGCCCCCTAGGCCGTGCCCCCCATTTGTGTTAACCAACGCCCCCAAAGTGGTTGGGGGTTGGGGCGACGGGAGGAGTAGACTAATTCCGGGGTACAGGTGAAAAATCTTCAAAGTGTGGGCTGCTGAAAAAAAAAAAAAACCTGCATGTGCCGTTTTGCCCGGCTCTCCGCGGGGCCCCGGGGAGCCTTGTCACCCAGCCGGGGTGCCCGCCCACAACCCAGTCAAACTCACAACCCGGCTCTCCAGCCGAACCCGGGTACCCACTATTAAGCCACCCTCCCGGAACCTTTACCAATAGCTGCGGGCGCACCGAGGCCGGGGACCTGGTGGTACGAATCCAGCTTTTTGGCAAAGCATTGTGGCCGTTTTGGGGAGCTCCCCACGCCAAAATGGGGCAACCTAAGGGGACTCCAGTCGGCCAGTTGGAGCCAAAGTAAAGTCTAGGTCTGTGTCCTGCTGCCCAACGGGGCTTTCTTCGCTGTGGGCGCCCCCTGGTGCTTCTCTAAGTTGTCCAATATTTCACTTTGACAACAGTCTGCCAAAAGGAAAAAAAGAAGGACAAAAAAAGCTTACAGCACCTGGTATTCCCAGGCGGTCTCCCATCCAAGTACTAACCAGGCCCGACCCTGCTTAGCTTCCGAGATCGGACGAGATCGGGCGTGTTCAGGGTGGTATGGCCGTAAGCGACAGTGAACCGCAGCCGGTAGGCCTTAATGGGTCAGCAGAGGCCCTTGCTATCGTGTGTGCTTCTGTCACGGCCACTCATAAACACCGATTGCTCCTTCAGTCTGGCAAAATGAAAAAGCTTACAGCACCTGGTATTCCCCGGCGGTCTCCCATCCAAGTACTAACCAGGCCCGACCCTGCTTAGCTTCCGAGATCGGACGAGATTGGGCGTGTTCAGGGTGGTATGGCCATGAGCGACAGTCAACCGCAGCCGGTAGGCCTTAATGGGCCAGCAGAGGCCCTTGCTATCGTGTGTGCTTCTGTCACGGCCACTCATAAACGACGATTGCTCCTTCAGTCTGGCAAAATGAAAAAGCTTACAGCACCTGGTATTCCCAGGCGGTCTCCCATCCAAGTACTAACCAGGCCCGACCCTGCTTAGCTTCCGAGATCGGACGAGATCGGGCGTGTTCAGGGTGGTATGGCCGTAAGCAAGTAAGGCAGCAGCCGCTAGGCCTCATATGCCAGTGTCACGCTAACGCGGAGGGGACTGGCGGGTGTCAGACCGGATGAGAAAAGCATCAGCAGAGGCTGCGGTCGTTCAGGCAGTCAGTTAAGGGGTTATCGCTTCTCGGCCTTTTGGCTAAGATCAAGTGTAGTATCTGTTCTTATCAGTTTAATATCTGATACGTCCCCTATACGGGGACTACATATTAAACGGATTTTTGGACTCGGGAGTTGAAACAGGGGCTTGCTCCGTTCACTCCACGCATCGACCCGGCATTGCAGTGCCGCTGGGAACGGTGCGCCTCCTTCTGCTTTGTCGAAAGAAACTCGCATACACAAGGGCACCTTATCGTTCTGAACGGCGTGCCCGGTGGTTTACGCCCCGCCCCCTAGGCCGTGCCCCCCATTTGTGTTAACCAACGCCCCCAAAGTGGTTGGGGGTTGGGGCGACGGGAGGAGTAGACTAATTCCGGGGTACAGGTGAAAAATCTTCAAAGTGTGGGCTGCTGAAAAAAAAAAAAAACCTGCATGTGCCGTTTTGCCCGGCTCTCCGCGGGGCCCCGGGGAGCCTTGTCACCCAGCCGGGGTGCCCGCCCACAACCCAGTCAAACTCACAACCCGGCTCTCCAGCCGAACCCGGGTACCCACTATTAAGCCACCCTCCCGGAACCTTTACCAATAGCTGCGGGCGCACCGAGGCCGGGGACCTGGTGGTACGAATCCAGCTTTTTGGCAAAGCATTGTGGCCGTTTTGGGGAGCTCCCCACGCCAAAATGGGGCAACCTAAGGGGACTCCAGTCGGCCAGTTGGAGCCAAAGTAAAGTCTAGGTCTGTGTCCTGCTGCCCAACGGGGCTTTCTTCGCTGTGGGCGCCCCCTGGTGCTTCTCTAAGTTGTCCAATATTTCACATTGACAACAGTCTGCCACAAGGAAAAAAAGAAGGACAAAAAAAGCTTACAGCACCTGGTATTCCCAGGCGGTCTCCCATCCAAGTACTAACCAGGCCCGACCCTGCTTAGCTTCCGAGATCGGACGAGATCGGGCGTGTTCAGGGTGGTATGGCCGTAAGCGACAGTGAACCGCAGCCGGTAGGCCTTAATGGGCCAGCAGAGGCCCTTGCTATCGTGTGTGCTTCTGTCACGGCCACTCATAAACACCGATTGCTCCTTCAGTCTGGCAAAATGAAAAAGCTTACAGCACCTGGTATTCCCAGGCGGTCTCCCATCCAAGTACTAACCAGGCCCGACCCTGCTTAGCTTCCGAGATCGGACGAGATTGGGCGTGTTCAGGGTGGTATGGCCATGAGCGACAGTCAACCGCAGCCGGTAGGCCTTAATGGGCCAGCAGAGGCCCTTGCTATCGTGTGTGCTTCTGTCACGGCCACTCATAAACGACGATTGCTCCTTCAGTCTGGCAAAATGAAAAAGCTTACAGCACCTGGTATTCCCAGGCGGTCTCCCATCCAAGTACTAACCAGGCCCGACCCTGCTTAGCTTCCGAGATCGGACGAGATCGGGCGTGTTCAGGGTGGTATGGCCGTAAGCAAGTAAGGCAGCAGCCGCTAGGCCTCATATGCCAGTGTCACGCTAACGCGGAGGGGACTGGCGGGTGTCAGACCGGATGAGAAAAGCATCAGCAGAGGCTGCGGTCGTTCAGGCAGTCAGTTAAGGGGTTATCGCTTCTCGGCCTTTTGGCTAAGATCAAGTGTAGTATCTGTTCTTATCAGTTTAATATCTGATACGTCCCCTATACGGGGACTACATATTAAACGGATTTTTGGACTCGGGAGTTGAAACAGGGGCTTGCTCCGTTCACTCCACGCATCGACCCGGCATTGCAGTGCCGCTGGGAACGGTGCGCCTCCTTCTGCTTTGTCGAAAGAAACTCACATACACAAGGGCACCTTATCGTTCTGAACGGCGTGCCCGGTGGTTTACGCCCCGCCCCCTAGGCCGTGCCCCCCATTTGTGTTAACCAACGCCCCCAAAGTGGTTGGGGGTTGGGGCGACGGGAGGAGTAGACTAATTCCGGGGTACAGGTGAAAAATCTTCAAAGTGTGGGCTGCTGAAAAAAAAAAAAAACCTGCATGTGCCGTTTTGCCCGGCTCTCCGCGGGGCCCCGGGGAGCCTTGTCACCCAGCCGGGGTGCCCGCCCACAACCCAGTCAAACTCACAACCCGGCTCTCCAGCCGAACCCGGGTACCCACTATTAAGCCACCCTCCCGGAACCTTTACCAATAGCTGCGGGCGCACCGAGGCCGGGGACCTGGTGGTACGAATCCAGCTTTTTGGCAAAGCATTGTGGCCGTTTTGGGGAGCTCCCCACGCCAAAATGGGGCAACCTAAGGGGACTCCAGTCGGCCAGTTGGAGCCAAAGTAAAGTCTAGGTCTGTGTCCTGCTGCCCAACGGGGCTTTCTTCGCTGTGGGCGCCCCCTGGTGCTTCTCTAAGTTGTCCAATATTTCACTTTGACAACAGTCTGCCAAAAGGAAAAAAAGAAGGACAAAAAAAGCTTACAGCACCTGGTATTCCCAGGCGGTCTCCCATCCAAGTACTAACCAGGCCCGACCCTGCTTAGCTTCCGAGATCGGACGAGATCGGGCGTGTTCAGGGTGGTATGGCCGTAAGCGACAGTGAACCGCAGCCGGTAGGCCTTAATGGGTCAGCAGAGGCCCTTGCTATCGTGTGTGCTTCTGTCACGGCCACTCATAAACACCGATTGCTCCTTCAGTCTGGCAAAATGAAAAAGCTTACAGCACCTGGTATTCCCCGGCGGTCTCCCATCCAAGTACTAACCAGGCCCGACCCTGCTTAGCTTCCGAGATCGGACGAGATTGGGCGTGTTCAGGGTGGTATGGCCATGAGCGACAGTCAACCGCAGCCGGTAGGCCTTAATGGGCCAGCAGAGGCCCTTGCTATCGTGTGTGCTTCTGTCACGGCCACTCATAAACGACGATTGCTCCTTCAGTCTGGCAAAATGAAAAAGCTTACAGCACCTGGTATTCCCAGGCGGTCTCCCATCCAAGTACTAACCAGGCCCGACCCTGCTTAGCTTCCGAGATCGGACGAGATCGGGCGTGTTCAGGGTGGTATGGCCGTAAGCAAGTAAGGCAGCAGCCGCTAGGCCTCATATGCCAGTGTCACGCTAACGCGGAGGGGACTGGCGGGTGTCAGACCGGATGAGAAAAGCATCAGCAGAGGCTGCGGTCGTTCAGGCAGTCAGTTAAGGGGTTATCGCTTCTCGGCCTTTTGGCTAAGATCAAGTGTAGTATCTGTTCTTATCAGTTTAATATCTGATACGTCCCCTATACGGGGACTACATATTAAACGGATTTTTGGACTCGGGAGTTGAAACAGGGGCTTGCTCCGTTCACTCCACGCATCGACCCGGCATTGCAGTGCCGCTGGGAACGGTGCGCCTCCTTCTGCTTTGTCGAAAGAAACTCGCATACACAAGGGCACCTTATCGTTCTGAACGGCGTGCCCGGTGGTTTACGCCCCGCCCCCTAGGCCGTGCCCCCCATTTGTGTTAACCAACGCCCCCAAAGTGGTTGGGGGTTGGGGCGACGGGAGGAGTAGACTAATTCCGGGGTACAGGTGAAAAATCTTCAAAGTGTGGGCTGCTGAAAAAAAAAAAAAACCTGCATGTGCCGTTTTGCCCGGCTCTCCGCGGGGCCCCGGGGAGCCTTGTCACCCAGCCGGGGTGCCCGCCCACAACCCAGTCAAACTCACAACCCGGCTCTCCAGCCGAACCCGGGTACCCACTATTAAGCCACCCTCCCGGAACCTTTACCAATAGCTGCGGGCGCACCGAGGCCGGGGACCTGGTGGTACGAATCCAGCTTTTTGGCAAAGCATTGTGGCCGTTTTGGGGAGCTCCCCACGCCAAAATGGGGCAACCTAAGGGGACTCCAGTCGGCCAGTTGGAGCCAAAGTAAAGTCTAGGTCTGTGTCCTGCTGCCCAACGGGGCTTTCTTCGCTGTGGGCGCCCCCTGGTGCTTCTCTAAGTTGTCCAATATTTCACATTGACAACAGTCTGCCACAAGGAAAAAAAGAAGGACAAAAAAAGCTTACAGCACCTGGTATTCCCAGGCGGTCTCCCATCCAAGTACTAACCAGGCCCGACCCTGCTTAGCTTCCGAGATCGGACGAGATCGGGCGTGTTCAGGGTGGTATGGCCGTAAGCGACAGTGAACCGCAGCCGGTAGGCCTTAATGGGCCAGCAGAGGCCCTTGCTATCGTGTGTGCTTCTGTCACGGCCACTCATAAACACCGATTGCTCCTTCAGTCTGGCAAAATGAAAAAGCTTACAGCACCTGGTATTCCCAGGCGGTCTCCCATCCAAGTACTAACCAGGCCCGACCCTGCTTAGCTTCCGAGATCGGACGAGATTGGGCGTGTTCAGGGTGGTATGGCCATGAGCGACAGTCAACCGCAGCCGGTAGGCCTTAATGGGCCAGCAGAGGCCCTTGCTATCGTGTGTGCTTCTGTCACGGCCACTCATAAACGACGATTGCTCCTTCAGTCTGGCAAAATGAAAAAGCTTACAGCACCTGGTATTCCCAGGCGGTCTCCCATCCAAGTACTAACCAGGCCCGACCCTGCTTAGCTTCCGAGATCGGACGAGATCGGGCGTGTTCAGGGTGGTATGGCCGTAAGCAAGTAAGGCAGCAGCCGCTAGGCCTCATATGCCAGTGTCACGCTAACGCGGAGGGGACTGGCGGGTGTCAGACCGGATGAGAAAAGCATCAGCAGAGGCTGCGGTCGTTCAGGCAGTCAGTTAAGGGGTTATCGCTTCTCGGCCTTTTGGCTAAGATCAAGTGTAGTATCTGTTCTTATCAGTTTAATATCTGATACGTCCCCTATACGGGGACTACATATTAAACGGATTTTTGGACTCGGGAGTTGAAACAGGGGCTTGCTCCGTTCACTCCACGCATCGACCCGGCATTGCAGTGCCGCTGGGAACGGTGCGCCTCCTTCTGCTTTGTCGAAAGAAACTCACATACACAAGGGCACCTTATCGTTCTGAACGGCGTGCCCGGTGGTTTACGCCCCGCCCCCTAGGCCGTGCCCCCCATTTGTGTTAACCAACGCCCCCAAAGTGGTTGGGGGTTGGGGCGACGGGAGGAGTAGACTAATTCCGGGGTACAGGTGAAAAATCTTCAAAGTGTGGGCTGCTGAAAAAAAAAAAAAACCTGCATGTGCCGTTTTGCCCGGCTCTCCGCGGGGCCCCGGGGAGCCTTGTCACCCAGCCGGGGTGCCCGCCCACAACCCAGTCAAACTCACAACCCGGCTCTCCAGCCGAACCCGGGTACCCACTATTAAGCCACCCTCCCGGAACCTTTACCAATAGCTGCGGGCGCACCGAGGCCGGGGACCTGGTGGTACGAATCCAGCTTTTTGGCAAAGCATTGTGGCCGTTTTGGGGAGCTCCCCACGCCAAAATGGGGCAACCTAAGGGGACTCCAGTCGGCCAGTTGGAGCCAAAGTAAAGTCTAGGTCTGTGTCCTGCTGCCCAACGGGGCTTTCTTCGCTGTGGGCGCCCCCTGGTGCTTCTCTAAGTTGTCCAATATTTCACTTTGACAACAGTCTGCCAAAAGGAAAAAAAGAAGGACAAAAAAAGCTTACAGCACCTGGTATTCCCAGGCGGTCTCCCATCCAAGTACTAACCAGGCCCGACCCTGCTTAGCTTCCGAGATCGGACGAGATCGGGCGTGTTCAGGGTGGTATGGCCGTAAGCGACAGTGAACCGCAGCCGGTAGGCCTTAATGGGTCAGCAGAGGCCCTTGCTATCGTGTGTGCTTCTGTCACGGCCACTCATAAACACCGATTGCTCCTTCAGTCTGGCAAAATGAAAAAGCTTACAGCACCTGGTATTCCCCGGCGGTCTCCCATCCAAGTACTAACCAGGCCCGACCCTGCTTAGCTTCCGAGATCGGACGAGATTGGGCGTGTTCAGGGTGGTATGGCCATGAGCGACAGTCAACCGCAGCCGGTAGGCCTTAATGGGCCAGCAGAGGCCCTTGCTATCGTGTGTGCTTCTGTCACGGCCACTCATAAACGACGATTGCTCCTTCAGTCTGGCAAAATGAAAAAGCTTACAGCACCTGGTATTCCCAGGCGGTCTCCCATCCAAGTACTAACCAGGCCCGACCCTGCTTAGCTTCCGAGATCGGACGAGATCGGGCGTGTTCAGGGTGGTATGGCCGTAAGCAAGTAAGGCAGCAGCCGCTAGGCCTCATATGCCAGTGTCACGCTAACGCGGAGGGGACTGGCGGGTGTCAGACCGGATGAGAAAAGCATCAGCAGAGGCTGCGGTCGTTCAGGCAGTCAGTTAAGGGGTTATCGCTTCTCGGCCTTTTGGCTAAGATCAAGTGTAGTATCTGTTCTTATCAGTTTAATATCTGATACGTCCCCTATACGGGGACTACATATTAAACGGATTTTTGGACTCGGGAGTTGAAACAGGGGCTTGCTCCGTTCACTCCACGCATCGACCCGGCATTGCAGTGCCGCTGGGAACGGTGCGCCTCCTTCTGCTTTGTCGAAAGAAACTCGCATACACAAGGGCACCTTATCGTTCTGAACGGCGTGCCCGGTGGTTTACGCCCCGCCCCCTAGGCCGTGCCCCCCATTTGTGTTAACCAACGCCCCCAAAGTGGTTGGGGGTTGGGGCGACGGGAGGAGTAGACTAATTCCGGGGTACAGGTGAAAAATCTTCAAAGTGTGGGCTGCTGAAAAAAAAAAAAAACCTGCATGTGCCGTTTTGCCCGGCTCTCCGCGGGGCCCCGGGGAGCCTTGTCACCCAGCCGGGGTGCCCGCCCACAACCCAGTCAAACTCACAACCCGGCTCTCCAGCCGAACCCGGGTACCCACTATTAAGCCACCCTCCCGGAACCTTTACCAATAGCTGCGGGCGCACCGAGGCCGGGGACCTGGTGGTACGAATCCAGCTTTTTGGCAAAGCATTGTGGCCGTTTTGGGGAGCTCCCCACGCCAAAATGGGGCAACCTAAGGGGACTCCAGTCGGCCAGTTGGAGCCAAAGTAAAGTCTAGGTCTGTGTCCTGCTGCCCAACGGGGCTTTCTTCGCTGTGGGCGCCCCCTGGTGCTTCTCTAAGTTGTCCAATATTTCACATTGACAACAGTCTGCCACAAGGAAAAAAAGAAGGACAAAAAAAGCTTACAGCACCTGGTATTCCCAGGCGGTCTCCCATCCAAGTACTAACCAGGCCCGACCCTGCTTAGCTTCCGAGATCGGACGAGATCGGGCGTGTTCAGGGTGGTATGGCCGTAAGCGACAGTGAACCGCAGCCGGTAGGCCTTAATGGGCCAGCAGAGGCCCTTGCTATCGTGTGTGCTTCTGTCACGGCCACTCATAAACACCGATTGCTCCTTCAGTCTGGCAAAATGAAAAAGCTTACAGCACCTGGTATTCCCAGGCGGTCTCCCATCCAAGTACTAACCAGGCCCGACCCTGCTTAGCTTCCGAGATCGGACGAGATTGGGCGTGTTCAGGGTGGTATGGCCATGAGCGACAGTCAACCGCAGCCGGTAGGCCTTAATGGGCCAGCAGAGGCCCTTGCTATCGTGTGTGCTTCTGTCACGGCCACTCATAAACGACGATTGCTCCTTCAGTCTGGCAAAATGAAAAAGCTTACAGCACCTGGTATTCCCAGGCGGTCTCCCATCCAAGTACTAACCAGGCCCGACCCTGCTTAGCTTCCGAGATCGGACGAGATCGGGCGTGTTCAGGGTGGTATGGCCGTAAGCAAGTAAGGCAGCAGCCGCTAGGCCTCATATGCCAGTGTCACGCTAACGCGGAGGGGACTGGCGGGTGTCAGACCGGATGAGAAAAGCATCAGCAGAGGCTGCGGTCGTTCAGGCAGTCAGTTAAGGGGTTATCGCTTCTCGGCCTTTTGGCTAAGATCAAGTGTAGTATCTGTTCTTATCAGTTTAATATCTGATACGTCCCCTATACGGGGACTACATATTAAACGGATTTTTGGACTCGGGAGTTGAAACAGGGGCTTGCTCCGTTCACTCCACGCATCGACCCGGCATTGCAGTGCCGCTGGGAACGGTGCGCCTCCTTCTGCTTTGTCGAAAGAAACTCACATACACAAGGGCACCTTATCGTTCTGAACGGCGTGCCCGGTGGTTTACGCCCCGCCCCCTAGGCCGTGCCCCCCATTTGTGTTAACCAACGCCCCCAAAGTGGTTGGGGGTTGGGGCGACGGGAGGAGTAGACTAATTCCGGGGTACAGGTGAAAAATCTTCAAAGTGTGGGCTGCTGAAAAAAAAAAAAAACCTGCATGTGCCGTTTTGCCCGGCTCTCCGCGGGGCCCCGGGGAGCCTTGTCACCCAGCCGGGGTGCCCGCCCACAACCCAGTCAAACTCACAACCCGGCTCTCCAGCCGAACCCGGGTACCCACTATTAAGCCACCCTCCCGGAACCTTTACCAATAGCTGCGGGCGCACCGAGGCCGGGGACCTGGTGGTACGAATCCAGCTTTTTGGCAAAGCATTGTGGCCGTTTTGGGGAGCTCCCCACGCCAAAATGGGGCAACCTAAGGGGACTCCAGTCGGCCAGTTGGAGCCAAAGTAAAGTCTAGGTCTGTGTCCTGCTGCCCAACGGGGCTTTCTTCGCTGTGGGCGCCCCCTGGTGCTTCTCTAAGTTGTCCAATATTTCACTTTGACAACAGTCTGCCAAAAGGAAAAAAAGAAGGACAAAAAAAGCTTACAGCACCTGGTATTCCCAGGCGGTCTCCCATCCAAGTACTAACCAGGCCCGACCCTGCTTAGCTTCCGAGATCGGACGAGATCGGGCGTGTTCAGGGTGGTATGGCCGTAAGCGACAGTGAACCGCAGCCGGTAGGCCTTAATGGGTCAGCAGAGGCCCTTGCTATCGTGTGTGCTTCTGTCACGGCCACTCATAAACACCGATTGCTCCTTCAGTCTGGCAAAATGAAAAAGCTTACAGCACCTGGTATTCCCCGGCGGTCTCCCATCCAAGTACTAACCAGGCCCGACCCTGCTTAGCTTCCGAGATCGGACGAGATTGGGCGTGTTCAGGGTGGTATGGCCATGAGCGACAGTCAACCGCAGCCGGTAGGCCTTAATGGGCCAGCAGAGGCCCTTGCTATCGTGTGTGCTTCTGTCACGGCCACTCATAAACGACGATTGCTCCTTCAGTCTGGCAAAATGAAAAAGCTTACAGCACCTGGTATTCCCAGGCGGTCTCCCATCCAAGTACTAACCAGGCCCGACCCTGCTTAGCTTCCGAGATCGGACGAGATCGGGCGTGTTCAGGGTGGTATGGCCGTAAGCAAGTAAGGCAGCAGCCGCTAGGCCTCATATGCCAGTGTCACGCTAACGCGGAGGGGACTGGCGGGTGTCAGACCGGATGAGAAAAGCATCAGCAGAGGCTGCGGTCGTTCAGGCAGTCAGTTAAGGGGTTATCGCTTCTCGGCCTTTTGGCTAAGATCAAGTGTAGTATCTGTTCTTATCAGTTTAATATCTGATACGTCCCCTATACGGGGACTACATATTAAACGGATTTTTGGACTCGGGAGTTGAAACAGGGGCTTGCTCCGTTCACTCCACGCATCGACCCGGCATTGCAGTGCCGCTGGGAACGGTGCGCCTCCTTCTGCTTTGTCGAAAGAAACTCGCATACACAAGGGCACCTTATCGTTCTGAACGGCGTGCCCGGTGGTTTACGCCCCGCCCCCTAGGCCGTGCCCCCCATTTGTGTTAACCAACGCCCCCAAAGTGGTTGGGGGTTGGGGCGACGGGAGGAGTAGACTAATTCCGGGGTACAGGTGAAAAATCTTCAAAGTGTGGGCTGCTGAAAAAAAAAAAAAACCTGCATGTGCCGTTTTGCCCGGCTCTCCGCGGGGCCCCGGGGAGCCTTGTCACCCAGCCGGGGTGCCCGCCCACAACCCAGTCAAACTCACAACCCGGCTCTCCAGCCGAACCCGGGTACCCACTATTAAGCCACCCTCCCGGAACCTTTACCAATAGCTGCGGGCGCACCGAGGCCGGGGACCTGGTGGTACGAATCCAGCTTTTTGGCAAAGCATTGTGGCCGTTTTGGGGAGCTCCCCACGCCAAAATGGGGCAACCTAAGGGGACTCCAGTCGGCCAGTTGGAGCCAAAGTAAAGTCTAGGTCTGTGTCCTGCTGCCCAACGGGGCTTTCTTCGCTGTGGGCGCCCCCTGGTGCTTCTCTAAGTTGTCCAATATTTCACATTGACAACAGTCTGCCACAAGGAAAAAAAGAAGGACAAAAAAAGCTTACAGCACCTGGTATTCCCAGGCGGTCTCCCATCCAAGTACTAACCAGGCCCGACCCTGCTTAGCTTCCGAGATCGGACGAGATCGGGCGTGTTCAGGGTGGTATGGCCGTAAGCGACAGTGAACCGCAGCCGGTAGGCCTTAATGGGCCAGCAGAGGCCCTTGCTATCGTGTGTGCTTCTGTCACGGCCACTCATAAACACCGATTGCTCCTTCAGTCTGGCAAAATGAAAAAGCTTACAGCACCTGGTATTCCCAGGCGGTCTCCCATCCAAGTACTAACCAGGCCCGACCCTGCTTAGCTTCCGAGATCGGACGAGATTGGGCGTGTTCAGGGTGGTATGGCCATGAGCGACAGTCAACCGCAGCCGGTAGGCCTTAATGGGTCAGCAGAGGCCCTTGCTATCGTGTGTGCTTCTGTCACGGCCACTCATAAACGACGATTGCTCCTTCAGTCTGGCAAAATGAAAAAGCTTACAGCACCTGGTATTCCCAGGCGGTCTCCCATCCAAGTACTAACCAGGCCCGACCCTGCTTAGCTTCCGAGATCGGACGAGATCGGGCGTGTTCAGGGTGGTATGGCCGTAAGCAAGTAAGGCAGCAGCCGCTAGGCCTCATATGCCAGTGTCACGCTAACGCGGAGGGGACTGGCGGGTGTCAGACCGGATGAGAAAAGCATCAGCAGAGGCTGCGGTCGTTCAGGCAGTCAGTTAAAGGGTTATCGCTTCTCGGCCTTTTGGCTAAGATCAAGTGTAGTATCTGTTCTTATCAGTTTAATATCTGATACGTCCCCTATACGGGGACTACATATTAAACGGATTTTTGGACTCGGGAGTTGAAACAGGGGCTTGCTCCGTTCACTCCACGCATCGACCCGGCATTGCAGTGCCGCTGGGAACGGTGCGCCTCCTTCTGCTTTGTCGAAAGAAACTCGCATACACAAGGGCACCTTATCGTTCTGAACGGCGTGCCCGGTGGTTTACGCCCCGCCCCCTAGGCCGTGCCCCCCATTTGTGTTAACCAACGCCCCCAAAGTGGTTGGGGGTTGGGGCGACGGGAGGAGTAGACTAATTCCGGGGTACAGGTGAAAAATCTTCAAAGTGTGGGCTGCTGAAAAAAAAAAAAAACCTGCATGTGCCGTTTTGCCCGGCTCTCCGCGGGGCCCCGGGGAGCCTTGTCACCCAGCCGGGGTGCCCGCCCACAACCCAGTCAAACTCACAACCCGGCTCTCCAGCCGAACCCGGGTACCCACTATTAAGCCACCCTCCCGGAACCTTTACCAATAGCTGCGGGCGCACCGAGGCCGGGGACCTGGTGGTACGAATCCAGCTTTTTGGCAAAGCATTGTGGCCGTTTTGGGGAGCTCCCCACGCCAAAATGGGGCAACCTAAGGGGACTCCAGTCGGCCAGTTGGAGCCAAAGTAAAGTCTAGGTCTGTGTCCTGCTGCCCAACGGGGCTTTCTTCGCTGTGGGCGCCCCCTGGTGCTTCTCTAAGTTGTCCAATATTTCACTTTGACAACAGTCTGCCAAAAGGAAAAAAAGAAGGACAAAAAAAGCTTACAGCACCTGGTATTCCCAGGCGGTCTCCCATCCAAGTACTAACCAGGCCCGACCCTGCTTAGCTTCCGAGATCGGACGAGATCGGGCGTGTTCAGGGTGGTATGGCCGTAAGCGACAGTGAACCGCAGCCGGTAGGCCTTAATGGGCCAGCAGAGGCCCTTGCTATCGTGTGTGCTTCTGTCACGGCCACTCATAAACACCGATTGCTCCTTCAGTCTGGCAAAATGAAAAAGCTTACAGCACCTGGTATTCCCCGGCGGTCTCCCATCCAAGTACTAACCAGGCCCGACCCTGCTTAGCTTCCGAGATCGGACGAGATTGGGCGTGTTCAGGGTGGTATGGCCATGAGCGACAGTCAACCGCAGCCGGTAGGCCTTAATGGGCCAGCAGAGGCCCTTGCTATCGTGTGTGCTTCTGTCACGGCCACTCATAAACGACGATTGCTCCTTCAGTCTGGCAAAATGAAAAAGCTTACAGCACCTGGTATTCCCAGGCGGTCTCCCATCCAAGTACTAACCAGGCCCGACCCTGCTTAGCTTCCGAGATCGGACGAGATCGGGCGTGTTCAGGGTGGTATGGCCGTAAGCAAGTAAGGCAGCAGCCGCTAGGCCTCATATGCCAGTGTCACGCTAACGCGGAGGGGACTGGCGGGTGTCAGACCGGATGAGAAAAGCATCAGCAGAGGCTGCGGTCGTTCAGGCAGTCAGTTAAGGGGTTATCGCTTCTCGGCCTTTTGGCTAAGATCAAGTGTAGTATCTGTTCTTATCAGTTTAATATCTGATACGTCCCCTATACGGGGACTACATATTAAACGGATTTTTGGACTCGGGAGTTGAAACAGGGGCTTGCTCCGTTCACTCCACGCATCGACCCGGCATTGCAGTGCCGCTGGGAACGGTGCGCCTCCTTCTGCTTTGTCGAAAGAAACTCGCATACACAAGGGCACCTTATCGTTCTGAACGGCGTGCCCGGTGGTTTACGCCCCGCCCCCTAGGCCGTGCCCCCCATTTGTGTTAACCAACGCCCCCAAAGTGGTTGGGGGTTGGGGCGACGGGAGGAGTAGACTAATTCCGGGGTACAGGTGAAAAATCTTCAAAGTGTGGGCTGCTGAAAAAAAAAAAAAACCTGCATGTGCCGTTTTGCCCGGCTCTCCGCGGGGCCCCGGGGAGCCTTGTCACCCAGCCGGGGTGCCCGCCCACAACCCAGTCAAACTCACAACCCGGCTCTCCAGCCGAACCCGGGTACCCACTATTAAGCCACCCTCCCGGAACCTTTACCAATAGCTGCGGGCGCACCGAGGCCGGGGACCTGGTGGTACGAATCCAGCTTTTTGGCAAAGCATTGTGGCCGTTTTGGGGAGCTCCCCACGCCAAAATGGGGCAACCTAAGGGGACTCCAGTCGGCCAGTTGGAGCCAAAGTAAAGTCTAGGTCTGTGTCCTGCTGCCCAACGGGGCTTTCTTCGCTGTGGGCGCCCCCTGGTGCTTCTCTAAGTTGTCCAATATTTCACATTGACAACAGTCTGCCACAAGGAAAAAAAGAAGGACAAAAAAAGCTTACAGCACCTGGTATTCCCAGGCGGTCTCCCATCCAAGTACTAACCAGGCCCGACCCTGCTTAGCTTCCGAGATCGGACGAGATCGGGCGTGTTCAGGGTGGTATGGCCGTAAGCGACAGTGAACCGCAGCCGGTAGGCCTTAATGGGCCAGCAGAGGCCCTTGCTATCGTGTGTGCTTCTGTCACGGCCACTCATAAACACCGATTGCTCCTTCAGTCTGGCAAAATGAAAAAGCTTACAGCACCTGGTATTCCCCGGCGGTCTCCCATCCAAGTACTAACCAGGCCCGACCCTGCTTAGCTTCCGAGATCGGACGAGATTGGGCGTGTTCAGGGTGGTATGGCCATGAGCGACAGTCAACCGCAGCCGGTAGGCCTTAATGGGCCAGCAGAGGCCCTTGCTATCGTGTGTGCTTCTGTCACGGCCACTCATAAACGACGATTGCTCCTTCAGTCTGGCAAAATGAAAAAGCTTACAGCACCTGGTATTCCCAGGCGGTCTCCCATCCAAGTACTAACCAGGCCCGACCCTGCTTAGCTTCCGAGATCGGACGAGATCGGGCGTGTTCAGGGTGGTATGGCCGTAAGCAAGTAAGGCAGCAGCCGCTAGGCCTCATATGCCAGTGTCACGCTAACGCGGAGGGGACTGGCGGGTGTCAGACCGGATGAGAAAAGCATCAGCAGAGGCTGCGGTCGTTCAGGCAGTCAGTTAAGGGGTTATCGCTTCTCGGCCTTTTGGCTAAGATCAAGTGTAGTATCTGTTCTTATCAGTTTAATATCTGATACGTCCCCTATACGGGGACTACATATTAAACGGATTTTTGGACTCGGGAGTTGAAACAGGGGCTTGCTCCGTTCACTCCACGCATCGACCCGGCATTGCAGTGCCGCTGGGAACGGTGCGCCTCCTTCTGCTTTGTCGAAAGAAACTCGCATACACAAGGGCACCTTATCGTTCTGAACGGCGTGCCCGGTGGTTTACGCCCCGCCCCCTAGGCCGTGCCCCCCATTTGTGTTAACCAACGCCCCCAAAGTGGTTGGGGGTTGGGGCGACGGGAGGAGTAGACTAATTCCGGGGTACAGGTGAAAAATCTTCAAAGTGTGGGCTGCTGAAAAAAAAAAAAAACCTGCATGTGCCGTTTTGCCCGGCTCTCCGCGGGGCCCCGGGGAGCCTTGTCACCCAGCCGGGGTGCCCGCCCACAACCCAGTCAAACTCACAACCCGGCTCTCCAGCCGAACCCGGGTACCCACTATTAAGCCACCCTCCCGGAACCTTTACCAATAGCTGCGGGCGCACCGAGGCCGGGGACCTGGTGGTACGAATCCAGCTTTTTGGCAAAGCATTGTGGCCGTTTTGGGGAGCTCCCCACGCCAAAATGGGGCAACCTAAGGGGACTCCAGTCGGCCAGTTGGAGCCAAAGTAAAGTCTAGGTCTGTGTCCTGCTGCCCAACGGGGCTTTCTTCGCTGTGGGCGCCCCCTGGTGCTTCTCTAAGTTGTCCAATATTTCACATTGACAACAGTCTGCCACAAGGAAAAAAAGAAGGACAAAAAAAGCTTACAGCACCTGGTATTCCCAGGCGGTCTCCCATCCAAGTACTAACCAGGCCCGACCCTGCTTAGCTTCCGAGATCGGACGAGATCGGGCGTGTTCAGGGTGGTATGGCCGTAAGCGACAGTGAACCGCAGCCGGTAGGCCTTAATGGGCCAGCAGAGGCCCTTGCTATCGTGTGTGCTTCTGTCACGGCCACTCATAAACACCGATTGCTCCTTCAGTCTGGCAAAATGAAAAAGCTTACAGCACCTGGTATTCCCAGGCGGTCTCCCATCCAAGTACTAACCAGGCCCGACCCTGCTTAGCTTCCGAGATCGGACGAGATTGGGCGTGTTCAGGGTGGTATGGCCATGAGCGACAGTCAACCGCAGCCGGTAGGCCTTAATGGGTCAGCAGAGGCCCTTGCTATCGTGTGTGCTTCTGTCACGGCCACTCATAAACGACGATTGCTCCTTCAGTCTGGCAAAATGAAAAAGCTTACAGCACCTGGTATTCCCAGGCGGTCTCCCATCCAAGTACTAACCAGGCCCGACCCTGCTTAGCTTCCGAGATCGGACGAGATCGGGCGTGTTCAGGGTGGTATGGCCGTAAGCAAGTAAGGCAGCAGCCGCTAGGCCTCATATGCCAGTGTCACGCTAACGCGGAGGGGACTGGCGGGTGTCAGACCGGATGAGAAAAGCATCAGCAGAGGCTGCGGTCGTTCAGGCAGTCAGTTAAAGGGTTATCGCTTCTCGGCCTTTTGGCTAAGATCAAGTGTAGTATCTGTTCTTATCAGTTTAATATCTGATACGTCCCCTATACGGGGACTACATATTAAACGGATTTTTGGACTCGGGAGTTGAAACAGGGGCTTGCTCCGTTCACTCCACGCATCGACCCGGCATTGCAGTGCCGCTGGGAACGGTGCGCCTCCTTCTGCTTTGTCGAAAGAAACTCGCATACACAAGGGCACCTTATCGTTCTGAACGGCGTGCCCGGTGGTTTACGCCCCGCCCCCTAGGCCGTGCCCCCCATTTGTGTTAACCAACGCCCCCAAAGTGGTTGGGGGTTGGGGCGACGGGAGGAGTAGACTAATTCCGGGGTACAGGTGAAAAATCTTCAAAGTGTGGGCTGCTGAAAAAAAAAAAAAACCTGCATGTGCCGTTTTGCCCGGCTCTCCGCGGGGCCCCGGGGAGCCTTGTCACCCAGCCGGGGTGCCCGCCCACAACCCAGTCAAACTCACAACCCGGCTCTCCAGCCGAACCCGGGTACCCACTATTAAGCCACCCTCCCGGAACCTTTACCAATAGCTGCGGGCGCACCGAGGCCGGGGACCTGGTGGTACGAATCCAGCTTTTTGGCAAAGCATTGTGGCCGTTTTGGGGAGCTCCCCACGCCAAAATGGGGCAACCTAAGGGGACTCCAGTCGGCCAGTTGGAGCCAAAGTAAAGTCTAGGTCTGTGTCCTGCTGCCCAACGGGGCTTTCTTCGCTGTGGGCGCCCCCTGGTGCTTCTCTAAGTTGTCCAATATTTCACTTTGACAACAGTCTGCCAAAAGGAAAAAAAGAAGGACAAAAAAAGCTTACAGCACCTGGTATTCCCAGGCGGTCTCCCATCCAAGTACTAACCAGGCCCGACCCTGCTTAGCTTCCGAGATCGGACGAGATCGGGCGTGTTCAGGGTGGTATGGCCGTAAGCGACAGTGAACCGCAGCCGGTAGGCCTTAATGGGCCAGCAGAGGCCCTTGCTATCGTGTGTGCTTCTGTCACGGCCACTCATAAACACCGATTGCTCCTTCAGTCTGGCAAAATGAAAAAGCTTACAGCACCTGGTATTCCCCGGCGGTCTCCCATCCAAGTACTAACCAGGCCCGACCCTGCTTAGCTTCCGAGATCGGACGAGATTGGGCGTGTTCAGGGTGGTATGGCCATGAGCGACAGTCAACCGCAGCCGGTAGGCCTTAATGGGCCAGCAGAGGCCCTTGCTATCGTGTGTGCTTCTGTCACGGCCACTCATAAACGACGATTGCTCCTTCAGTCTGGCAAAATGAAAAAGCTTACAGCACCTGGTATTCCCAGGCGGTCTCCCATCCAAGTACTAACCAGGCCCGACCCTGCTTAGCTTCCGAGATCGGACGAGATCGGGCGTGTTCAGGGTGGTATGGCCGTAAGCAAGTAAGGCAGCAGCCGCTAGGCCTCATATGCCAGTGTCACGCTAACGCGGAGGGGACTGGCGGGTGTCAGACCGGATGAGAAAAGCATCAGCAGAGGCTGCGGTCGTTCAGGCAGTCAGTTAAGGGGTTATCGCTTCTCGGCCTTTTGGCTAAGATCAAGTGTAGTATCTGTTCTTATCAGTTTAATATCTGATACGTCCCCTATACGGGGACTACATATTAAACGGATTTTTGGACTCGGGAGTTGAAACAGGGGCTTGCTCCGTTCACTCCACGCATCGACCCGGCATTGCAGTGCCGCTGGGAACGGTGCGCCTCCTTCTGCTTTGTCGAAAGAAACTCGCATACACAAGGGCACCTTATCGTTCTGAACGGCGTGCCCGGTGGTTTACGCCCCGCCCCCTAGGCCGTGCCCCCCATTTGTGTTAACCAACGCCCCCAAAGTGGTTGGGGGTTGGGGCGACGGGAGGAGTAGACTAATTCCGGGGTACAGGTGAAAAATCTTCAAAGTGTGGGCTGCTGAAAAAAAAAAAAAACCTGCATGTGCCGTTTTGCCCGGCTCTCCGCGGGGCCCCGGGGAGCCTTGTCACCCAGCCGGGGTGCCCGCCCACAACCCAGTCAAACTCACAACCCGGCTCTCCAGCCGAACCCGGGTACCCACTATTAAGCCACCCTCCCGGAACCTTTACCAATAGCTGCGGGCGCACCGAGGCCGGGGACCTGGTGGTACGAATCCAGCTTTTTGGCAAAGCATTGTGGCCGTTTTGGGGAGCTCCCCACGCCAAAATGGGGCAACCTAAGGGGACTCCAGTCGGCCAGTTGGAGCCAAAGTAAAGTCTAGGTCTGTGTCCTGCTGCCCAACGGGGCTTTCTTCGCTGTGGGCGCCCCCTGGTGCTTCTCTAAGTTGTCCAATATTTCACTTTGACAACAGTCTGCCAAAAGGAAAAAAAGAAGGACAAAAAAAGCTTACAGCACCTGGTATTCCCAGGCGGTCTCCCATCCAAGTACTAACCAGGCCCGACCCTGCTTAGCTTCCGAGATCGGACGAGATCGGGCGTGTTCAGGGTGGTATGGCCGTAAGCGACAGTGAACCGCAGCCGGTAGGCCTTAATGGGCCAGCAGAGGCCCTTGCTATCGTGTGTGCTTCTGTCACGGCCACTCATAAACACCGATTGCTCCTTCAGTCTGGCAAAATGAAAAAGCTTACAGCATCTGGTATTCCCCGGCGGTCTCCCATCCAAGTACTAACCAGGCCCGACCCTGCTTAGCTTCCGAGATCGGACGAGATTGGGCGTGTTCAGGGTGGTATGGCCATGAGCGACAGTCAACCGCAGCCGGTAGGCCTTAATGGGCCAGCAGAGGCCCTTGCTATCGTGTGTGCTTCTGTCACGGCCACTCATAAACGACGATTGCTCCTTCAGTCTGGCAAAATGAAAAAGCTTACAGCACCTGGTATTCCCAGGCGGTCTCCCATCCAAGTACTAACCAGGCCCGACCCTGCTTAGCTTCCGAGATCGGACGAGATCGGGCGTGTTCAGGGTGGTATGGCCGTAAGCAAGTAAGGCAGCAGCCGCTAGGCCTCATATGCCAGTGTCACGCTAACGCGGAGGGGACTGGCGGGTGTCAGACCGGATGAGAAAAGCATCAGCAGAGGCTGCGGTCGTTCAGGCAGTCAGTTAAGGGGTTATCGCTTCTCGGCCTTTTGGCTAAGATCAAGTGTAGTATCTGTTCTTATCAGTTTAATATCTGATACGTCCCCTATACGGGGACTACATATTAAACGGATTTTTGGACTCGGGAGTTGAAACAGGGGCTTGCTCCGTTCACTCCACGCATCGACCCGGCATTGCAGTGCCGCTGGGAACGGTGCGCCTCCTTCTGCTTTGTCGAAAGAAACTCGCATACACAAGGGCACCTTATCGTTCTGAACGGCGTGCCCGGTGGTTTACGCCCCGCCCCCTAGGCCGTGCCCCCCATTTGTGTTAACCAACGCCCCCAAAGTGGTTGGGGGTTGGGGCGACGGGAGGAGTAGACTAATTCCGGGGTACAGGTGAAAAATCTTCAAAGTGTGGGCTGCTGGAAAAAAAAAAAAAACCTGCATGTGCCGTTTTGCCCGGCTCTCCGCGGGGCCCCGGGGAGCCTTGTCACCCAGCCGGGGTGCCCGCCCACAACCCAGTCAAACTCACAACCCGGCTCTCCAGCCGAACCCGGGTACCCACTATTAAGCCACCCTCCCGGAACCTTTACCAATAGCTGCGGGCGCACCGAGGCCGGGGACCTGGTGGTACGAATCCAGCTTTTTGGCAAAGCATTGTGGCCGTTTTGGGGAGCTCCCCACGCCAAAATGGGGCAACCTAAGGGGACTCCAGTCGGCCAGTTGGAGCCAAAGTAAAGTCTAGGTCTGTGTCCTGCTGCCCAACGGGGCTTTCTTCGCTGTGGGCGCCCCCTGGTGCTTCTCTAAGTTGTCCAATATTTCACTTTGACAACAGTCTGCCAAAAGGAAAAAAAGAAGGACAAAAAAAGCTTACAGCACCTGGTATTCCCAGGCGGTCTCCCATCCAAGTACTAACCAGGCCCGACCCTGCTTAGCTTCCGAGATCGGACGAGATCGGGCGTGTTCAGGGTGGTATGGCCATAAGCGACAGTGAACCGCAGCCGGTAGGCCTTAATGGGCCAGCAGAGGCCCTTGCTATCGTGTGTGCTTCTGTCACGGCCACTCATAAACACCGATTGCTCCTTCAGTCTGGCAAAATGAAAAAGCTTACAGCACCTGGTATTCCCCGGCGGTCTCCCATCCAAGTACTAACCAGGCCCGACCCTGCTTAGCTTCCGAGATCGGACGAGATTGGGCGTGTTCAGGGTGGTATGGCCATGAGCGACAGTCAACCGCAGCCGGTAGGCCTTAATGGGCCAGCAGAGGCCCTTGCTATCGTGTGTGCTTCTGTCACGGCCACTCATAAACGACGATTGCTCCTTCAGTCTGGCAAAATGAAAAAGCTTACAGCACCTGGTATTCCCAGGCGGTCTCCCATCCAAGTACTAACCAGGCCCGACCCTGCTTAGCTTCCGAGATCGGACGAGATCGGGCGTGTTCAGGGTGGTATGGCCGTAAGCAAGTAAGGCAGCAGCCGCTAGGCCTCATATGCCAGTGTCACGCTAACGCGGAGGGGACTGGCGGGTGTCAGACCGGATGAGAAAAGCATCAGCAGAGGCTGCGGTCGTTCAGGCAGTCAGTTAAGGGGTTATCGCTTCTCGGCCTTTTGGCTAAGATCAAGTGTAGTATCTGTTCTTATCAGTTTAATATCTGATACGTCCCCTATACGGGGACTACATATTAAACGGATTTTTGGACTCGGGAGTTGAAACAGGGGCTTGCTCCGTTCACTCCACGCATCGACCCGGCATTGCAGTGCCGCTGGGAACGGTGCGCCTCCTTCTGCTTTGTCGAAAGAAACTCGCATACACAAGGGCACCTTATCGTTCTGAACGGCGTGCCCGGTGGTTTACGCCCCGCCCCCTAGGCCGTGCCCCCCATTTGTGTTAACCAACGCCCCCAAAGTGGTTGGGGGTTGGGGCGACGGGAGGAGTAGACTAATTCCGGGGTACAGGTGAAAAATCTTCAAAGTGTGGGCTGCTGAAAAAAAAAAAAAACCTGCATGTGCCGTTTTGCCCGGCTCTCCGCGGGGCCCCGGGGAGCCTTGTCACCCAGCCGGGGTGCCCGCCCACAACCCAGTCAAACTCACAACCCGGCTCTCCAGCCGAACCCGGGTACCCACTATTAAGCCACCCTCCCGGAACCTTTACCAATAGCTGCGGGCGCACCGAGGCCGGGGACCTGGTGGTACGAATCCAGCTTTTTGGCAAAGCATTGTGGCCGTTTTGGGGAGCTCCCCACGCCAAAATGGGGCAACCTAAGGGGACTCCAGTCGGCCAGTTGGAGCCAAAGTAAAGTCTAGGTCTGTGTCCTGCTGCCCAACGGGGCTTTCTTCGCTGTGGGCGCCCCCTGGTGCTTCTCTAAGTTGTCCAATATTTCACTTTGACAACAGTCTGCCAAAAGGAAAAAAAGAAGGACAAAAAAAGCTTACAGCACCTGGTATTCCCAGGCGGTCTCCCATCCAAGTACTAACCAGGCCCGACCCTGCTTAGCTTCCGAGATCGGACGAGATCGGGCGTGTTCAGGGTGGTATGGCCGTAAGCGACAGTGAACCGCAGCCGGTAGGCCTTAATGGGCCAGCAGAGGCCCTTGCTATCGTGTGTGCTTCTGTCACGGCCACTCATAAACACCGATTGCTCCTTCAGTCTGGCAAAATGAAAAAGCTTACAGCATCTGGTATTCCCCGGCGGTCTCCCATCCAAGTACTAACCAGGCCCGACCCTGCTTAGCTTCCGAGATCGGACGAGATTGGGCGTGTTCAGGGTGGTATGGCCATGAGCGACAGTCAACCGCAGCCGGTAGGCCTTAATGGGCCAGCAGAGGCCCTTGCTATCGTGTGTGCTTCTGTCACGGCCACTCATAAACGACGATTGCTCCTTCAGTCTGGCAAAATGAAAAAGCTTACAGCACCTGGTATTCCCAGGCGGTCTCCCATCCAAGTACTAACCAGGCCCGACCCTGCTTAGCTTCCGAGATCGGACGAGATCGGGCGTGTTCAGGGTGGTATGGCCGTAAGCAAGTAAGGCAGCAGCCGCTAGGCCTCATATGCCAGTGTCACGCTAACGCGGAGGGGACTGGCGGGTGTCAGACCGGATGAGAAAAGCATCAGCAGAGGCTGCGGTCGTTCAGGCAGTCAGTTAAGGGGTTATCGCTTCTCGGCCTTTTGGCTAAGATCAAGTGTAGTATCTGTTCTTATCAGTTTAATATCTGATACGTCCCCTATACGGGGACTACATATTAAACGGATTTTTGGACTCGGGAGTTGAAACAGGGGCTTGCTCCGTTCACTCCACGCATCGACCCGGCATTGCAGTGCCGCTGGGAACGGTGCGCCTCCTTCTGCTTTGTCGAAAGAAACTCGCATACACAAGGGCACCTTATCGTTCTGAACGGCGTGCCCGGTGGTTTACGCCCCGCCCCCTAGGCCGTGCCCCCCATTTGTGTTAACCAACGCCCCCAAAGTGGTTGGGGGTTGGGGCGACGGGAGGAGTAGACTAATTCCGGGGTACAGGTGAAAAATCTTCAAAGTGTGGGCTGCTGAAAAAAAAAAAAAACCTGCATGTGCCGTTTTGCCCGGCTCTCCGCGGGGCCCCGGGGAGCCTTGTCACCCAGCCGGGGTGCCCGCCCACAACCCAGTCAAACTCACAACCCGGCTCTCCAGCCGAACCCGGGTACCCACTATTAAGCCACCCTCCCGGAACCTTTACCAATAGCTGCGGGCGCACCGAGGCCGGGGACCTGGTGGTACGAATCCAGCTTTTTGGCAAAGCATTGTGGCCGTTTTGGGGAGCTCCCCACGCCAAAATGGGGCAACCTAAGGGGACTCCAGTCGGCCAGTTGGAGCCAAAGTAAAGTCTAGGTCTGTGTCCTGCTGCCCAACGGGGCTTTCTTCGCTGTGGGCGCCCCCTGGTGCTTCTCTAAGTTGTCCAATATTTCACTTTGACAACAGTCTGCCAAAAGGAAAAAAAGAAGGACAAAAAAAGCTTACAGCACCTGGTATTCCCAGGCGGTCTCCCATCCAAGTACTAACCAGGCCCGACCCTGCTTAGCTTCCGAGATCGGACGAGATCGGGCGTGTTCAGGGTGGTATGGCCGTAAGCGACAGTGAACCGCAGCCGGTAGGCCTTAATGGGCCAGCAGAGGCCCTTGCTATCGTGTGTGCTTCTGTCACGGCCACTCATAAACACCGATTGCTCCTTCAGTCTGGCAAAATGAAAAAGCTTACAGCATCTGGTATTCCCCGGCGGTCTCCCATCCAAGTACTAACCAGGCCCGACCCTGCTTAGCTTCCGAGATCGGACGAGATTGGGCGTGTTCAGGGTGGTATGGCCATGAGCGACAGTCAACCGCAGCCGGTAGGCCTTAATGGGCCAGCAGAGGCCCTTGCTATCGTGTGTGCTTCTGTCACGGCCACTCATAAACGACGATTGCTCCTTCAGTCTGGCAAAATGAAAAAGCTTACAGCACCTGGTATTCCCAGGCGGTCTCCCATCCAAGTACTAACCAGGCCTGACCCTGCTTAGCTTCCGAGATCGGACGAGATCGGGCGTGTTCAGGGTGGTATGGCCGTAAGCAAGTAAGGCAGCAGCCGCTAGGCCTCATATGCCAGTGTCACGCTAACGCGGAGGGGACTGGCGGGTGTCAGACCGGATGAGAAAAGCATCAGCAGAGGCTGCGGTCGTTCAGGCAGTCAGTTAAGGGGTTATCGCTTCTCGGCCTTTTGGCTAAGATCAAGTGTAGTATCTGTTCTTATCAGTTTAATATCTGATACGTCCCCTATACGGGGACTACATATTAAACGGATTTTTGGACTCGGGAGTTGAAACAGGGGCTTGCTCCGTTCACTCCACGCATCGACCCGGCATTGCAGTGCCGCTGGGAACGGTGCGCCTCCTTCTGCTTTGTCGAAAGAAACTCGCATACACAAGGGCACCTTATCGTTCTGAACGGCGTGCCCGGTGGTTTACGCCCCGCCCCCTAGGCCGTGCCCCCCATTTGTGTTAACCAACGCCCCCAAAGTGGTTGGGGGTTGGGGCGACGGGAGGAGTAGACTAATTCCGGGGTACAGGTGAAAAATCTTCAAAGTGTGGGCTGCTGAAAAAAAAAAAAAACCTGCATGTGCCGTTTTGCCCGGCTCTCCGCGGGGCCCCGGGGAGCCTTGTCACCCAGCCGGGGTGCCCGCCCACAACCCAGTCAAACTCACAACCCGGCTCTCCAGCCGAACCCGGGTACCCACTATTAAGCCACCCTCCCGGAACCTTTACCAATAGCTGCGGGCGCACCGAGGCCGGGGACCTGGTGGTACGAATCCAGCTTTTTGGCAAAGCATTGTGGCCGTTTTGGGGAGCTCCCCACGCCAAAATGGGGCAACCTAAGGGGACTCCAGTCGGCCAGTTGGAGCCAAAGTAAAGTCTAGGTCTGTGTCCTGCTGCCCAACGGGGCTTTCTTCGCTGTGGGCGCCCCCTGGTGCTTCTCTAAGTTGTCCAATATTTCACATTGACAACAGTCTGCCACAAGGAAAAAAAGAAGGACAAAAAAAGCTTACAGCACCTGGTATTCCCAGGCGGTCTCCCATCCAAGTACTAACCAGGCCCGACCCTGCTTAGCTTCCGAGATCGGACGAGATCGGGCGTGTTCAGGGTGGTATGGCCGTAAGCGACAGTGAACCGCAGCCGGTAGGCCTTAATGGGCCAGCAGAGGCCCTTGCTATCGTGTGTGCTTCTGTCACGGCCACTCATAAACACCGATTGCTCCTTCAGTCTGGCAAAATGAAAAAGCTTACAGCACCTGGTATTCCCAGGCGGTCTCCCATCCAAGTACTAACCAGGCCCGACCCTGCTTAGCTTCCGAGATCGGACGAGATTGGGCGTGTTCAGGGTGGTATGGCCATGAGCGACAGTCAACCGCAGCCGGTAGGCCTTAATGGGCCAGCAGAGGCCCTTGCTATCGTGTGTGCTTCTGTCACGGCCACTCATAAACGACGATTGCTCCTTCAGTCTGGCAAAATGAAAAAGCTTACAGCACCTGGTATTCCCAGGCGGTCTCCCATCCAAGTACTAACCAGGCCCGACCCTGCTTAGCTTCCGAGATCGGACGAGATCGGGCGTGTTCAGGGTGGTATGGCCGTAAGCAAGTAAGGCAGCAGCCGCTAGGCCTCATATGCCAGTGTCACGCTAACGCGGAGGGGACTGGCGGGTGTCAGACCGGATGAGAAAAGCATCAGCAGAGGCTGCGGTCGTTCAGGCAGTCAGTTAAGGGGTTATCGCTTCTCGGCCTTTTGGCTAAGATCAAGTGTAGTATCTGTTCTTATCAGTTTAATATCTGATACGTCCCCTATACGGGGACTACATATTAAACGGATTTTTGGACTCGGGAGTTGAAACAGGGGCTTGCTCCGTTCACTCCACGCATCGACCCGGCATTGCAGTGCCGCTGGGAACGGTGCGCCTCCTTCTGCTTTGTCGAAAGAAACTCGCATACACAAGGGCACCTTATCGTTCTGAACGGCGTGCCCGGTGGTTTACGCCCCGCCCCCTAGGCCGTGCCCCCCATTTGTGTTAACCAACGCCCCCAAAGTGGTTGGGGGTTGGGGCGACGGGAGGAGTAGACTAATTCCGGGGTACAGGTGAAAAATCTTCAAAGTGTGGGCTGCTGAAAAAAAAAAAAAACCTGCATGTGCCGTTTTGCCCGGCTCTCCGCGGGGCCCCGGGGAGCCTTGTCACCCAGCCGGGGTGCCCGCCCACAACCCAGTCAAACTCACAACCCGGCTCTCCAGCCGAACCCGGGTACCCACTATTAAGCCACCCTCCCGGAACCTTTACCAATAGCTGCGGGCGCACCGAGGCCGGGGACCTGGTGGTACGAATCCAGCTTTTTGGCAAAGCATTGTGGCCGTTTTGGGGAGCTCCCCACGCCAAAATGGGGCAACCTAAGGGGACTCCAGTCGGCCAGTTGGAGCCAAAGTAAAGTCTAGGTCTGTGTCCTGCTGCCCAACGGGGCTTTCTTCGCTGTGGGCGCCCCCTGGTGCTTCTCTAAGTTGTCCAATATTTCACTTTGACAACAGTCTGCCAAAAGGAAAAAAAGAAGGACAAAAAAAGCTTACAGCACCTGGTATTCCCAGGCGGTCTCCCATCCAAGTACTAACCAGGCCCGACCCTGCTTAGCTTCCGAGATCGGACGAGATCGGGCGTGTTCAGGGTGGTATGGCCGTAAGCGACAGTGAACCGCAGCCGGTAGGCCTTAATGGGCCAGCAGAGGCCCTTGCTATCGTGTGTGCTTCTGTCACGGCCACTCATAAACACCGATTGCTCCTTCAGTCTGGCAAAATGAAAAAGCTTACAGCACCTGGTATTCCCCGGCGGTCTCCCATCCAAGTACTAACCAGGCCCGACCCTGCTTAGCTTCCGAGATCGGACGAGATTGGGCGTGTTCAGGGTGGTATGGCCATGAGCGACAGTCAACCGCAGCCGGTAGGCCTTAATGGGCCAGCAGAGGCCCTTGCTATCGTGTGTGCTTCTGTCACGGCCACTCATAAACGACGATTGCTCCTTCAGTCTGGCAAAATGAAAAAGCTTACAGCACCTGGTATTCCCAGGCGGTCTCCCATCCAAGTACTAACCAGGCCCGACCCTGCTTAGCTTCCGAGATCGGACGAGATCGGGCGTGTTCAGGGTGGTATGGCCGTAAGCAAGTAAGGCAGCAGCCGCTAGGCCTCATATGCCAGTGTCACGCTAACGCGGAGGGGACTGGCGGGTGTCAGACCGGATGAGAAAAGCATCAGCAGAGGCTGCGGTCGTTCAGGCAGTCAGTTAAGGGGTTATCGCTTCTCGGCCTTTTGGCTAAGATCAAGTGTAGTATCTGTTCTTATCAGTTTAATATCTGATACGTCCCCTATACGGGGACTACATATTAAACTGATTTTTGGACTCGGGAGTTGAAACAGGGGCTTGCTCCGTTCACTCCACGCATCGACCCGGCATTGCAGTGCCGCTGGGAACGGTGCGCCTCCTTCTGCTTTGTCGAAAGAAACTCGCATACACAAGGGCACCTTATCGTTCTGAACGGCGTGCCCGGTGGTTTACGCCCCGCCCCCTAGGCCGTGCCCCCCATTTGTGTTAACCAACGCCCCCAAAGTGGTTGGGGGTTGGGGCGACGGGAGGAGTAGACTAATTCCGGGGTACAGGTGAAAAATCTTCAAAGTGTGGGCTGCTGAAAAAAAAAAAAAACCTGCATGTGCCGTTTTGCCCGGCTCTCCGCGGGGCCCCGGGGAGCCTTGTCACCCAGCCGGGGTGCCCGCCCACAACCCAGTCAAACTCACAACCCGGCTCTCCAGCCGAACCCGGGTACCCACTATTAAGCCACCCTCCCGGAACCTTTACCAATAGCTGCGGGCGCACCGAGGCCGGGGACCTGGTGGTACGAATCCAGCTTTTTGGCAAAGCATTGTGGCCGTTTTGGGGAGCTCCCCACGCCAAAATGGGGCAACCTAAGGGGACTCCAGTCGGCCAGTTGGAGCCAAAGTAAAGTCTAGGTCTGTGTCCTGCTGCCCAACGGGGCTTTCTTCGCTGTGGGCGCCCCCTGGTGCTTCTCTAAGTTGTCCAATATTTCACATTGACAACAGTCTGCCACAAGGAAAAAAAGAAGGACAAAAAAAGCTTACAGCACCTGGTATTCCCAGGCGGTCTCCCATCCAAGTACTAACCAGGCCCGACCCTGCTTAGCTTCCGAGATCGGACGAGATCGGGCGTGTTCAGGGTGGTATGGCCGTAAGCGACAGTGAACCGCAGCCGGTAGGCCTTAATGGGCCAGCAGAGGCCCTTGCTATCGTGTGTGCTTCTGTCACGGCCACTCATAAACACCGATTGCTCCTTCAGTCTGGCAAAATGAAAAAGCTTACAGCACCTGGTATTCCCAGGCGGTCTCCCATCCAAGTACTAACCAGGCCCGACCCTGCTTAGCTTCCGAGATCGGACGAGATTGGGCGTGTTCAGGGTGGTATGGCCATGAGCGACAGTCAACCGCAGCCGGTAGGCCTTAATGGGCCAGCAGAGGCCCTTGCTATCGTGTGTGCTTCTGTCACGGCCACTCATAAACGACGATTGCTCCTTCAGTCTGGCAAAATGAAAAAGCTTACAGCACCTGGTATTCCCAGGCGGTCTCCCATCCAAGTACTAACCAGGCCCGACCCTGCTTAGCTTCCGAGATCGGACGAGATCGGGCGTGTTCAGGGTGGTATGGCCGTAAGCAAGTAAGGCAGCAGCCGCTAGGCCTCATATGCCAGTGTCACGCTAACGCGGAGGGGACTGGCGGGTGTCAGACCGGATGAGAAAAGCATCAGCAGAGGCTGCGGTCGTTCAGGCAGTCAGTTAAGGGGTTATCGCTTCTCGGCCTTTTGGCTAAGATCAAGTGTAGTATCTGTTCTTATCAGTTTAATATCTGATACGTCCCCTATACGGGGACTACATATTAAACGGATTTTTGGACTCGGGAGTTGAAACAGGGGCTTGCTCCGTTCACTCCACGCATCGACCCGGCATTGCAGTGCCGCTGGGAACGGTGCGCCTCCTTCTGCTTTGTCGAAAGAAACTCGCATACACAAGGGCACCTTATCGTTCTGAACGGCGTGCCCGGTGGTTTACGCCCCGCCCCCTAGGCCGTGCCCCCCATTTGTGTTAACCAACGCCCCCAAAGTGGTTGGGGGTTGGGGCGACGGGAGGAGTAGACTAATTCCGGGGTACAGGTGAAAAATCTTCAAAGTGTGGGCTGCTGAAAAAAAAAAAAAACCTGCATGTGCCGTTTTGCCCGGCTCTCCGCGGGGCCCCGGGGAGCCTTGTCACCCAGCCGGGGTGCCCGCCCACAACCCAGTCAAACTCACAACCCGGCTCTCCAGCCGAACCCGGGTACCCACTATTAAGCCACCCTCCCGGAACCTTTACCAATAGCTGCGGGCGCACCGAGGCCGGGGACCTGGTGGTACGAATCCAGCTTTTTGGCAAAGCATTGTGGCCGTTTTGGGGAGCTCCCCACGCCAAAATGGGGCAACCTAAGGGGACTCCAGTCGGCCAGTTGGAGCCAAAGTAAAGTCTAGGTCTGTGTCCTGCTGCCCAACGGGGCTTTCTTCGCTGTGGGCGCCCCCTGGTGCTTCTCTAAGTTGTCCAATATTTCACTTTGACAACAGTCTGCCAAAAGGAAAAAAAGAAGGACAAAAAAAGCTTACAGCACCTGGTATTCCCAGGCGGTCTCCCATCCAAGTACTAACCAGGCCCGACCCTGCTTAGCTTCCGAGATCGGACGAGATCGGGCGTGTTCAGGGTGGTATGGCCGTAAGCGACAGTGAACCGCAGCCGGTAGGCCTTAATGGGCCAGCAGAGGCCCTTGCTATCGTGTGTGCTTCTGTCACGGCCACTCATAAACACCGATTGCTCCTTCAGTCTGGCAAAATGAAAAAGCTTACAGCACCTGGTATTCCCCGGCGGTCTCCCATCCAAGTACTAACCAGGCCCGACCCTGCTTAGCTTCCGAGATCGGACGAGATTGGGCGTGTTCAGGGTGGTATGGCCATGAGCGACAGTCAACCGCAGCCGGTAGGCCTTAATGGGCCAGCAGAGGCCCTTGCTATCGTGTGTGCTTCTGTCACGGCCACTCATAAACGACGATTGCTCCTTCAGTCTGGCAAAATGAAAAAGCTTACAGCACCTGGTATTCCCAGGCGGTCTCCCATCCAAGTACTAACCAGGCCCGACCCTGCTTAGCTTCCGAGATCGGACGAGATCGGGCGTGTTCAGGGTGGTATGGCCGTAAGCAAGTAAGGCAGCAGCCGCTAGGCCTCATATGCCAGTGTCACGCTAACGCGGAGGGGACTGGCGGGTGTCAGACCGGATGAGAAAAGCATCAGCAGAGGCTGCGGTCGTTCAGGCAGTCAGTTAAGGGGTTATCGCTTCTCGGCCTTTTGGCTAAGATCAAGTGTAGTATCTGTTCTTATCAGTTTAATATCTGATACGTCCCCTATACGGGGACTACATATTAAACGGATTTTTGGACTCGGGAGTTGAAACAGGGGCTTGCTCCGTTCACTCCACGCATCGACCCGGCATTGCAGTGCCGCTGGGAACGGTGCGCCTCCTTCTGCTTTGTCGAAAGAAACTCGCATACACAAGGGCACCTTATCGTTCTGAACGGCGTGCCCGGTGGTTTACGCCCCGCCCCCTAGGCCGTGCCCCCCATTTGTGTTAACCAACGCCCCCAAAGTGGTTGGGGGTTGGGGCGACGGGAGGAGTAGACTAATTCCGGGGTACAGGTGAAAAATCTTCAAAGTGTGGGCTGCTGAAAAAAAAAAAAAACCTGCATGTGCCGTTTTGCCCGGCTCTCCGCGGGGCCCCGGGGAGCCTTGTCACCCAGCCGGGGTGCCCGCCCACAACCCAGTCAAACTCACAACCCGGCTCTCCAGCCGAACCCGGGTACCCACTATTAAGCCACCCTCCCGGAACCTTTACCAATAGCTGCGGGCGCACCGAGGCCGGGGACCTGGTGGTACGAATCCAGCTTTTTGGCAAAGCATTGTGGCCGTTTTGGGGAGCTCCCCACGCCAAAATGGGGCAACCTAAGGGGACTCCAGTCGGCCAGTTGGAGCCAAAGTAAAGTCTAGGTCTGTGTCCTGCTGCCCAACGGGGCTTTCTTCGCTGTGGGCGCCCCCTGGTGCTTCTCTAAGTTGTCCAATATTTCACTTTGACAACAGTCTGCCAAAAGGAAAAAAAGAAGGACAAAAAAAGCTTACAGCACCTGGTATTCCCAGGCGGTCTCCCATCCAAGTACTAACCAGGCCCGACCCTGCTTAGCTTCCGAGATCGGACGAGATCGGGCGTGTTCAGGGTGGTATGGCCGTAAGCGACAGTGAACCGCAGCCGGTAGGCCTTAATGGGCCAGCAGAGGCCCTTGCTATCGTGTGTGCTTCTGTCACGGCCACTCATAAACACCGATTGCTCCTTCAGTCTGGCAAAATGAAAAAGCTTACAGCACCTGGTATTCCCCGGCGGTCTCCCATCCAAGTACTAACCAGGCCCGACCCTGCTTAGCTTCCGAGATCGGACGAGATTGGGCGTGTTCAGGGTGGTATGGCCATGAGCGACAGTCAACCGCAGCCGGTAGGCCTTAATGGGCCAGCAGAGGCCCTTGCTATCGTGTGTGCTTCTGTCACGGCCACTCATAAACGACGATTGCTCCTTCAGTCTGGCAAAATGAAAAAGCTTACAGCACCTGGTATTCCCAGGCGGTCTCCCATCCAAGTACTAACCAGGCCCGACCCTGCTTAGCTTCCGAGATCGGACGAGATCGGGCGTGTTCAGGGTGGTATGGCCGTAAGCAAGTAAGGCAGCAGCCGCTAGGCCTCATATGCCAGTGTCACGCTAACGCGGAGGGGACTGGCGGGTGTCAGACCGGATGAGAAAAGCATCAGCAGAGGCTGCGGTCGTTCAGGCAGTCAGTTAAGGGGTTATCGCTTCTCGGCCTTTTGGCTAAGATCAAGTGTAGTATCTGTTCTTATCAGTTTAATATCTGATACGTCCCCTATACGGGGACTACATATTAAACGGATTTTTGGACTCGGGAGTTGAAACAGGGGCTTGCTCCGTTCACTCCACGCATCGACCCGGCATTGCAGTGCCGCTGGGAACGGTGCGCCTCCTTCTGCTTTGTCGAAAGAAACTCGCATACACAAGGGCACCTTATCGTTCTGAACGGCGTGCCCGGTGGTTTACGCCCCGCCCCCTAGGCCGTGCCCCCCATTTGTGTTAACCAACGCCCCCAAAGTGGTTGGGGGTTGGGGCGACGGGAGGAGTAGACTAATTCCGGGGTACAGGTGAAAAATCTTCAAAGTGTGGGCTGCTGAAAAAAAAAAAAAACCTGCATGTGCCGTTTTGCCCGGCTCTCCGCGGGGCCCCGGGGAGCCTTGTCACCCAGCCGGGGTGCCCGCCCACAACCCAGTCAAACTCACAACCCGGCTCTCCAGCCGAACCCGGGTACCCACTATTAAGCCACCCTCCCGGAACCTTTACCAATAGCTGCGGGCGCACCGAGGCCGGGGACCTGGTGGTACGAATCCAGCTTTTTGGCAAAGCATTGTGGCCGTTTTGGGGAGCTCCCCACGCCAAAATGGGGCAACCTAAGGGGACTCCAGTCGGCCAGTTGGAGCCAAAGTAAAGTCTAGGTCTGTGTCCTGCTGCCCAACGGGGCTTTCTTCGCTGTGGGCGCCCCCTGGTGCTTCTCTAAGTTGTCCAATATTTCACTTTGACAACAGTCTGCCAAAAGGAAAAAAAGAAGGACAAAAAAAGCTTACAGCACCTGGTATTCCCAGGCGGTCTCCCATCCAAGTACTAACCAGGCCCGACCCTGCTTAGCTTCCGAGATCGGACGAGATCGGGCGTGTTCAGGGTGGTATGGCCGTAAGCGACAGTGAACCGCAGCCGGTAGGCCTTAATGGGCCAGCAGAGGCCCTTGCTATCGTGTGTGCTTCTGTCACGGCCACTCATAAACACCGATTGCTCCTTCAGTCTGGCAAAATGAAAAAGCTTACAGCACCTGGTATTCCCCGGCGGTCTCCCATCCAAGTACTAACCAGGCCCGACCCTGCTTAGCTTCCGAGATCGGACGAGATTGGGCGTGTTCAGGGTGGTATGGCCATGAGCGACAGTCAACCGCAGCCGGTAGGCCTTAATGGGCCAGCAGAGGCCCTTGCTATCGTGTGTGCTTCTGTCACGGCCACTCATAAACGACGATTGCTCCTTCAGTCTGGCAAAATGAAAAAGCTTACAGCACCTGGTATTCCCAGGCGGTCTCCCATCCAAGTACTAACCAGGCCCGACCCTGCTTAGCTTCCGAGATCGGACGAGATCGGGCGTGTTCAGGGTGGTATGGCCGTAAGCAAGTAAGGCAGCAGCCGCTAGGCCTCATATGCCAGTGTCACGCTAACGCGGAGGGGACTGGCGGGTGTCAGACCGGATGAGAAAAGCATCAGCAGAGGCTGCGGTCGTTCAGGCAGTCAGTTAAGGGGTTATCGCTTCTCGGCCTTTTGGCTAAGATCAAGTGTAGTATCTGTTCTTATCAGTTTAATATCTGATACGTCCCCTATACGGGGACTACATATTAAACGGATTTTTGGACTCGGGAGTTGAAACAGGGGCTTGCTCCGTTCACTCCACGCATCGACCCGGCATTGCAGTGCCGCTGGGAACGGTGCGCCTCCTTCTGCTTTGTCGAAAGAAACTCGCATACACAAGGGCACCTTATCGTTCTGAACGGCGTGCCCGGTGGTTTACGCCCCGCCCCCTAGGCCGTGCCCCCCATTTGTGTTAACCAACGCCCCCAAAGTGGTTGGGGGTTGGGGCGACGGGAGGAGTAGACTAATTCCGGGGTACAGGTGAAAAATCTTCAAAGTGTGGGCTGCTGAAAAAAAAAAAAAACCTGCATGTGCCGTTTTGCCCGGCTCTCCGCGGGGCCCCGGGGAGCCTTGTCACCCAGCCGGGGTGCCCGCCCACAACCCAGTCAAACTCACAACCCGGCTCTCCAGCCGAACCCGGGTACCCACTATTAAGCCACCCTCCCGGAACCTTTACCAATAGCTGCGGGCGCACCGAGGCCGGGGACCTGGTGGTACGAATCCAGCTTTTTGGCAAAGCATTGTGGCCGTTTTGGGGAGCTCCCCACGCCAAAATGGGGCAACCTAAGGGGACTCCAGTCGGCCAGTTGGAGCCAAAGTAAAGTCTAGGTCTGTGTCCTGCTGCCCAACGGGGCTTTCTTCGCTGTGGGCGCCCCCTGGTGCTTCTCTAAGTTGTCCAATATTTCACTTTGACAACAGTCTGCCAAAAGGAAAAAAAGAAGGACAAAAAAAGCTTACAGCACCTGGTATTCCCAGGCGGTCTCCCATCCAAGTACTAACCAGGCCCGACCCTGCTTAGCTTCCGAGATCGGACGAGATCGGGCGTGTTCAGGGTGGTATGGCCGTAAGCGACAGTGAACCGCAGCCGGTAGGCCTTAATGGGCCAGCAGAGGCCCTTGCTATCGTGTGTGCTTCTGTCACGGCCACTCATAAACACCGATTGCTCCTTCAGTCTGGCAAAATGAAAAAGCTTACAGCACCTGGTATTCCCCGGCGGTCTCCCATCCAAGTACTAACCAGGCCCGACCCTGCTTAGCTTCCGAGATCGGACGAGATTGGGCGTGTTCAGGGTGGTATGGCCATGAGCGACAGTCAACCGCAGCCGGTAGGCCTTAATGGGCCAGCAGAGGCCCTTGCTATCGTGTGTGCTTCTGTCACGGCCACTCATAAACGACGATTGCTCCTTCAGTCTGGCAAAATGAAAAAGCTTACAGCACCTGGTATTCCCAGGCGGTCTCCCATCCAAGTACTAACCAGGCCCGACCCTGCTTAGCTTCCGAGATCGGACGAGATCGGGCGTGTTCAGGGTGGTATGGCCGTAAGCAAGTAAGGCAGCAGCCGCTAGGCCTCATATGCCAGTGTCACGCTAACGCGGAGGGGACTGGCGGGTGTCAGACCGGATGAGAAAAGCATCAGCAGAGGCTGCGGTCGTTCAGGCAGTCAGTTAAGGGGTTATCGCTTCTCGGCCTTTTGGCTAAGATCAAGTGTAGTATCTGTTCTTATCAGTTTAATATCTGATACGTCCCCTATACGGGGACTACATATTAAACGGATTTTTGGACTCGGGAGTTGAAACAGGGGCTTGCTCCGTTCACTCCACGCATCGACCCGGCATTGCAGTGCCGCTGGGAACGGTGCGCCTCCTTCTGCTTTGTCGAAAGAAACTCGCATACACAAGGGCACCTTATCGTTCTGAACGGCGTGCCCGGTGGTTTACGCCCCGCCCCCTAGGCCGTGCCCCCCATTTGTGTTAACCAACGCCCCCAAAGTGGTTGGGGGTTGGGGCGACGGGAGGAGTAGACTAATTCCGGGGTACAGGTGAAAAATCTTCAAAGTGTGGGCTGCTGAAAAAAAAAAAAAACCTGCATGTGCCGTTTTGCCCGGCTCTCCGCGGGGCCCCGGGGAGCCTTGTCACCCAGCCGGGGTGCCCGCCCACAACCCAGTCAAACTCACAACCCGGCTCTCCAGCCGAACCCGGGTACCCACTATTAAGCCACCCTCCCGGAACCTTTACCAATAGCTGCGGGCGCACCGAGGCCGGGGACCTGGTGGTACGAATCCAGCTTTTTGGCAAAGCATTGTGGCCGTTTTGGGGAGCTCCCCACGCCAAAATGGGGCAACCTAAGGGGACTCCAGTCGGCCAGTTGGAGCCAAAGTAAAGTCTAGGTCTGTGTCCTGCTGCCCAACGGGGCTTTCTTCGCTGTGGGCGCCCCCTGGTGCTTCTCTAAGTTGTCCAATATTTCACTTTGACAACAGTCTGCCAAAAGGAAAAAAAGAAGGACAAAAAAAGCTTACAGCACCTGGTATTCCCAGGCGGTCTCCCATCCAAGTACTAACCAGGCCCGACCCTGCTTAGCTTCCGAGATCGGACGAGATCGGGCGTGTTCAGGGTGGTATGGCCGTAAGCGACAGTGAACCGCAGCCGGTAGGCCTTAATGGGCCAGCAGAGGCCCTTGCTATCGTGTGTGCTTCTGTCACGGCCACTCATAAACACCGATTGCTCCTTCAGTCTGGCAAAATGAAAAAGCTTACAGCACCTGGTATTCCCCGGCGGTCTCCCATCCAAGTACTAACCAGGCCCGACCCTGCTTAGCTTCCGAGATCGGACGAGATTGGGCGTGTTCAGGGTGGTATGGCCATGAGCGACAGTCAACCGCAGCCGGTAGGCCTTAATGGGCCAGCAGAGGCCCTTGCTATCGTGTGTGCTTCTGTCACGGCCACTCATAAACGACGATTGCTCCTTCAGTCTGGCAAAATGAAAAAGCTTACAGCACCTGGTATTCCCAGGCGGTCTCCCATCCAAGTACTAACCAGGCCCGACCCTGCTTAGCTTCCGAGATCGGACGAGATCGGGCGTGTTCAGGGTGGTATGGCCGTAAGCAAGTAAGGCAGCAGCCGCTAGGCCTCATATGCCAGTGTCACGCTAACGCGGAGGGGACTGGCGGGTGTCAGACCGGATGAGAAAAGCATCAGCAGAGGCTGCGGTCGTTCAGGCAGTCAGTTAAGGGGTTATCGCTTCTCGGCCTTTTGGCTAAGATCAAGTGTAGTATCTGTTCTTATCAGTTTAATATCTGATACGTCCCCTATACGGGGACTACATATTAAACGGATTTTTGGACTCGGGAGTTGAAACAGGGGCTTGCTCCGTTCACTCCACGCATCGACCCGGCATTGCAGTGCCGCTGGGAACGGTGCGCCTCCTTCTGCTTTGTCGAAAGAAACTCGCATACACAAGGGCACCTTATCGTTCTGAACGGCGTGCCCGGTGGTTTACGCCCCGCCCCCTAGGCCGTGCCCCCCATTTGTGTTAACCAACGCCCCCAAAGTGGTTGGGGGTTGGGGCGACGGGAGGAGTAGACTAATTCCGGGGTACAGGTGAAAAATCTTCAAAGTGTGGGCTGCTGAAAAAAAAAAAAAACCTGCATGTGCCGTTTTGCCCGGCTCTCCGCGGGGCCCCGGGGAGCCTTGTCACCCAGCCGGGGTGCCCGCCCACAACCCAGTCAAACTCACAACCCGGCTCTCCAGCCGAACCCGGGTACCCACTATTAAGCCACCCTCCCGGAACCTTTACCAATAGCTGCGGGCGCACCGAGGCCGGGGACCTGGTGGTACGAATCCAGCTTTTTGGCAAAGCATTGTGGCCGTTTTGGGGAGCTCCCCACGCCAAAATGGGGCAACCTAAGGGGACTCCAGTCGGCCAGTTGGAGCCAAAGTAAAGTCTAGGTCTGTGTCCTGCTGCCCAACGGGGCTTTCTTCGCTGTGGGCGCCCCCTGGTGCTTCTCTAAGTTGTCCAATATTTCACTTTGACAACAGTCTGCCAAAAGGAAAAAAAGAAGGACAAAAAAAGCTTACAGCACCTGGTATTCCCAGGCGGTCTCCCATCCAAGTACTAACCAGGCCCGACCCTGCTTAGCTTCCGAGATCGGACGTGTTCAGGGTGGTATGGCCGTAAGCGACAGTGAACCGCAGCCGGTAGGCCTTAATGGGCCAGCAGAGGCCCTTGCTATCGTGTGTGCTTCTGTCACGGCCACTCATAAACACCGATTGCTCCTTCAGTCTGGCAAAATGAAAAAGCTTACAGCACCTGGTATTCCCCGGCGGTCTCCCATCCAAGTACTAACCAGGCCCGACCCTGCTTAGCTTCCGAGATCGGACGAGATTGGGCGTGTTCAGGGTGGTATGGCCATGAGCGACAGTCAACCGCAGCCGGTAGGCCTTAATGGGCCAGCAGAGGCCCTTGCTATCGTGTGTGCTTCTGTCACGGCCACTCATAAACGACGATTGCTCCTTCAGTCTGGCAAAATGAAAAAGCTTACAGCACCTGGTATTCCCAGGCGGTCTCCCATCCAAGTACTAACCAGGCCCGACCCTGCTTAGCTTCCGAGATCGGACGAGATCGGGCGTGTTCAGGGTGGTATGGCCGTAAGCAAGTAAGGCAGCAGCCGCTAGGCCTCATATGCCAGTGTCACGCTAACGCGGAGGGGACTGGCGGGTGTCAGACCGGATGAGAAAAGCATCAGCAGAGGCTGCGGTCGTTCAGGCAGTCAGTTAAGGGGTTATCGCTTCTCGGCCTTTTGGCTAAGATCAAGTGTAGTATCTGTTCTTATCAGTTTAATATCTGATACGTCCCCTATACGGGGACTACATATTAAACGGATTTTTGGACTCGGGAGTTGAAACAGGGGCTTGCTCCGTTCACTCCACGCATCGACCCGGCATTGCAGTGCCGCTGGGAACGGTGCGCCTCCTTCTGCTTTGTCGAAAGAAACTCGCATACACAAGGGCACCTTATCGTTCTGAACGGCGTGCCCGGTGGTTTACGCCCCGCCCCCTAGGCCGTGCCCCCCATTTGTGTTAACCAACGCCCCCAAAGTGGTTGGGGGTTGGGGCGACGGGAGGAGTAGACTAATTCCGGGGTACAGGTGAAAAATCTTCAAAGTGTGGGCTGCTGAAAAAAAAAAAAAACCTGCATGTGCCGTTTTGCCCGGCTCTCCGCGGGGCCCCGGGGAGCCTTGTCACCCAGCCGGGGTGCCCGCCCACAACCCAGTCAAACTCACAACCCGGCTCTCCAGCCGAACCCGGGTACCCACTATTAAGCCACCCTCCCGGAACCTTTACCAATAGCTGCGGGCGCACCGAGGCCGGGGACCTGGTGGTACGAATCCAGCTTTTTGGCAAAGCATTGTGGCCGTTTTGGGGAGCTCCCCACGCCAAAATGGGGCAACCTAAGGGGACTCCAGTCGGCCAGTTGGAGCCAAAGTAAAGTCTAGGTCTGTGTCCTGCTGCCCAACGGGGCTTTCTTCGCTGTGGGCGCCCCCTGGTGCTTCTCTAAGTTGTCCAATATTTCACTTTGACAACAGTCTGCCAAAAGGAAAAAAAGAAGGACAAAAAAAGCTTACAGCACCTGGTATTCCCAGGCGGTCTCCCATCCAAGTACTAACCAGGCCCGACCCTGCTTAGCTTCCGAGATCGGACGAGATCGGGCGTGTTCAGGGTGGTATGGCCGTAAGCGACAGTGAACCGCAGCCGGTAGGCCTTAATGGGCCAGCAGAGGCCCTTGCTATCGTGTGTGCTTCTGTCACGGCCACTCATAAACACCGATTGCTCCTTCAGTCTGGCAAAATGAAAAAGCTTACAGCACCTGGTATTCCCCGGCGGTCTCCCATCCAAGTACTAACCAGGCCCGACCCTGCTTAGCTTCCGAGATCGGACGAGATTGGGCGTGTTCAGGGTGGTATGGCCATGAGCGACAGTCAACCGCAGCCGGTAGGCCTTAATGGGCCAGCAGAGGCCCTTGCTATCGTGTGTGCTTCTGTCACGGCCACTCATAAACGACGATTGCTCCTTCAGTCTGGCAAAATGAAAAAGCTTACAGCACCTGGTATTCCCAGGCGGTCTCCCATCCAAGTACTAACCAGGCCCGACCCTGCTTAGCTTCCGAGATCGGACGAGATCGGGCGTGTTCAGGGTGGTATGGCCGTAAGCAAGTAAGGCAGCAGCCGCTAGGCCTCATATGCCAGTGTCACGCTAACGCGGAGGGGACTGGCGGGTGTCAGACCGGATGAGAAAAGCATCAGCAGAGGCTGCGGTCGTTCAGGCAGTCAGTTAAGGGGTTATCGCTTCTCGGCCTTTTGGCTAAGATCAAGTGTAGTATCTGTTCTTATCAGTTTAATATCTGATACGTCCCCTATACGGGGACTACATATTAAACGGATTTTTGGACTCGGGAGTTGAAACAGGGGCTTGCTCCGTTCACTCCACGCATCGACCCGGCATTGCAGTGCCGCTGGGAACGGTGCGCCTCCTTCTGCTTTGTCGAAAGAAACTCGCATACACAAGGGCACCTTATCGTTCTGAACGGCGTGCCCGGTGGTTTACGCCCCGCCCCCTAGGCCGTGCCCCCCATTTGTGTTAACCAACGCCCCCAAAGTGGTTGGGGGTTGGGGCGACGGGAGGAGTAGACTAATTCCGGGGTACAGGTGAAAAATCTTCAAAGTGTGGGCTGCTGAAAAAAAAAAAAAACCTGCATGTGCCGTTTTGCCCGGCTCTCCGCGGGGCCCCGGGGAGCCTTGTCACCCAGCCGGGGTGCCCGCCCACAACCCAGTCAAACTCACAACCCGGCTCTCCAGCCGAACCCGGGTACCCACTATTAAGCCACCCTCCCGGAACCTTTACCAATAGCTGCGGGCGCACCGAGGCCGGGGACCTGGTGGTACGAATCCAGCTTTTTGGCAAAGCATTGTGGCCGTTTTGGGGAGCTCCCCACGCCAAAATGGGGCAACCTAAGGGGACTCCAGTCGGCCAGTTGGAGCCAAAGTAAAGTCTAGGTCTGTGTCCTGCTGCCCAACGGGGCTTTCTTCGCTGTGGGCGCCCCCTGGTGCTTCTCTAAGTTGTCCAATATTTCACTTTGACAACAGTCTGCCAAAAGGAAAAAAAGAAGGACAAAAAAAGCTTACAGCACCTGGTATTCCCAGGCGGTCTCCCATCCAAGTACTAACCAGGCCCGACCCTGCTTAGCTTCCGAGATCGGACGAGATCGGGCGTGTTCAGGGTGGTATGGCCGTAAGCGACAGTGAACCGCAGCCGGTAGGCCTTAATGGGCCAGCAGAGGCCCTTGCTATCGTGTGTGCTTCTGTCACGGCCACTCATAAACACCGATTGCTCCTTCAGTCTGGCAAAATGAAAAAGCTTACAGCACCTGGTATTCCCCGGCGGTCTCCCATCCAAGTACTAACCAGGCCCGACCCTGCTTAGCTTCCGAGATCGGACGAGATTGGGCGTGTTCAGGGTGGTATGGCCATGAGCGACAGTCAACCGCAGCCGGTAGGCCTTAATGGGCCAGCAGAGGCCCTTGCTATCGTGTGTGCTTCTGTCACGGCCACTCATAAACGACGATTGCTCCTTCAGTCTGGCAAAATGAAAAAGCTTACAGCACCTGGTATTCCCAGGCGGTCTCCCATCCAAGTACTAACCAGGCCCGACCCTGCTTAGCTTCCGAGATCGGACGAGATCGGGCGTGTTCAGGGTGGTATGGCCGTAAGCAAGTAAGGCAGCAGCCGCTAGGCCTCATATGCCAGTGTCACGCTAACGCGGAGGGGACTGGCGGGTGTCAGACCGGATGAGAAAAGCATCAGCAGAGGCTGCGGTCGTTCAGGCAGTCAGTTAAGGGGTTATCGCTTCTCGGCCTTTTGGCTAAGATCAAGTGTAGTATCTGTTCTTATCAGTTTAATATCTGATACGTCCCCTATACGGGGACTACATATTAAACGGATTTTTGGACTCGGGAGTTGAAACAGGGGCTTGCTCCGTTCACTCCACGCATCGACCCGGCATTGCAGTGCCGCTGGGAACGGTGCGCCTCCTTCTGCTTTGTCGAAAGAAACTCGCATACACAAGGGCACCTTATCGTTCTGAACGGCGTGCCCGGTGGTTTACGCCCCGCCCCCTAGGCCGTGCCCCCCATTTGTGTTAACCAACGCCCCCAAAGTGGTTGGGGGTTGGGGCGACGGGAGGAGTAGACTAATTCCGGGGTACAGGTGAAAAATCTTCAAAGTGTGGGCTGCTGAAAAAAAAAAAAAACCTGCATGTGCCGTTTTGCCCGGCTCTCCGCGGGGCCCCGGGGAGCCTTGTCACCCAGCCGGGGTGCCCGCCCACAACCCAGTCAAACTCACAACCCGGCTCTCCAGCCGAACCCGGGTACCCACTATTAAGCCACCCTCCCGGAACCTTTACCAATAGCTGCGGGCGCACCGAGGCCGGGGACCTGGTGGTACGAATCCAGCTTTTTGGCAAAGCATTGTGGCCGTTTTGGGGAGCTCCCCACGCCAAAATGGGGCAACCTAAGGGGACTCCAGTCGGCCAGTTGGAGCCAAAGTAAAGTCTAGGTCTGTGTCCTGCTGCCCAACGGGGCTTTCTTCGCTGTGGGCGCCCCCTGGTGCTTCTCTAAGTTGTCCAATATTTCACTTTGACAACAGTCTGCCAAAAGGAAAAAAAGAAGGACAAAAAAAGCTTACAGCACCTGGTATTCCCAGGCGGTCTCCCATCCAAGTACTAACCAGGCCCGACCCTGCTTAGCTTCCGAGATCGGACGAGATCGGGCGTGTTCAGGGTGGTATGGCCGTAAGCGACAGTGAACCGCAGCCGGTAGGCCTTAATGGGCCAGCAGAGGCCCTTGCTATCGTGTGTGCTTCTGTCACGGCCACTCATAAACACCGATTGCTCCTTCAGTCTGGCAAAATGAAAAAGCTTACAGCACCTGGTATTCCCCGGCGGTCTCCCATCCAAGTACTAACCAGGCCCGACCCTGCTTAGCTTCCGAGATCGGACGAGATTGGGCGTGTTCAGGGTGGTATGGCCATGAGCGACAGTCAACCGCAGCCGGTAGGCCTTAATGGGCCAGCAGAGGCCCTTGCTATCGTGTGTGCTTCTGTCACGGCCACTCATAAACGACGATTGCTCCTTCAGTCTGGCAAAATGAAAAAGCTTACAGCACCTGGTATTCCCAGGCGGTCTCCCATCCAAGTACTAACCAGGCCCGACCCTGCTTAGCTTCCGAGATCGGACGAGATCGGGCGTGTTCAGGGTGGTATGGCCGTAAGCAAGTAAGGCAGCAGCCGCTAGGCCTCATATGCCAGTGTCACGCTAACGCGGAGGGGACTGGCGGGTGTCAGACCGGATGAGAAAAGCATCAGCAGAGGCTGCGGTCGTTCAGGCAGTCAGTTAAGGGGTTATCGCTTCTCGGCCTTTTGGCTAAGATCAAGTGTAGTATCTGTTCTTATCAGTTTAATATCTGATACGTCCCCTATACGGGGACTACATATTAAACGGATTTTTGGACTCGGGAGTTGAAACAGGGGCTTGCTCCGTTCACTCCACGCATCGACCCGGCATTGCAGTGCCGCTGGGAACGGTGCGCCTCCTTCTGCTTTGTCGAAAGAAACTCGCATACACAAGGGCACCTTATCGTTCTGAACGGCGTGCCCGGTGGTTTACGCCCCGCCCCCTAGGCCGTGCCCCCCATTTGTGTTAACCAACGCCCCCAAAGTGGTTGGGGGTTGGGGCGACGGGAGGAGTAGACTAATTCCGGGGTACAGGTGAAAAATCTTCAAAGTGTGGGCTGCTGAAAAAAAAAAAAAACCTGCATGTGCCGTTTTGCCCGGCTCTCCGCGGGGCCCCGGGGAGCCTTGTCACCCAGCCGGGGTGCCCGCCCACAACCCAGTCAAACTCACAACCCGGCTCTCCAGCCGAACCCGGGTACCCACTATTAAGCCACCCTCCCGGAACCTTTACCAATAGCTGCGGGCGCACCGAGGCCGGGGACCTGGTGGTACGAATCCAGCTTTTTGGCAAAGCATTGTGGCCGTTTTGGGGAGCTCCCCACGCCAAAATGGGGCAACCTAAGGGGACTCCAGTCGGCCAGTTGGAGCCAAAGTAAAGTCTAGGTCTGTGTCCTGCTGCCCAACGGGGCTTTCTTCGCTGTGGGCGCCCCCTGGTGCTTCTCTAAGTTGTCCAATATTTCACTTTGACAACAGTCTGCCAAAAGGAAAAAAAGAAGGACAAAAAAAGCTTACAGCACCTGGTATTCCCAGGCGGTCTCCCATCCAAGTACTAACCAGGCCCGACCCTGCTTAGCTTCCGAGATCGGACGAGATCGGGCGTGTTCAGGGTGGTATGGCCGTAAGCGACAGTGAACCGCAGCCGGTAGGCCTTAATGGGCCAGCAGAGGCCCTTGCTATCGTGTGTGCTTCTGTCACGGCCACTCATAAACACCGATTGCTCCTTCAGTCTGGCAAAATGAAAAAGCTTACAGCACCTGGTATTCCCCGGCGGTCTCCCATCCAAGTACTAACCAGGCCCGACCCTGCTTAGCTTCCGAGATCGGACGAGATTGGGCGTGTTCAGGGTGGTATGGCCATGAGCGACAGTCAACCGCAGCCGGTAGGCCTTAATGGGCCAGCAGAGGCCCTTGCTATCGTGTGTGCTTCTGTCACGGCCACTCATAAACGACGATTGCTCCTTCAGTCTGGCAAAATGAAAAAGCTTACAGCACCTGGTATTCCCAGGCGGTCTCCCATCCAAGTACTAACCAGGCCCGACCCTGCTTAGCTTCCGAGATCGGACGAGATCGGGCGTGTTCAGGGTGGTATGGCCGTAAGCAAGTAAGGCAGCAGCCGCTAGGCCTCATATGCCAGTGTCACGCTAACGCGGAGGGGACTGGCGGGTGTCAGACCGGATGAGAAAAGCATCAGCAGAGGCTGCGGTCGTTCAGGCAGTCAGTTAAGGGGTTATCGCTTCTCGGCCTTTTGGCTAAGATCAAGTGTAGTATCTGTTCTTATCAGTTTAATATCTGATACGTCCCCTATACGGGGACTACATATTAAACGGATTTTTGGACTCGGGAGTTGAAACAGGGGCTTGCTCCGTTCACTCCACGCATCGACCCGGCATTGCAGTGCCGCTGGGAACGGTGCGCCTCCTTCTGCTTTGTCGAAAGAAACTCGCATACACAAGGGCACCTTATCGTTCTGAACGGCGTGCCCGGTGGTTTACGCCCCGCCCCCTAGGCCGTGCCCCCCATTTGTGTTAACCAACGCCCCCAAAGTGGTTGGGGGTTGGGGCGACGGGAGGAGTAGACTAATTCCGGGGTACAGGTGAAAAATCTTCAAAGTGTGGGCTGCTGAAAAAAAAAAAAAACCTGCATGTGCCGTTTTGCCCGGCTCTCCGCGGGGCCCCGGGGAGCCTTGTCACCCAGCCGGGGTGCCCGCCCACAACCCAGTCAAACTCACAACCCGGCTCTCCAGCCGAACCCGGGTACCCACTATTAAGCCACCCTCCCGGAACCTTTACCAATAGCTGCGGGCGCACCGAGGCCGGGGACCTGGTGGTACGAATCCAGCTTTTTGGCAAAGCATTGTGGCCGTTTTGGGGAGCTCCCCACGCCAAAATGGGGCAACCTAAGGGGACTCCAGTCGGCCAGTTGGAGCCAAAGTAAAGTCTAGGTCTGTGTCCTGCTGCCCAACGGGGCTTTCTTCGCTGTGGGCGCCCCCTGGTGCTTCTCTAAGTTGTCCAATATTTCACTTTGACAACAGTCTGCCAAAAGGAAAAAAAGAAGGACAAAAAAAGCTTACAGCACCTGGTATTCCCAGGCGGTCTCCCATCCAAGTACTAACCAGGCCCGACCCTGCTTAGCTTCCGAGATCGGACGAGATCGGGCGTGTTCAGGGTGGTATGGCCGTAAGCGACAGTGAACCGCAGCCGGTAGGCCTTAATGGGCCAGCAGAGGCCCTTGCTATCGTGTGTGCTTCTGTCACGGCCACTCATAAACACCGATTGCTCCTTCAGTCTGGCAAAATGAAAAAGCTTACAGCACCTGGTATTCCCCGGCGGTCTCCCATCCAAGTACTAACCAGGCCCGACCCTGCTTAGCTTCCGAGATCGGACGAGATTGGGCGTGTTCAGGGTGGTATGGCCATGAGCGACAGTCAACCGCAGCCGGTAGGCCTTAATGGGCCAGCAGAGGCCCTTGCTATCGTGTGTGCTTCTGTCACGGCCACTCATAAACGACGATTGCTCCTTCAGTCTGGCAAAATGAAAAAGCTTACAGCACCTGGTATTCCCAGGCGGTCTCCCATCCAAGTACTAACCAGGCCCGACCCTGCTTAGCTTCCGAGATCGGACGAGATCGGGCGTGTTCAGGGTGGTATGGCCGTAAGCAAGTAAGGCAGCAGCCGCTAGGCCTCATATGCCAGTGTCACGCTAACGCGGAGGGGACTGGCGGGTGTCAGACCGGATGAGAAAAGCATCAGCAGAGGCTGCGGTCGTTCAGGCAGTCAGTTAAGGGGTTATCGCTTCTCGGCCTTTTGGCTAAGATCAAGTGTAGTATCTGTTCTTATCAGTTTAATATCTGATACGTCCCCTATACGGGGACTACATATTAAACGGATTTTTGGACTCGGGAGTTGAAACAGGGGCTTGCTCCGTTCACTCCACGCATCGACCCGGCATTGCAGTGCCGCTGGGAACGGTGCGCCTCCTTCTGCTTTGTCGAAAGAAACTCGCATACACAAGGGCACCTTATCGTTCTGAACGGCGTGCCCGGTGGTTTACGCCCCGCCCCCTAGGCCGTGCCCCCCATTTGTGTTAACCAACGCCCCCAAAGTGGTTGGGGGTTGGGGCGACGGGAGGAGTAGACTAATTCCGGGGTACAGGTGAAAAATCTTCAAAGTGTGGGCTGCTGAAAAAAAAAAAAAACCTGCATGTGCCGTTTTGCCCGGCTCTCCGCGGGGCCCCGGGGAGCCTTGTCACCCAGCCGGGGTGCCCGCCCACAACCCAGTCAAACTCACAACCCGGCTCTCCAGCCGAACCCGGGTACCCACTATTAAGCCACCCTCCCGGAACCTTTACCAATAGCTGCGGGCGCACCGAGGCCGGGGACCTGGTGGTACGAATCCAGCTTTTTGGCAAAGCATTGTGGCCGTTTTGGGGAGCTCCCCACGCCAAAATGGGGCAACCTAAGGGGACTCCAGTCGGCCAGTTGGAGCCAAAGTAAAGTCTAGGTCTGTGTCCTGCTGCCCAACGGGGCTTTCTTCGCTGTGGGCGCCCCCTGGTGCTTCTCTAAGTTGTCCAATATTTCACTTTGACAACAGTCTGCCAAAAGGAAAAAAAGAAGGACAAAAAAAGCTTACAGCACCTGGTATTCCCAGGCGGTCTCCCATCCAAGTACTAACCAGGCCCGACCCTGCTTAGCTTCCGAGATCGGACGAGATCGGGCGTGTTCAGGGTGGTATGGCCGTAAGCGACAGTGAACCGCAGCCGGTAGGCCTTAATGGGCCAGCAGAGGCCCTTGCTATCGTGTGTGCTTCTGTCACGGCCACTCATAAACACCGATTGCTCCTTCAGTCTGGCAAAATGAAAAAGCTTACAGCACCTGGTATTCCCCGGCGGTCTCCCATCCAAGTACTAACCAGGCCCGACCCTGCTTAGCTTCCGAGATCGGACGAGATTGGGCGTGTTCAGGGTGGTATGGCCATGAGCGACAGTCAACCGCAGCCGGTAGGCCTTAATGGGCCAGCAGAGGCCCTTGCTATCGTGTGTGCTTCTGTCACGGCCACTCATAAACGACGATTGCTCCTTCAGTCTGGCAAAATGAAAAAGCTTACAGCACCTGGTATTCCCAGGCGGTCTCCCATCCAAGTACTAACCAGGCCCGACCCTGCTTAGCTTCCGAGATCGGACGAGATCGGGCGTGTTCAGGGTGGTATGGCCGTAAGCAAGTAAGGCAGCAGCCGCTAGGCCTCATATGCCAGTGTCACGCTAACGCGGAGGGGACTGGCGGGTGTCAGACCGGATGAGAAAAGCATCAGCAGAGGCTGCGGTCGTTCAGGCAGTCAGTTAAGGGGTTATCGCTTCTCGGCCTTTTGGCTAAGATCAAGTGTAGTATCTGTTCTTATCAGTTTAATATCTGATACGTCCCCTATACGGGGACTACATATTAAACGGATTTTTGGACTCGGGAGTTGAAACAGGGGCTTGCTCCGTTCACTCCACGCATCGACCCGGCATTGCAGTGCCGCTGGGAACGGTGCGCCTCCTTCTGCTTTGTCGAAAGAAACTCGCATACACAAGGGCACCTTATCGTTCTGAACGGCGTGCCCGGTGGTTTACGCCCCGCCCCCTAGGCCGTGCCCCCCATTTGTGTTAACCAACGCCCCCAAAGTGGTTGGGGGTTGGGGCGACGGGAGGAGTAGACTAATTCCGGGGTACAGGTGAAAAATCTTCAAAGTGTGGGCTGCTGAAAAAAAAAAAAAACCTGCATGTGCCGTTTTGCCCGGCTCTCCGCGGGGCCCCGGGGAGCCTTGTCACCCAGCCGGGGTGCCCGCCCACAACCCAGTCAAACTCACAACCCGGCTCTCCAGCCGAACCCGGGTACCCACTATTAAGCCACCCTCCCGGAACCTTTACCAATAGCTGCGGGCGCACCGAGGCCGGGGACCTGGTGGTACGAATCCAGCTTTTTGGCAAAGCATTGTGGCCGTTTTGGGGAGCTCCCCACGCCAAAATGGGGCAACCTAAGGGGACTCCAGTCGGCCAGTTGGAGCCAAAGTAAAGTCTAGGTCTGTGTCCTGCTGCCCAACGGGGCTTTCTTCGCTGTGGGCGCCCCCTGGTGCTTCTCTAAGTTGTCCAATATTTCACTTTGACAACAGTCTGCCAAAAGGAAAAAAAGAAGGACAAAAAAAGCTTACAGCACCTGGTATTCCCAGGCGGTCTCCCATCCAAGTACTAACCAGGCCCGACCCTGCTTAGCTTCCGAGATCGGACGAGATCGGGCGTGTTCAGGGTGGTATGGCCGTAAGCGACAGTGAACCGCAGCCGGTAGGCCTTAATGGGCCAGCAGAGGCCCTTGCTATCGTGTGTGCTTCTGTCACGGCCACTCATAAACACCGATTGCTCCTTCAGTCTGGCAAAATGAAAAAGCTTACAGCACCTGGTATTCCCCGGCGGTCTCCCATCCAAGTACTAACCAGGCCCGACCCTGCTTAGCTTCCGAGATCGGACGAGATTGGGCGTGTTCAGGGTGGTATGGCCATGAGCGACAGTCAACCGCAGCCGGTAGGCCTTAATGGGCCAGCAGAGGCCCTTGCTATCGTGTGTGCTTCTGTCACGGCCACTCATAAACGACGATTGCTCCTTCAGTCTGGCAAAATGAAAAAGCTTACAGCACCTGGTATTCCCAGGCGGTCTCCCATCCAAGTACTAACCAGGCCCGACCCTGCTTAGCTTCCGAGATCGGACGAGATCGGGCGTGTTCAGGGTGGTATGGCCGTAAGCAAGTAAGGCAGCAGCCGCTAGGCCTCATATGCCAGTGTCACGCTAACGCGGAGGGGACTGGCGGGTGTCAGACCGGATGAGAAAAGCATCAGCAGAGGCTGCGGTCGTTCAGGCAGTCAGTTAAGGGGTTATCGCTTCTCGGCCTTTTGGCTAAGATCAAGTGTAGTATCTGTTCTTATCAGTTTAATATCTGATACGTCCCCTATACGGGGACTACATATTAAACGGATTTTTGGACTCGGGAGTTGAAACAGGGGCTTGCTCCGTTCACTCCACGCATCGACCCGGCATTGCAGTGCCGCTGGGAACGGTGCGCCTCCTTCTGCTTTGTCGAAAGAAACTCGCATACACAAGGGCACCTTATCGTTCTGAACGGCGTGCCCGGTGGTTTACGCCCCGCCCCCTAGGCCGTGCCCCCCATTTGTGTTAACCAACGCCCCCAAAGTGGTTGGGGGTTGGGGCGACGGGAGGAGTAGACTAATTCCGGGGTACAGGTGAAAAATCTTCAAAGTGTGGGCTGCTGAAAAAAAAAAAAAACCTGCATGTGCCGTTTTGCCCGGCTCTCCGCGGGGCCCCGGGGAGCCTTGTCACCCAGCCGGGGTGCCCGCCCACAACCCAGTCAAACTCACAACCCGGCTCTCCAGCCGAACCCGGGTACCCACTATTAAGCCACCCTCCCGGAACCTTTACCAATAGCTGCGGGCGCACCGAGGCCGGGGACCTGGTGGTACGAATCCAGCTTTTTGGCAAAGCATTGTGGCCGTTTTGGGGAGCTCCCCACGCCAAAATGGGGCAACCTAAGGGGACTCCAGTCGGCCAGTTGGAGCCAAAGTAAAGTCTAGGTCTGTGTCCTGCTGCCCAACGGGGCTTTCTTCGCTGTGGGCGCCCCCTGGTGCTTCTCTAAGTTGTCCAATATTTCACTTTGACAACAGTCTGCCAAAAGGAAAAAAAGAAGGACAAAAAAAGCTTACAGCACCTGGTATTCCCAGGCGGTCTCCCATCCAAGTACTAACCAGGCCCGACCCTGCTTAGCTTCCGAGATCGGACGTGTTCAGGGTGGTATGGCCGTAAGCGACAGTGAACCGCAGCCGGTAGGCCTTAATGGGCCAGCAGAGGCCCTTGCTATCGTGTGTGCTTCTGTCACGGCCACTCATAAACACCGATTGCTCCTTCAGTCTGGCAAAATGAAAAAGCTTACAGCACCTGGTATTCCCCGGCGGTCTCCCATCCAAGTACTAACCAGGCCCGACCCTGCTTAGCTTCCGAGATCGGACGAGATTGGGCGTGTTCAGGGTGGTATGGCCATGAGCGACAGTCAACCGCAGCCGGTAGGCCTTAATGGGCCAGCAGAGGCCCTTGCTATCGTGTGTGCTTCTGTCACGGCCACTCATAAACGACGATTGCTCCTTCAGTCTGGCAAAATGAAAAAGCTTACAGCACCTGGTATTCCCAGGCGGTCTCCCATCCAAGTACTAACCAGGCCCGACCCTGCTTAGCTTCCGAGATCGGACGAGATCGGGCGTGTTCAGGGTGGTATGGCCGTAAGCAAGTAAGGCAGCAGCCGCTAGGCCTCATATGCCAGTGTCACGCTAACGCGGAGGGGACTGGCGGGTGTCAGACCGGATGAGAAAAGCATCAGCAGAGGCTGCGGTCGTTCAGGCAGTCAGTTAAGGGGTTATCGCTTCTCGGCCTTTTGGCTAAGATCAAGTGTAGTATCTGTTCTTATCAGTTTAATATCTGATACGTCCCCTATACGGGGACTACATATTAAACGGATTTTTGGACTCGGGAGTTGAAACAGGGGCTTGCTCCGTTCACTCCACGCATCGACCCGGCATTGCAGTGCCGCTGGGAACGGTGCGCCTCCTTCTGCTTTGTCGAAAGAAACTCGCATACACAAGGGCACCTTATCGTTCTGAACGGCGTGCCCGGTGGTTTACGCCCCGCCCCCTAGGCCGTGCCCCCCATTTGTGTTAACCAACGCCCCCAAAGTGGTTGGGGGTTGGGGCGACGGGAGGAGTAGACTAATTCCGGGGTACAGGTGAAAAATCTTCAAAGTGTGGGCTGCTGAAAAAAAAAAAAAACCTGCATGTGCCGTTTTGCCCGGCTCTCCGCGGGGCCCCGGGGAGCCTTGTCACCCAGCCGGGGTGCCCGCCCACAACCCAGTCAAACTCACAACCCGGCTCTCCAGCCGAACCCGGGTACCCACTATTAAGCCACCCTCCCGGAACCTTTACCAATAGCTGCGGGCGCACCGAGGCCGGGGACCTGGTGGTACGAATCCAGCTTTTTGGCAAAGCATTGTGGCCGTTTTGGGGAGCTCCCCACGCCAAAATGGGGCAACCTAAGGGGACTCCAGTCGGCCAGTTGGAGCCAAAGTAAAGTCTAGGTCTGTGTCCTGCTGCCCAACGGGGCTTTCTTCGCTGTGGGCGCCCCCTGGTGCTTCTCTAAGTTGTCCAATATTTCACTTTGACAACAGTCTGCCAAAAGGAAAAAAAGAAGGACAAAAAAAGCTTACAGCACCTGGTATTCCCAGGCGGTCTCCCATCCAAGTACTAACCAGGCCCGACCCTGCTTAGCTTCCGAGATCGGACGAGATCGGGCGTGTTCAGGGTGGTATGGCCGTAAGCGACAGTGAACCGCAGCCGGTAGGCCTTAATGGGCCAGCAGAGGCCCTTGCTATCGTGTGTGCTTCTGTCACGGCCACTCATAAACACCGATTGCTCCTTCAGTCTGGCAAAATGAAAAAGCTTACAGCACCTGGTATTCCCCGGCGGTCTCCCATCCAAGTACTAACCAGGCCCGACCCTGCTTAGCTTCCGAGATCGGACGAGATTGGGCGTGTTCAGGGTGGTATGGCCATGAGCGACAGTCAACCGCAGCCGGTAGGCCTTAATGGGCCAGCAGAGGCCCTTGCTATCGTGTGTGCTTCTGTCACGGCCACTCATAAACGACGATTGCTCCTTCAGTCTGGCAAAATGAAAAAGCTTACAGCACCTGGTATTCCCAGGCGGTCTCCCATCCAAGTACTAACCAGGCCCGACCCTGCTTAGCTTCCGAGATCGGACGAGATCGGGCGTGTTCAGGGTGGTATGGCCGTAAGCAAGTAAGGCAGCAGCCGCTAGGCCTCATATGCCAGTGTCACGCTAACGCGGAGGGGACTGGCGGGTGTCAGACCGGATGAGAAAAGCATCAGCAGAGGCTGCGGTCGTTCAGGCAGTCAGTTAAGGGGTTATCGCTTCTCGGCCTTTTGGCTAAGATCAAGTGTAGTATCTGTTCTTATCAGTTTAATATCTGATACGTCCCCTATACGGGGACTACATATTAAACGGATTTTTGGACTCGGGAGTTGAAACAGGGGCTTGCTCCGTTCACTCCACGCATCGACCCGGCATTGCAGTGCCGCTGGGAACGGTGCGCCTCCTTCTGCTTTGTCGAAAGAAACTCGCATACACAAGGGCACCTTATCGTTCTGAACGGCGTGCCCGGTGGTTTACGCCCTGCCCCCTAGGCCGTGCCCCCCATTTGTGTTAACCAACGCCCCCAAAGTGGTTGGGGGTTGGGGCGACGGGAGGAGTAGACTAATTCCGGGGTACAGGTGAAAAATCTTCAAAGTGTGGGCTGCTGAAAAAAAAAAAAAACCTGCATGTGCCGTTTTGCCCGGCTCTCCGCGGGGCCCCGGGGAGCCTTGTCACCCAGCCGGGGTGCCCGCCCACAACCCAGTCAAACTCACAACCCGGCTCTCCAGCCGAACCCGGGTACCCACTATTAAGCCACCCTCCCGGAACCTTTACCAATAGCTGCGGGCGCACCGAGGCCGGGGACCTGGTGGTACGAATCCAGCTTTTTGGCAAAGCATTGTGGCCGTTTTGGGGAGCTCCCCACGCCAAAATGGGGCAACCTAAGGGGACTCCAGTCGGCCAGTTGGAGCCAAAGTAAAGTCTAGGTCTGTGTCCTGCTGCCCAACGGGGCTTTCTTCGCTGTGGGCGCCCCCTGGTGCTTCTCTAAGTTGTCCAATATTTCACTTTGACAACAGTCTGCCAAAAGGAAAAAAAGAAGGACAAAAAAAGCTTACAGCACCTGGTATTCCCAGGCGGTCTCCCATCCAAGTACTAACCAGGCCCGACCCTGCTTAGCTTCCGAGATCGGACGAGATCGGGCGTGTTCAGGGTGGTATGGCCGTAAGCGACAGTGAACCGCAGCCGGTAGGCCTTAATGGGCCAGCAGAGGCCCTTGCTATCGTGTGTGCTTCTGTCACGGCCACTCATAAACACCGATTGCTCCTTCAGTCTGGCAAAATGAAAAAGCTTACAGCACCTGGTATTCCCCGGCGGTCTCCCATCCAAGTACTAACCAGGCCCGACCCTGCTTAGCTTCCGAGATCGGACGAGATTGGGCGTGTTCAGGGTGGTATGGCCATGAGCGACAGTCAATCGCAGCCGGTAGGCCTTAATGGGCCAGCAGAGGCCCTTGCTATCGTGTGTGCTTCTGTCACGGCCACTCATAAACGACGATTGCTCCTTCAGTCTGGCAAAATGAAAAAGCTTACAGCACCTGGTATTCCCAGGCGGTCTCCCATCCAAGTACTAACCAGGCCCGACCCTGCTTAGCTTCCGAGATCGGACGAGATCGGGCGTGTTCAGGGTGGTATGGCCGTAAGCAAGTAAGGCAGCAGCCGCTAGGCCTCATATGCCAGTGTCACGCTAACGCGGAGGGGACTGGCGGGTGTCAGACCGGATGAGAAAAGCATCAGCAGAGGCTGCGGTCGTTCAGGCAGTCAGTTAAGGGGTTATCGCTTCTCGGCCTTTTGGCTAAGATCAAGTGTAGTATCTGTTCTTATCAGTTTAATATCTGATACGTCCCCTATACGGGGACTACATATTAAACGGATTTTTGGACTCGGGAGTTGAAACAGGGGCTTGCTCCGTTCACTCCACGCATCGACCCGGCATTGCAGTGCCGCTGGGAACGGTGCGCCTCCTTCTGCTTTGTCGAAAGAAACTCGCATACACAAGGGCACCTTATCGTTCTGAACGGCGTGCCCGGTGGTTTACGCCCCGCCCCCTAGGCCGTGCCCCCCATTTGTGTTAACCAACGCCCCCAAAGTGGTTGGGGGTTGGGGCGACGGGAGGAGTAGACTAATTCCGGGGTACAGGTGAAAAATCTTCAAAGTGTGGGCTGCTGAAAAAAAAAAAAAACCTGCATGTGCCGTTTTGCCCGGCTCTCCGCGGGGCCCCGGGGAGCCTTGTCACCCAGCCGGGGTGCCCGCCCACAACCCAGTCAAACTCACAACCCGGCTCTCCAGCCGAACCCGGGTACCCACTATTAAGCCACCCTCCCGGAACCTTTACCAATAGCTGCGGGCGCACCGAGGCCGGGGACCTGGTGGTACGAATCCAGCTTTTTGGCAAAGCATTGTGGCCGTTTTGGGGAGCTCCCCACGCCAAAATGGGGCAACCTAAGGGGACTCCAGTCGGCCAGTTGGAGCCAAAGTAAAGTCTAGGTCTGTGTCCTGCTGCCCAACGGGGCTTTCTTCGCTGTGGGCGCCCCCTGGTGCTTCTCTAAGTTGTCCAATATTTCACTTTGACAACAGTCTGCCAAAAGGAAAAAAAGAAGGACAAAAAAAGCTTACAGCACCTGGTATTCCCAGGCGGTCTCCCATCCAAGTACTAACCAGGCCCGACCCTGCTTAGCTTCCGAGATCGGACGAGATCGGGCGTGTTCAGGGTGGTATGGCCGTAAGCGACAGTGAACCGCAGCCGGTAGGCCTTAATGGGCCAGCAGAGGCCCTTGCTATCGTGTGTGCTTCTGTCACGGCCACTCATAAACACCGATTGCTCCTTCAGTCTGGCAAAATGAAAAAGCTTACAGCACCTGGTATTCCCCGGCGGTCTCCCATCCAAGTACTAACCAGGCCCGACCCTGCTTAGCTTCCGAGATCGGACGAGATTGGGCGTGTTCAGGGTGGTATGGCCATGAGCGACAGTCAACCGCAGCCGGTAGGCCTTAATGGGCCAGCAGAGGCCCTTGCTATCGTGTGTGCTTCTGTCACGGCCACTCATAAACGACGATTGCTCCTTCAGTCTGGCAAAATGAAAAAGCTTACAGCACCTGGTATTCCCAGGCGGTCTCCCATCCAAGTACTAACCAGGCCCGACCCTGCTTAGCTTCCGAGATCGGACGAGATCGGGCGTGTTCAGGGTGGTATGGCCGTAAGCAAGTAAGGCAGCAGCCGCTAGGCCTCATATGCCAGTGTCACGCTAACGCGGAGGGGACTGGCGGGTGTCAGACCGGATGAGAAAAGCATCAGCAGAGGCTGCGGTCGTTCAGGCAGTCAGTTAAGGGGTTATCGCTTCTCGGCCTTTTGGCTAAGATCAAGTGTAGTATCTGTTCTTATCAGTTTAATATCTGATACGTCCCCTATACGGGGACTACATATTAAACGGATTTTTGGACTCGGGAGTTGAAACAGGGGCTTGCTCCGTTCACTCCACGCATCGACCCGGCATTGCAGTGCCGCTGGGAACGGTGCGCCTCCTTCTGCTTTGTCGAAAGAAACTCGCATACACAAGGGCACCTTATCGTTCTGAACGGCGTGCCCGGTGGTTTACGCCCCGCCCCCTAGGCCGTGCCCCCCATTTGTGTTAACCAACGCCCCCAAAGTGGTTGGGGGTTGGGGCGACGGGAGGAGTAGACTAATTCCGGGGTACAGGTGAAAAATCTTCAAAGTGTGGGCTGCTGAAAAAAAAAAAAAACCTGCATGTGCCGTTTTGCCCGGCTCTCCGCGGGGCCCCGGGGAGCCTTGTCACCCAGCCGGGGTGCCCGCCCACAACCCAGTCAAACTCACAACCCGGCTCTCCAGCCGAACCCGGGTACCCACTATTAAGCCACCCTCCCGGAACCTTTACCAATAGCTGCGGGCGCACCGAGGCCGGGGACCTGGTGGTACGAATCCAGCTTTTTGGCAAAGCATTGTGGCCGTTTTGGGGAGCTCCCCACGCCAAAATGGGGCAACCTAAGGGGACTCCAGTCGGCCAGTTGGAGCCAAAGTAAAGTCTAGGTCTGTGTCCTGCTGCCCAACGGGGCTTTCTTCGCTGTGGGCGCCCCCTGGTGCTTCTCTAAGTTGTCCAATATTTCACTTTGACAACAGTCTGCCAAAAGGAAAAAAAGAAGGACAAAAAAAGCTTACAGCACCTGGTATTCCCAGGCGGTCTCCCATCCAAGTACTAACCAGGCCCGACCCTGCTTAGCTTCCGAGATCGGACGTGTTCAGGGTGGTATGGCCGTAAGCGACAGTGAACCGCAGCCGGTAGGCCTTAATGGGCCAGCAGAGGCCCTTGCTATCGTGTGTGCTTCTGTCACGGCCACTCATAAACACCGATTGCTCCTTCAGTCTGGCAAAATGAAAAAGCTTACAGCACCTGGTATTCCCCGGCGGTCTCCCATCCAAGTACTAACCAGGCCCGACCCTGCTTAGCTTCCGAGATCGGACGAGATTGGGCGTGTTCAGGGTGGTATGGCCATGAGCGACAGTCAACCGCAGCCGGTAGGCCTTAATGGGCCAGCAGAGGCCCTTGCTATCGTGTGTGCTTCTGTCACGGCCACTCATAAACGACGATTGCTCCTTCAGTCTGGCAAAATGAAAAAGCTTACAGCACCTGGTATTCCCAGGCGGTCTCCCATCCAAGTACTAACCAGGCCCGACCCTGCTTAGCTTCCGAGATCGGACGAGATCGGGCGTGTTCAGGGTGGTATGGCCGTAAGCAAGTAAGGCAGCAGCCGCTAGGCCTCATATGCCAGTGTCACGCTAACGCGGAGGGGACTGGCGGGTGTCAGACCGGATGAGAAAAGCATCAGCAGAGGCTGCGGTCGTTCAGGCAGTCAGTTAAGGGGTTATCGCTTCTCGGCCTTTTGGCTAAGATCAAGTGTAGTATCTGTTCTTATCAGTTTAATATCTGATACGTCCCCTATACGGGGACTACATATTAAACGGATTTTTGGACTCGGGAGTTGAAACAGGGGCTTGCTCCGTTCACTCCACGCATCGACCCGGCATTGCAGTGCCGCTGGGAACGGTGCGCCTCCTTCTGCTTTGTCGAAAGAAACTCGCATACACAAGGGCACCTTATCGTTCTGAACGGCGTGCCCGGTGGTTTACGCCCCGCCCCCTAGGCCGTGCCCCCCATTTGTGTTAACCAACGCCCCCAAAGTGGTTGGGGGTTGGGGCGACGGGAGGAGTAGACTAATTCCGGGGTACAGGTGAAAAATCTTCAAAGTGTGGGCTGCTGAAAAAAAAAAAAAACCTGCATGTGCCGTTTTGCCCGGCTCTCCGCGGGGCCCCGGGGAGCCTTGTCACCCAGCCGGGGTGCCCGCCCACAACCCAGTCAAACTCACAACCCGGCTCTCCAGCCGAACCCGGGTACCCACTATTAAGCCACCCTCCCGGAACCTTTACCAATAGCTGCGGGCGCACCGAGGCCGGGGACCTGGTGGTACGAATCCAGCTTTTTGGCAAAGCATTGTGGCCGTTTTGGGGAGCTCCCCACGCCAAAATGGGGCAACCTAAGGGGACTCCAGTCGGCCAGTTGGAGCCAAAGTAAAGTCTAGGTCTGTGTCCTGCTGCCCAACGGGGCTTTCTTCGCTGTGGGCGCCCCCTGGTGCTTCTCTAAGTTGTCCAATATTTCACTTTGACAACAGTCTGCCAAAAGGAAAAAAAGAAGGACAAAAAAAGCTTACAGCACCTGGTATTCCCAGGCGGTCTCCCATCCAAGTACTAACCAGGCCCGACCCTGCTTAGCTTCCGAGATCGGACGAGATCGGGCGTGTTCAGGGTGGTATGGCCGTAAGCGACAGTGAACCGCAGCCGGTAGGCCTTAATGGGCCAGCAGAGGCCCTTGCTATCGTGTGTGCTTCTGTCACGGCCACTCATAAACACCGATTGCTCCTTCAGTCTGGCAAAATGAAAAAGCTTACAGCACCTGGTATTCCCCGGCGGTCTCCCATCCAAGTACTAACCAGGCCCGACCCTGCTTAGCTTCCGAGATCGGACGAGATTGGGCGTGTTCAGGGTGGTATGGCCATGAGCGACAGTCAACCGCAGCCGGTAGGCCTTAATGGGCCAGCAGAGGCCCTTGCTATCGTGTGTGCTTCTGTCACGGCCACTCATAAACGACGATTGCTCCTTCAGTCTGGCAAAATGAAAAAGCTTACAGCACCTGGTATTCCCAGGCGGTCTCCCATCCAAGTACTAACCAGGCCCGACCCTGCTTAGCTTCCGAGATCGGACGAGATCGGGCGTGTTCAGGGTGGTATGGCCGTAAGCAAGTAAGGCAGCAGCCGCTAGGCCTCATATGCCAGTGTCACGCTAACGCGGAGGGGACTGGCGGGTGTCAGACCGGATGAGAAAAGCATCAGCAGAGGCTGCGGTCGTTCAGGCAGTCAGTTAAGGGGTTATCGCTTCTCGGCCTTTTGGCTAAGATCAAGAGGTCAAGGGGTGGATGTACAGTTTGAGGAGCAGATTGGTTGGAGAATTGGAAACTGAAGATGGCGTACGGTGAAGTGAAGAACACGTTGCGTTTCAGATGGATGAAGAAGGATGTTCCACTGATGGAGAGGAGAATCTTCACAAAGAGTTTTCTGATGGAGGTTCTGAAGATTAAGGTAGAGGAATTGTTTTGCCTGCAAGATAACCCCCGTGAGAGAGGGTACGATGTAACTTTCTTCACTGAGCAAACCACGCAAGATGTGTTTGTCCGCTGGTGGAAGTTGCAAGAAGAGGAGGCTGTTGAGGACTTTGAGGTGTTGTACATGGGTTCCAAGAATGACAAACGGATCATCGTGCACATGTATGATCCACATGTGACCGTGAGAGAAATTGGGGCTTTCTTGCAGAGATACGCCACCACAGTTGGAAATACAACGAGAAAGTTAATGGATGACATGGGGATATGGACAGGAAAAATAGACTTTTTGCGAGTGACATTGAAAAGAGACCCGGAAGGTTTTGAAGGATTTGCACATCCCCCTGCCTTCTTCAACATCGGGAAGGTGAGAGGTTACCTGTTTTATCACGGGCAGCCCCCCTTCTGCAAGAAGTGCAGGGGGAGCGGGCACAGAGCGGGGGAATGTAAGGACGGGCCTGCACTAAAAGCATGTCATTCCTGTAGGTCCACGGACCACCTGTTGAAGAACTGCCCTGGAAGGGGTGGGGCAGGTGGTGGTGGGCCTAGGAGAGGAGCAACGAGGGAAAAGGCAGGTGAAGCTGGGTCTTTCTCTCCAGCTGGGGAGGAAGGCCAGAAGGGCCCGAAGACAAGTGGGAGAAAGGAGGCCCTTTCAAAGCCTGCTGCAGCTCTTGGAGCAGCAAAAGATGGGGCAAGGACAGGCTCCCAGGCCTTTAATGGTACTTGGGATGTATCGAGGACTGATGGAGGGAAGAAGGTGAGGCTGGAAGGAGAGACAGAGGACGAAATGGAATCTGTGGAGAATATAGAGGATATGACTGGTGGGGGGTGGGATGGGGAGGCAGTGAGGCTGCTGGGTTTTGACACTCGTCAGCCTGCCTGCCTTTTTGGCCCCACATCACCGGTCACTGAAACTGGGGCGTCGCCAACATGGGCGGAGGGAGGAGATCCCCCAGAGGAGAAAGGTTAATGACTACATTTTGGTTTGATATGGACTTATACTTTTGGTTTTGAGAAAAATGATGATTGATATGGATTTATTATTCTGGTGTTGAAAATGAATCATGATGATTTTGTTTGATGTTGGTTTTGAGGCATTTGTTGAAGATGTTTTGATTGATGATGATTATTGTATGTTTGAAGTTTATAATAAAAAAAAAAAAAAAAAAAAAATCTGTTCTTATCAGTTTAATATCTGATACGTCCCCTATACGGGGACTACATATTAAACGGATTTTTGAAAAAAAAAAAAAAAAAAAAAAAAAATCTGTTCTTATCAGTTTAATATCTGATACGTCCCCTATACGGGGACTACATATTAAACGGATTTTTGGACTCGGGAGTTGAAACAGGGGCTTGCTCCGTTCACTCCACGCATCGACCCGGCATTGCAGTGCCGCTGGGAACGGTGCGCCTCCTTCTGCTTTGTCGAAAGAAACTCGCATACACAAGGGCACCTTATCGTTCTGAACGGCGTGCCCGGTGGTTTACGCCCCGCCCCCTAGGCCGTGCCCCCCATTTGTGTTAACCAACGCCCCCAAAGTGGTTGGGGGTTGGGGCGACGGGAGGAGTAGACTAATTCCGGGGTACAGGTGAAAAATCTTCAAAGTGTGGGCTGCTGAAAAAAAAAAAAAACCTGCATGTGCCGTTTTGCCCGGCTCTCCGCGGGGCCCCGGGGAGCCTTGTCACCCAGCCGGGGTGCCCGCCCACAACCCAGTCAAACTCACAACCCGGCTCTCCAGCCGAACCCGGGTACCCACTATTAAGCCACCCTCCCGGAACCTTTACCAATAGCTGCGGGCGCACCGAGGCCGGGGACCTGGTGGTACGAATCCAGCTTTTTGGCAAAGCATTGTGGCCGTTTTGGGGAGCTCCCCACGCCAAAATGGGGCAACCTAAGGGGACTCCAGTCGGCCAGTTGGAGCCAAAGTAAAGTCTAGGTCTGTGTCCTGCTGCCCAACGGGGCTTTCTTCGCTGTGGGCGCCCCCTGGTGCTTCTCTAAGTTGTCCAATATTTCACATTGACAACAGTCTGCCACAAGGAAAAAAAGAAGGACAAAAAAAGCTTACAGCACCTGGTATTCCCAGGCGGTCTCCCATCCAAGTACTAACCAGGCCCGACCCTGCTTAGCTTCCGAGATCGGACGAGATCGGGCGTGTTCAGGGTGGTATGGCCGTAAGCGACAGTGAACCGCAGCCGGTAGGCCTTAATGGGCCAGCAGAGGCCCTTGCTATTGTGTGTGCTTCTGTCACGGCCACTCATAAACACCGATTGCTCCTTCAGTCTGGCAAAATGAAAAAGCTTACAGCACCTGGTATTCCCCGGCGGTCTCCCATCCAAGTACTAACCAGGCCCGACCCTGCTTAGCTTCCGAGATCGGACGAGATTGGGCGTGTTCAGGGTGGTATGGCCATGAGCGACAGTCAACCGCAGCCGGTAGGCCTTAATGGGCCAGCAGAGGCCCTTGCTATCGTGTGTGCTTCTGTCACGGCCACTCATAAACGACGATTGCTCCTTCAGTCTGGCAAAATGAAAAAGCTTACAGCACCTGGTATTCCCAGGCGGTCTCCCATCCAAGTACTAACCAGGCCCGACCCTGCTTAGCTTCCGAGATCGGACGAGATCGGGCGTGTTCAGGGTGGTATGGCCGTAAGCAAGTAAGGCAGCAGCCGCTAGGCCTCATATGCCAGTGTCACGCTAACGCGGAGGGGACTGGCGGGTGTCAGACCGGATGAGAAAAGCATCAGCAGAGGCTGCGGTCGTTCAGGCAGTCAGTTAAGGGGTTATCGCTTCTCGGCCTTTTGGCTAAGATCAAGTGTAGTATCTGTTCTTATCAGTTTAATATCTGATACGTCCCCTATACGGGGACTACATATTAAACGGATTTTTGGACTCGGGAGTTGAAACAGGGGCTTGCTCCGTTCACTCCACGCATCGACCCGGCATTGCAGTGCCGCTGGGAACGGTGCGCCTCCTTCTGCTTTGTCGAAAGAAACTCGCATACACAAGGGCACCTTATCGTTCTGAACGGCGTGCCCGGTGGTTTACGCCCCGCCCCCTAGGCCGTGCCCCCCATTTGTGTTAACCAACGCCCCCAAAGTGTTTGGGGGTTGGGGCGACGGGAGGAGTAGACTAATTCCGGGGTACAGGTGAAAAATCTTCAAAGTGTGGGCTGCTGAAAAAAAAAAAAAACCTGCATGTGCCGTTTTGCCCGGCTCTCCGCGGGGCCCCGGGGAGCCTTGTCACCCAGCCGGGGTGCCCGCCCACAACCCAGTCAAACTCACAACCCGGCTCTCCAGCCGAACCCGGGTACCCACTATTAAGCCACCCTCCCGGAACCTTTACCAATAGCTGCGGGCGCACCGAGGCCGGGGACCTGGTGGTACGAATCCAGCTTTTTGGCAAAGCATTGTGGCCGTTTTGGGGAGCTCCCCACGCCAAAATGGGGCAACCTAAGGGGACTCCAGTCGGCCAGTTGGAGCCAAAGTAAAGTCTAGGTCTGTGTCCTGCTGCCCAACGGGGCTTTCTTCGCTGTGGGCGCCCCCTGGTGCTTCTCTAAGTTGTCCAATATTTCACATTGACAACAGTCTGCCACAAGGAAAAAAAGAAGGACAAAAAAAGCTTACAGCACCTGGTATTCCCAGGCGGTCTCCCATCCAAGTACTAACCAGGCCCGACCCTGCTTAGCTTCCGAGATCGGACGAGATCGGGCGTGTTCAGGGTGGTATGGCCGTAAGCGACAGTGAACCGCAGCCGGTAGGCCTTAATGGGCCAGCAGAGGCCCTTGCTATCGTGTGTGCTTCTGTCACGGCCACTCATAAACACCGATTGCTCCTTCAGTCTGGCAAAATGAAAAAGCTTACAGCACCTGGTATTCCCCGGCGGTCTCCCATCCAAGTACTAACCAGGCCCGACCCTGCTTAGCTTCCGAGATTGGACGAGATTGGGCGTGTTCAGGGTGGTATGGCCATGAGCGACAGTCAACCGCAGCCGGTAGGCCTTAATGGGCCAGCAGAGGCCCTTGCTATCGTGTGTGCTTCTGTCACGGCCACTCATAAACGACGATTGCTCCTTCAGTCTGGCAAAATGAAAAAGCTTACAGCACCTGGTATTCCCAGGCGGTCTCCCATCCAAGTACTAACCAGGCCCGACCCTGCTTAGCTTCCGAGATCGGACGAGATCGGGCGTGTTCAGGGTGGTATGGCCGTAAGCAAGTAAGGCAGCAGCCGCTAGGCCTCATATGCCAGTGTCACGCTAACGCGGAGGGGACTGGCGGGTGTCAGACCGGATGAGAAAAGCATCAGCAGAGGCTGCGGTCGTTCAGGCAGTCAGTTAAGGGGTTATCGCTTCTCGGCCTTTTGGCTAAGATCAAGTGTAGTATCTGTTCTTATCAGTTTAATATCTGATACGTCCCCTATACGGGGACTACATATTAAACGGATTTTTGGACTCGGGAGTTGAAACAGGGGCTTGCTCCGTTCACTCCACGCATCGACCCGGCATTGCAGTGCCGCTGGGAACGGTGCGCCTCCTTCTGCTTTGTCGAAAGAAACTCGCATACACAAGGGCACCTTATCGTTCTGAACGGCGTGCCCGGTGGTTTACGCCCCGCCCCCTAGGCCGTGCCCCCCATTTGTGTTAACCAACGCCCCCAAAGTGGTTGGGGGTTGGGGCGACGGGAGGAGTAGACTAATTCCGGGGTACAGGTGAAAAATCTTCAAAGTGTGGGCTGCTGAAAAAAAAAAAAAACCTGCATGTGCCGTTTTGCCCGGCTCTCCGCGGGGCCCCGGGGAGCCTTGTCACCCAGCCGGGGTGCCCGCCCACAACCCAGTCAAACTCACAACCCGGCTCTCCAGCCGAACCCGGGTACCCACTATTAAGCCACCCTCCCGGAACCTTTACCAATAGCTGCGGGCGCACCGAGGCCGGGGACCTGGTGGTACGAATCCAGCTTTTTGGCAAAGCATTGTGGCCGTTTTGGGGAGCTCCCCACGCCAAAATGGGGCAACCTAAGGGGACTCCAGTCGGCCAGTTGGAGCCAAAGTAAAGTCTAGGTCTGTGTCCTGCTGCCCAACGGGGCTTTCTTCGCTGTGGGCGCCCCCTGGTGCTTCTCTAAGTTGTCCAATATTTCACTTTGACAACAGTCTGCCAAAAGGAAAAAAAGAAGGACAAAAAAAGCTTACAGCACCTGGTATTCCCAGGCGGTCTCCCATCCAAGTACTAACCAGGCCCGACCCTGCTTAGCTTCCGAGATCGGACGAGATCGGGCGTGTTCAGGGTGGTATGGCCGTAAGCGACAGTGAACCGCAGCCGGTAGGCCTTAATGGGCCAGCAGAGGCCCTTGCTATCGTGTGTGCTTCTGTCACGGCCACTCATAAACACCGATTGCTCCTTCAGTCTGGCAAAATGAAAAAGCTTACAGCACCTGGTATTCCCCGGCGGTCTCCCATCCAAGTACTAACCAGGCCCGACCCTGCTTAGCTTCCGAGATCGGACGAGATTGGGCGTGTTCAGGGTGGTATGGCCATGAGCGACAGTCAACCGCAGCCGGTAGGCCTTAATGGGCCAGCAGAGGCCCTTGCTATCGTGTGTGCTTCTGTCACGGCCACTCATAAACGACGATTGCTCCTTCAGTCTGGCAAAATGAAAAAGCTTACAGCACCTGGTATTCCCAGGCGGTCTCCCATCCAAGTACTAACCAGGCCCGACCCTGCTTAGCTTCCGAGATCGGACGAGATCGGGCGTGTTCAGGGTGGTATGGCCGTAAGCAAGTAAGGCAGCAGCCGCTAGGCCTCATATGCCAGTGTCACGCTAACGCGGAGGGGACTGGCGGGTGTCAGACCGGATGAGAAAAGCATCAGCAGAGGCTGCGGTCGTTCAGGCAGTCAGTTAAGGGGTTATCGCTTCTCGGCCTTTTGGCTAAGATCAAGTGTAGTATCTGTTCTTATCAGTTTAATATCTGATACGTCCCCTATACGGGGACTACATATTAAACGGATTTTTGGACTCGGGAGTTGAAACAGGGGCTTGCTCCGTTCACTCCACGCATCGACCCGGCATTGCAGTGCCGCTGGGAACGGTGCGCCTCCTTCTGCTTTGTCGAAAGAAACTCGCATACACAAGGGCACCTTATCGTTCTGAACGGCGTGCCCGGTGGTTTACGCCCCGCCCCCTAGGCCGTGCCCCCCATTTGTGTTAACCAACGCCCCCAAAGTGGTTGGGGGTTGGGGCGACGGGAGGAGTAGACTAATTCCGGGGTACAGGTGAAAAATCTTCAAAGTGTGGGCTGCTGAAAAAAAAAAAAAACCTGCATGTGCCGTTTTGCCCGGCTCTCCGCGGGGCCCCGGGGAGCCTTGTCACCCAGCCGGGGTGCCCGCCCACAACCCAGTCAAACTCACAACCCGGCTCTCCAGCCGAACCCGGGTACCCACTATTAAGCCACCCTCCCGGAACCTTTACCAATAGCTGCGGGCGCACCGAGGCCGGGGACCTGGTGGTACGAATCCAGCTTTTTGGCAAAGCATTGTGGCCGTTTTGGGGAGCTCCCCACGCCAAAATGGGGCAACCTAAGGGGACTCCAGTCGGCCAGTTGGAGCCAAAGTAAAGTCTAGGTCTGTGTCCTGCTGCCCAACGGGGCTTTCTTCGCTGTGGGCGCCCCCTGGTGCTTCTCTAAGTTGTCCAATATTTCACTTTGACAACAGTCTGCCAAAAGGAAAAAAAGAAGGACAAAAAAAGCTTACAGCACCTGGTATTCCCAGGCGGTCTCCCATCCAAGTACTAACCAGGCCCGACCCTGCTTAGCTTCCGAGATCGGACGAGATCGGGCGTGTTCAGGGTGGTATGGCCGTAAGCGACAGTGAACCGCAGCCGGTAGGCCTTAATGGGCCAGCAGAGGCCCTTGCTATCGTGTGTGCTTCTGTCACGGCCACTCATAAACACCGATTGCTCCTTCAGTCTGGCAAAATGAAAAAGCTTACAGCACCTGGTATTCCCCGGCGGTCTCCCATCCAAGTACTAACCAGGCCCGACCCTGCTTAGCTTCCGAGATCGGACGAGATTGGGCGTGTTCAGGGTGGTATGGCCATGAGCGACAGTCAACCGCAGCCGGTAGGCCTTAATGGGCCAGCAGAGGCCCTTGCTATCGTGTGTGCTTCTGTCACGGCCACTCATAAACGACGATTGCTCCTTCAGTCTGGCAAAATGAAAAAGCTTACAGCACCTGGTATTCCCAGGCGGTCTCCCATCCAAGTACTAACCAGGCCCGACCCTGCTTAGCTTCCGAGATCGGACGAGATCGGGCGTGTTCAGGGTGGTATGGCCGTAAGCAAGTAAGGCAGCAGCCGCTAGGCCTCATATGCCAGTGTCACGCTAACGCGGAGGGGACTGGCGGGTGTCAGACCGGATGAGAAAAGCATCAGCAGAGGCTGCGGTCGTTCAGGCAGTCAGTTAAGGGGTTATCGCTTCTCGGCCTTTTGGCTAAGATCAAGTGTAGTATCTGTTCTTATCAGTTTAATATCTGATACGTCCCCTATACGGGGACTACATATTAAACGGATTTTTGGACTCGGGAGTTGAAACAGGGGCTTGCTCCGTTCACTCCACGCATCGACCCGGCATTGCAGTGCCGCTGGGAACGGTGCGCCTCCTTCTGCTTTGTCGAAAGAAACTCGCATACACAAGGGCACCTTATCGTTCTGAACGGCGTGCCCGGTGGTTTACGCCCCGCCCCCTAGGCCGTGCCCCCCATTTGTGTTAACCAACGCCCCCAAAGTGGTTGGGGGTTGGGGCGACGGGAGGAGTAGACTAATTCCGGGGTACAGGTGAAAAATCTTCAAAGTGTGGGCTGCTGAAAAAAAAAAAAAACCTGCATGTGCCGTTTTGCCCGGCTCTCCGCGGGGCCCCGGGGAGCCTTGTCACCCAGCCGGGGTGCCCGCCCACAACCCAGTCAAACTCACAACCCGGCTCTCCAGCCGAACCCGGGTACCCACTATTAAGCCACCCTCCCGGAACCTTTACCAATAGCTGCGGGCGCACCGAGGCCGGGGACCTGGTGGTACGAATCCAGCTTTTTGGCAAAGCATTGTGGCCGTTTTGGGGAGCTCCCCACGCCAAAATGGGGCAACCTAAGGGGACTCCAGTCGGCCAGTTGGAGCCAAAGTAAAGTCTAGGTCTGTGTCCTGCTGCCCAACGGGGCTTTCTTCGCTGTGGGCGCCCCCTGGTGCTTCTCTAAGTTGTCCAATATTTCACTTTGACAACAGTCTGCCAAAAGGAAAAAAAGAAGGACAAAAAAAGCTTACAGCACCTGGTATTCCCAGGCGGTCTCCCATCCAAGTACTAACCAGGCCCGACCCTGCTTAGCTTCCGAGATCGGACGAGATCGGGCGTGTTCAGGGTGGTATGGCCGTAAGCGACAGTGAACCGCAGCCGGTAGGCCTTAATGGGCCAGCAGAGGCCCTTGCTATCGTGTGTGCTTCTGTCACGGCCACTCATAAACACCGATTGCTCCTTCAGTCTGGCAAAATGAAAAAGCTTACAGCACCTGGTATTCCCCGGCGGTCTCCCATCCAAGTACTAACCAGGCCCGACCCTGCTTAGCTTCCGAGATCGGACGAGATTGGGCGTGTTCAGGGTGGTATGGCCATGAGCGACAGTCAACCGCAGCCGGTAGGCCTTAATGGGCCAGCAGAGGCCCTTGCTATCGTGTGTGCTTCTGTCACGGCCACTCATAAACGACGATTGCTCCTTCAGTCTGGCAAAATGAAAAAGCTTACAGCACCTGGTATTCCCAGGCGGTCTCCCATCCAAGTACTAACCAGGCCCGACCCTGCTTAGCTTCCGAGATCGGACGAGATCGGGCGTGTTCAGGGTGGTATGGCCGTAAGCAAGTAAGGCAGCAGCCGCTAGGCCTCATATGCCAGTGTCACGCTAACGCGGAGGGGACTGGCGGGTGTCAGACCGGATGAGAAAAGCATCAGCAGAGGCTGCGGTCGTTCAGGCAGTCAGTTAAGGGGTTATCGCTTCTCGGCCTTTTGGCTAAGATCAAGTGTAGTATCTGTTCTTATCAGTTTAATATCTGATACGTCCCCTATACGGGGACTACATATTAAACGGATTTTTGGACTCGGGAGTTGAAACAGGGGCTTGCTCCGTTCACTCCACGCATCGACCCGGCATTGCAGTGCCGCTGGGAACGGTGCGCCTCCTTCTGCTTTGTCGAAAGAAACTCGCATACACAAGGGCACCTTATCGTTCTGAACGGCGTGCCCGGTGGTTTACGCCCCGCCCCCTAGGCCGTGCCCCCCATTTGTGTTAACCAACGCCCCCAAAGTGGTTGGGGGTTGGGGCGACGGGAGGAGTAGACTAATTCCGGGGTACAGGTGAAAAATCTTCAAAGTGTGGGCTGCTGAAAAAAAAAAAAAACCTGCATGTGCCGTTTTGCCCGGCTCTCCGCGGGGCCCCGGGGAGCCTTGTCACCCAGCCGGGGTGCCCGCCCACAACCCAGTCAAACTCACAACCCGGCTCTCCAGCCGAACCCGGGTACCCACTATTAAGCCACCCTCCCGGAACCTTTACCAATAGCTGCGGGCGCACCGAGGCCGGGGACCTGGTGGTACGAATCCAGCTTTTTGGCAAAGCATTGTGGCCGTTTTGGGGAGCTCCCCACGCCAAAATGGGGCAACCTAAGGGGACTCCAGTCGGCCAGTTGGAGCCAAAGTAAAGTCTAGGTCTGTGTCCTGCTGCCCAACGGGGCTTTCTTCGCTGTGGGCGCCCCCTGGTGCTTCTCTAAGTTGTCCAATATTTCACTTTGACAACAGTCTGCCAAAAGGAAAAAAAGAAGGACAAAAAAAGCTTACAGGACCTGGTATTCCCAGGCGGTCTCCCATCCAAGTACTAACCAGGCCCGACCCTGCTTAGCTTCCGAGATCGGACGAGATCGGGCGTGTTCAGGGTGGTATGGCCGTAAGCGACAGTGAACCGCAGCCGGTAGGCCTTAATGGGCCAGCAGAGGCCCTTGCTATCGTGTGTGCTTCTGTCACGGCCACTCATAAACACCGATTGCTCCTTCAGTCTGGCAAAATGAAAAAGCTTACAGCACCTGGTATTCCCCGGCGGTCTCCCATCCAAGTACTAACCAGGCCCGACCCTGCTTAGCTTCCGAGATCGGACGAGATTGGGCGTGTTCAGGGTGGTATGGCCATGAGCGACAGTCAACCGCAGCCGGTAGGCCTTAATGGGCCAGCAGAGGCCCTTGCTATCGTGTGTGCTTCTGTCACGGCCACTCATAAACGACGATTGCTCCTTCAGTCTGGCAAAATGAAAAAGCTTACAGCACCTGGTATTCCCAGGCGGTCTCCCATCCAAGTACTAACCAGGCCCGACCCTGCTTAGCTTCCGAGATCGGACGAGATCGGGCGTGTTCAGGGTGGTATGGCCGTAAGCAAGTAAGGCAGCAGCCGCTAGGCCTCATATGCCAGTGTCACGCTAACGCGGAGGGGACTGGCGGGTGTCAGACCGGATGAGAAAAGCATCAGCAGAGGCTGCGGTCGTTCAGGCAGTCAGTTAAGGGGTTATCGCTTCTCGGCCTTTTGGCTAAGATCAAGTGTAGTATCTGTTCTTATCAGTTTAATATCTGATACGTCCCCTATACGGGGACTACATATTAAACGGATTTTTGGACTCGGGAGTTGAAACAGGGGCTTGCTCCGTTCACTCCACGCATCGACCCGGCATTGCAGTGCCGCTGGGAACGGTGCGCCTCCTTCTGCTTTGTCGAAAGAAACTCGCATACACAAGGGCACCTTATCGTTCTGAACGGCGTGCCCGGTGGTTTACGCCCCGCCCCCTAGGCCGTGCCCCCCATTTGTGTTAACCAACGCCCCCAAAGTGGTTGGGGGTTGGGGCGACGGGAGGAGTAGACTAATTCCGGGGTACAGGTGAAAAATCTTCAAAGTGTGGGCTGCTGAAAAAAAAAAAAAACCTGCATGTGCCGTTTTGCCCGGCTCTCCGCGGGGCCCCGGGGAGCCTTGTCACCCAGCCGGGGTGCCCGCCCACAACCCAGTCAAACTCACAACCCGGCTCTCCAGCCGAACCCGGGTACCCACTATTAAGCCACCCTCCCGGAACCTTTACCAATAGCTGCGGGCGCACCGAGGCCGGGGACCTGGTGGTACGAATCCAGCTTTTTGGCAAAGCATTGTGGCCGTTTTGGGGAGCTCCCCACGCCAAAATGGGGCAACCTAAGGGGACTCCAGTCGGCCAGTTGGAGCCAAAGTAAAGTCTAGGTCTGTGTCCTGCTGCCCAACGGGGCTTTCTTCGCTGTGGGCGCCCCCTGGTGCTTCTCTAAGTTGTCCAATATTTCACTTTGACAACAGTCTGCCAAAAGGAAAAAAAGAAGGACAAAAAAAGCTTACAGCACCTGGTATTCCCAGGCGGTCTCCCATCCAAGTACTAACCAGGCCCGACCCTGCTTAGCTTCCGAGATCGGACGAGATCGGGCGTGTTCAGGGTGGTATGGCCGTAAGCGACAGTGAACCGCAGCCGGTAGGCCTTAATGGGCCAGCAGAGGCCCTTGCTATCGTGTGTGCTTCTGTCACGGCCACTCATAAACACCGATTGCTCCTTCAGTCTGGCAAAATGAAAAAGCTTACAGCACCTGGTATTCCCCGGCGGTCTCCCATCCAAGTACTAACCAGGCCCGACCCTGCTTAGCTTCCGAGATCGGACGAGATTGGGCGTGTTCAGGGTGGTATGGCCATGAGCGACAGTCAACCGCAGCCGGTAGGCCTTAATGGGCCAGCAGAGGCCCTTGCTATCGTGTGTGCTTCTGTCACGGCCACTCATAAACGACGATTGCTCCTTCAGTCTGGCAAAATGAAAAAGCTTACAGCACCTGGTATTCCCAGGCGGTCTCCCATCCAAGTACTAACCAGGCCCGACCCTGCTTAGCTTCCGAGATCGGACGAGATCGGGCGTGTTCAGGGTGGTATGGCCGTAAGCAAGTAAGGCAGCAGCCGCTAGGCCTCATATGCCAGTGTCACGCTAACGCGGAGGGGACTGGCGGGTGTCAGACCGGATGAGAAAAGCATCAGCAGAGGCTGCGGTCGTTCAGGCAGTCAGTTAAGGGGTTATCGCTTCTCGGCCTTTTGGCTAAGATCAAGTGTAGTATCTGTTCTTATCAGTTTAATATCTGATACGTCCCCTATACGGGGACTACATATTAAACGGATTTTTGGACTCGGGAGTTGAAACAGGGGCTTGCTCCGTTCACTCCACGCATCGACCCGGCATTGCAGTGCCGCTGGGAACGGTGCGCCTCCTTCTGCTTTGTCGAAAGAAACTCGCATACACAAGGGCACCTTATCGTTCTGAACGGCGTGCCCGGTGGTTTACGCCCCGCCCCCTAGGCCGTGCCCCCCATTTGTGTTAACCAACGCCCCCAAAGTGGTTGGGGGTTGGGGCGACGGGAGGAGTAGACTAATTCCGGGGTACAGGTGAAAAATCTTCAAAGTGTGGGCTGCTGAAAAAAAAAAAAAACCTGCATGTGCCGTTTTGCCCGGCTCTCCGCGGGGCCCCGGGGAGCCTTGTCACCCAGCCGGGGTGCCCGCCCACAACCCAGTCAAACTCACAACCCGGCTCTCCAGCCGAACCCGGGTACCCACTATTAAGCCACCCTCCCGGAACCTTTACCAATAGCTGCGGGCGCACCGAGGCCGGGGACCTGGTGGTACGAATCCAGCTTTTTGGCAAAGCATTGTGGCCGTTTTGGGGAGCTCCCCACGCCAAAATGGGGCAACCTAAGGGGACTCCAGTCGGCCAGTTGGAGCCAAAGTAAAGTCTAGGTCTGTGTCCTGCTGCCCAACGGGGCTTTCTTCGCTGTGGGCGCCCCCTGGTGCTTCTCTAAGTTGTCCAATATTTCACTTTGACAACAGTCTGCCAAAAGGAAAAAAAGAAGGACAAAAAAAGCTTACAGCACCTGGTATTCCCAGGCGGTCTCCCATCCAAGTACTAACCAGGCCCGACCCTGCTTAGCTTCCGAGATCGGACGAGATCGGGCGTGTTCAGGGTGGTATGGCCGTAAGCGACAGTGAACCGCAGCCGGTAGGCCTTAATGGGCCAGCAGAGGCCCTTGCTATCGTGTGTGCTTCTGTCACGGCCACTCATAAACACCGATTGCTCCTTCAGTCTGGCAAAATGAAAAAGCTTACAGCACCTGGTATTCCCCGGCGGTCTCCCATCCAAGTACTAACCAGGCCCGACCCTGCTTAGCTTCCGAGATCGGACGAGATTGGGCGTGTTCAGGGTGGTATGGCCATGAGCGACAGTCAACCGCAGCCGGTAGGCCTTAATGGGCCAGCAGAGGCCCTTGCTATCGTGTGTGCTTCTGTCACGGCCACTCATAAACGACGATTGCTCCTTCAGTCTGGCAAAATGAAAAAGCTTACAGCACCTGGTATTCCCAGGCGGTCTCCCATCCAAGTACTAACCAGGCCCGACCCTGCTTAGCTTCCGAGATCGGACGAGATCGGGCGTGTTCAGGGTGGTATGGCCGTAAGCAAGTAAGGCAGCAGCCGCTAGGCCTCATATGCCAGTGTCACGCTAACGCGGAGGGGACTGGCGGGTGTCAGACCGGATGAGAAAAGCATCAGCAGAGGCTGCGGTCGTTCAGGCAGTCAGTTAAGGGGTTATCGCTTCTCGGCCTTTTGGCTAAGATCAAGTGTAGTATCTGTTCTTATCAGTTTAATATCTGATACGTCCCCTATACGGGGACTACATATTAACTCATTCTCTGCCAAGTTCAACTTGCCTGTGCAATAGAACTGCCAAGGATTTCTGACGATTTCACTCATCTTGGAGGGACAATTGCGCATTGATGTTGAGGCATAAAATAACAAAACAAAGGCCTATTGGAAAGGCCTATTCGTGTGCTTTCCAGTGGTCCAAACCATACGTTTCAAACATGTTCGCTTATCTCAGAAAGTGGAAAAGTAAGGGCATGGTATGGGGTCTTCACAGGCTGCTGAGAAGACATTTTGAGTAAAAGCATGTTTTAGTTTTGAAAATGGAATAACTTATGAATAAAATATGATTGCTATTATAAACTATACCTTGCTGGAAAGGCAAATTCGTGCTCTTTCCAACGCTCTAAACCATACGTTTCAAACATGTTTGCTGATCTCGTAAGGTGGAAAAGTATAGGGTATGGTATGGCGAAAAAACGGCTTCTGAGAAGAGTTTTTTTTTGGGGGGAAAATTGAATAAATATGAAGGAGCTATGAATACTATATAAACTATACCTCTCTGGAAAGATGAAGTCGCCTTCTTTCCAGTGCTCCCATCCAGATGTTTCAAACATGTTCTGTTGTTTAGAAAATTGGCCATGTATCACCCAAAACACCTCTAGGAACAAACTGAATACATGTTTTAGTAAAGTAGACTCTCGATCAGAACTCCTTTCTGCCTTTTATTTTTGGCTTCAGTGATGCAGAAGATATTTACAGTGTTTTCAAACAAAAGGGAAAAATAACAATGAATAAAAAATAAAGTGATTTTACAGACTTCAAGTGCATTCACAGTTCTCAATAGTGCTTTTTGAAATTACAAAAACAAGTGTTCTCATTCTCTCAGTAGTGGTTCAAGTAAATGACAATGAATAAAGGAACATTTCAACCCCCCCCCTCTGTAGTGGTTTTCAAGTAAACTACAAAATATGAACATTCCACGCCTTTTCAGTAGTGGTTCAAGTAAATGGCAATGACAAAAGGAACATTTCCCACCCTTTCAGTAGTGCTTCAAGTAAATGACAAAGAATAAAAAGTTCAGTTCTCACGTTCGCTGAGGGTTTCAAATGAAATAAAATAAAAATGTCAGGAACAGAAGAGCTGGGCAGTGAATCCACTGGCTCAGAAGCTGAAAAACACAATATAAAAAATAGGCTAGTTATAGTTTTTGCAAGGTAATATTGTGCACAAAATCAGTAGGCCTACATTGTTTCCATCCCCATCATGTCTCAATGTATGCATTTTGACACTTAGAATGAATGAAGACTTTTACAGTTGCTATGTGGATGTTTGGATTTTTAGATGGATAAAAGCATTGAACACAGATACAATAAATGTAGGCCATCTGTAACAAAAATAACCGTACCTTGACTAAAGCCAACCAATGATTCGCTGTCACCTGCAGATGGACCTGGCTCCTCACACTCAAGTGTCTAGATTGATCACAAAGAAACAAAGCACACAGATTTAGTACAAAACTAAACTGCAACATGCGTGCACACCCACACAGTGGCGCTCTCGCTCAATCTCTCTCTAGAGAAAGATCCACAATACATGTGGGCATACATTGTATATACTGTTTGTTCAGACTTACTGTTTTCTTTTTTGTTTTTCTTTACATATCTACTGCATAGTACTGTGTTCTATTTGTCTGTCATTCAATGTTATATGAGATACTTCAATGGTTTCCAGTGGAAATAAGCTTAGTCTTTTCATGGATAACCTTTTAGTAGACCTTGTACCAGTGAACTGTACCGTCATGAAACTGTACCTTTTCCTATGCAAACTTCTAATAAAGTCTTCAATCAATCAATACATGAGGAAAAACAATGCTGCCATTCGTTCCAAAAGCCATGTAACTATACAAATGCCACAATGTTTGGGCTCATTGCGCGCAGATCAGAGTGGGTATGGCAGGGGTATGCAGCTGCCATACCTTGGCTACAGAGGTAAATAATAAAAATGTAGGCTCTACTTTTCATCGTGCCTGTTGCTAAGGTATGGCAACATGACTGGTGTCTTGCACGCGTGCCCTGCACGCGCGCGTGCAAGACACCAGTCATGTTGCCATACTTTAGCTTGTTCTGAACTGACGCCACTGGGAGAGATGCACTCACTCCGTATGCAGAACACAGCGATCACATACAGTACAGAGAGAGAGAGAGAGACTGAAACACGATACAAATGCTGTTCCCCCCTTCTGATTTACCAAAGTCATGATTTACACAAAATGAACATTTGTATTTTATTCTAGAGCAACGAGCGCGCGCGCACACGCAACCTCAACTAGGCAACACAACGAGGAGCACAGATCCGTTGGGAAAGGCCTGGCGTTGTTTGCCAACGTGTTTGGGCTCATTGCGCGCAGATCAGAGTGGGTATGGCAGGGGTATGCAGCTGCCCGATCACATACAGTACAGAGAGAGAGAGAGACTCAAACACGATACAAATACAAATAAAATGCTTCGTACCACTGTTGTTGGCAGCATCCCTACGGCTCCATGTCGCCGTGGTCCGTCTCTTCCGAGTCGTATAGGAACTTTCAGCCAGATCCCTGAACGCAGTGACTCTCAGGCTGCGTCTAAGACCTGGAGTCGCTGCCATCGGTCTCCACTCTCCACTGCAGCAGCCGCGGGTGCCACAGGGCGCTGGCTTCTTCTTGGGCGCTGCGCTTCTGGAGCCGCCTGGACAGCAGGGTCGGCGACGCGTCGATCAGTTGTGTGAACATAATCGGCACCCGATTGTGCATTGAAGATGGAAGGTTTAGGAGGATTGTTCAAGTGAGCTGAATCAAACTCGTTCACGCCATGGCCAGAGCCCTAGAGTTGCGTCACTCCCGTTCACTTCATGGGGCCAGGTCTTCTACGCACACATCTATTGGCGTATAGTGACAAACGGCGAACCGGAAGTTTACAAAATGCATTGAAGTCTATGAGGTGTAAAGTGACAATGAACCACGTGACCAGCGCTGTTTCTGACCCCGCGGTGACACTACTCTCTGATTATACTGCTCTGGCCATGGCCAAGCATGCCTGCAGGGAGAAAAAAAAGAGGAGAAACCGATCGCTAACGGTCTGTTTGAGCGACCGTCATGTTTCAGGGTTTATGGATTATAAACTATCAGGTAAGGCTATGTTTTACAACCATTTATACAGCGATCTGTCTGTGTTGTTGTTGTTGTTGTTACTTTTGGCACTGAATTGAAATGATGTTGTACTGTCTGAAACAGAAAGCGGACTGGTATCTGCTTGCTGGATTGCTATAGTGTGTGTGTGTGTGTGTGTGTGTGTGTGTGTGTGTGTGTGTGGGGACATCACGATAGTTTTTCACTTCGACGTGCTGTGTTAGTTGTGTGAACATATCGGCAATGTTTTACAACCATTTATACAGCGATCTGTCTGTGTGTTGTTGTTACTTTTTTTTTGTCTGAGAAGGGTAGAGAGAGGGGTAGAGAGAGGTTTTGAATGTTGTACTGAAACAGACAGCGGACCACCCAGCTGATTGGCTGGCACACACACACACACACACACACACACACACACACACACACACACACACACACACACACACACACACACACACTAGCACGCCCACACACAAGCCACGGCTTTCTGGTTACCCGTCTCGCTCTCATTGTATAATTGGTTTCAGGTTTCTGAGAAGAGGTTTTTCTTTTTGGACAATTTAATGATGTTTAATTTCATGTGAGGCTGTGCACTTTTGTTTAATGTTGTAAAAAACACTGTCAGACTTTGAGGAAGTGTATCATATGTTGTGAGAGGCTGGATAAGGCTGAGATCTTTTGTGTACAGTATGTACAGTAAAAGACGTCCAGAAGACGTCTGGCACCGACATCCCCAGGGGAAAAGACGTTCTGAGGACGTTTAGCAGGGAGTGAGTTAAACGGATTTTTGGACTCGGGAGTTGAAACAGGGGCTTGCTCCGTTCACTCCACGCATCGACCCGGCATTGCAGTGCCGCTGGGAACGGTGCGCCTCCTTCTGCTTTGTCGAAAGAAACTCGCATACACAAGGGCACCTTATCGTTCTGAACGGCGTGCCCGGTGGTTTACGCCCCGCCCCCTAGGCCGTGCCCCCCATTTGTGTTAACCAACGCCCCCAAAGTGGTTGGGGGTTGGGGCGACGGGAGGAGTAGACTAATTCCGGGGTACAGGTGAAAAATCTTCAAAGTGTGGGCTGCTGAAAAAAAAAAAAAACCTGCATGTGCCGTTTTGCCCGGCTCTCCGCGGGGCCCCGGGGAGCCTTGTCACCCAGCCGGGGTGCCCGCCCACAACCCAGTCAAACTCACAACCCGGCTCTCCAGCCGAACCCGGGTACCCACTATTAAGCCACCCTCCCGGAACCTTTACCAATAGCTGCGGGCGCACCGAGGCCGGGGACCTGGTGGTACGAATCCAGCTTTTTGGCAAAGCATTGTGGCCGTTTTGGGGAGCTCCCCACGCCAAAATGGGGCAACCTAAGGGGACTCCAGTCGGCCAGTTGGAGCCAAAGTAAAGTCTAGGTCTGTGTCCTGCTGCCCAACGGGGCTTTCTTCGCTGTGGGCGCCCCCTGGTGCTTCTCTAAGTTGTCCAATATTTCACTTTGACAACAGTCTGCCAAAAGGAAAAAAAGAAGGACAAAAAAAGCTTACAGCACCTGGTATTCCCAGGCGGTCTCCCATCCAAGTACTAACCAGGCCCGACCCTGCTTAGCTTCCGAGATCGGACGAGATCGGGCGTGTTCAGGGTGGTATGGCCGTAAGCGACAGTGAACCGCAGCCGGTAGGCCTTAATGGGCCAGCAGAGGCCCTTGCTATCGTGTGTGCTTCTGTCACGGCCACTCATAAACACCGATTGCTCCTTCAGTCTGGCAAAATGAAAAAGCTTACAGCACCTGGTATTCCCCGGCGGTCTCCCATCCAAGTACTAACCAGGCCCGACCCTGCTTAGCTTCCGAGATCGGACGAGATTGGGCGTGTTCAGGGTGGTATGGCCATGAGCGACAGTCAACCGCAGCCGGTAGGCCTTAATGGGCCAGCAGAGGCCCTTGCTATCGTGTGTGCTTCTGTCACGGCCACTCATAAACGACGATTGCTCCTTCAGTCTGGCAAAATGAAAAAGCTTACAGCACCTGGTATTCCCAGGCGGTCTCCCATCCAAGTACTAACCAGGCCCGACCCTGCTTAGCTTCCGAGATCGGACGAGATCGGGCGTGTTCAGGGTGGTATGGCCGTAAGCAAGTAAGGCAGCAGCCGCTAGGCCTCATATGCCAGTGTCACGCTAACGCGGAGGGGACTGGCGGGTGTCAGACCGGATGAGAAAAGCATCAGCAGAGGCTGCGGTCGTTCAGGCAGTCAGTTAAGGGGTTATCGCTTCTCGGCCTTTTGGCTAAGATCAAGTGTAGTATCTGTTCTTATCAGTTTAATATCTGATACGTCCCCTATACGGGGACTACATATTAAACGGATTTTTGGACTCGGGAGTTGAAACAGGGGCTTGCTCCGTTCACTCCACGCATCGACCCGGCATTGCAGTGCCGCTGGGAACGGTGCGCCTCCTTCTGCTTTGTCGAAAGAAACTCGCATACACAAGGGCACCTTATCGTTCTGAACGGCGTGCCCGGTGGTTTACGCCCCGCCCCCTAGGCCGTGCCCCCCATTTGTGTTAACCAACGCCCCCAAAGTGGTTGGGGGTTGGGGCGACGGGAGGAGTAGACTAATTCCGGGGTACAGGTGAAAAATCTTCAAAGTGTGGGCTGCTGAAAAAAAAAAAAAACCTGCATGTGCCGTTTTGCCCGGCTCTCCGCGGGGCCCCGGGGAGCCTTGTCACCCAGCCGGGGTGCCCGCCCACAACCCAGTCAAACTCACAACCCGGCTCTCCAGCCGAACCCGGGTACCCACTATTAAGCCACCCTCCCGGAACCTTTACCAATAGCTGCGGGCGCACCGAGGCCGGGGACCTGGTGGTACGAATCCAGCTTTTTGGCAAAGCATTGTGGCCGTTTTGGGGAGCTCCCCACGCCAAAATGGGGCAACCTAAGGGGACTCCAGTCGGCCAGTTGGAGCCAAAGTAAAGTCTAGGTCTGTGTCCTGCTGCCCAACGGGGCTTTCTTCGCTGTGGGCGCCCCCTGGTGCTTCTCTAAGTTGTCCAATATTTCACTTTGACAACAGTCTGCCAAAAGGAAAAAAAGAAGGACAAAAAAAGCTTACAGCACCTGGTATTCCCAGGCGGTCTCCCATCCAAGTACTAACCAGGCCCGACCCTGCTTAGCTTCCGAGATCGGACGAGATCGGGCGTGTTCAGGGTGGTATGGCCGTAAGCGACAGTGAACCGCAGCCGGTAGGCCTTAATGGGCCAGCAGAGGCCCTTGCTATCGTGTGTGCTTCTGTCACGGCCACTCATAAACACCGATTGCTCCTTCAGTCTGGCAAAATGAAAAAGCTTACAGCACCTGGTATTCCCCGGCGGTCTCCCATCCAAGTACTAACCAGGCCCGACCCTGCTTAGCTTCCGAGATCGGACGAGATTGGGCGTGTTCAGGGTGGTATGGCCATGAGCGACAGTCAACCGCAGCCGGTAGGCCTTAATGGGCCAGCAGAGGCCCTTGCTATCGTGTGTGCTTCTGTCACGGCCACTCATAAACGACGATTGCTCCTTCAGTCTGGCAAAATGAAAAAGCTTACAGCACCTGGTATTCCCAGGCGGTCTCCCATCCAAGTACTAACCAGGCCCGACCCTGCTTAGCTTCCGAGATCGGACGAGATCGGGCGTGTTCAGGGTGGTATGGCCGTAAGCAAGTAAGGCAGCAGCCGCTAGGCCTCATATGCCAGTGTCACGCTAACGCGGAGGGGACTGGCGGGTGTCAGACCGGATGAGAAAAGCATCAGCAGAGGCTGCGGTCGTTCAGGCAGTCAGTTAAGGGGTTATCGCTTCTCGGCCTTTTGGCTAAGATCAAGTGTAGTATCTGTTCTTATCAGTTTAATATCTGATACGTCCCCTATACGGGGACTACATATTAAACGGATTTTTGGACTCGGGAGTTGAAACAGGGGCTTGCTCCGTTCACTCCACGCATCGACCCGGCATTGCAGTGCCGCTGGGAACGGTGCGCCTCCTTCTGCTTTGTCGAAAGAAACTCGCATACACAAGGGCACCTTATCGTTCTGAACGGCGTGCCCGGTGGTTTACGCCCCGCCCCCTAGGCCGTGCCCCCCATTTGTGTTAACCAACGCCCCCAAAGTGGTTGGGGGTTGGGGCGACGGGAGGAGTAGACTAATTCCGGGGTACAGGTGAAAAATCTTCAAAGTGTGGGCTGCTGAAAAAAAACAAAAAACCTGCATGTGCCGTTTTGCCCGGCTCTCCGCGGGGCCCCGGGGAGCCTTGTCACCCAGCCGGGGTGCCCGCCCACAACCCAGTCAAACTCACAACCCGGCTCTCCAGCCGAACCCGGGTACCCACTATTAAGCCACCCTCCCGGAACCTTTACCAATAGCTGCGGGCGCACCGAGGCCGGGGACCTGGTGGTACGAATCCAGCTTTTTGGCAAAGCATTGTGGCCGTTTTGGGGAGCTCCCCACGCCAAAATGGGGCAACCTAAGGGGACTCCAGTCGGCCAGTTGGAGCCAAAGTAAAGTCTAGGTCTGTGTCCTGCTGCCCAACGGGGCTTTCTTCGCTGTGGGCGCCCCCTGGTGCTTCTCTAAGTTGTCCAATATTTCACTTTGACAACAGTCTGCCAAAAGGAAAAAAAGAAGGACAAAAAAAGCTTACAGCACCTGGTATTCCCAGGCGGTCTCCCATCCAAGTACTAACCAGGCCCGACCCTGCTTAGCTTCCGAGATCGGACGAGATCGGGCGTGTTCAGGGTGGTATGGCCGTAAGCGACAGTGAACCGCAGCCGGTAGGCCTTAATGGGCCAGCAGAGGCCCTTGCTATCGTGTGTGCTTCTGTCACGGCCACTCATAAACACCGATTGCTCCTTCAGTCTGGCAAAATGAAAAAGCTTACAGCACCTGGTATTCCCCGGCGGTCTCCCATCCAAGTACTAACCAGGCCCGACCCTGCTTAGCTTCCGAGATCGGACGAGATTGGGCGTGTTCAGGGTGGTATGGCCATGAGCGACAGTCAACCGCAGCCGGTAGGCCTTAATGGGCCAGCAGAGGCCCTTGCTATCGTGTGTGCTTCTGTCACGGCCACTCATAAACGACGATTGCTCCTTCAGTCTGGCAAAATGAAAAAGCTTACAGCACCTGGTATTCCCAGGCGGTCTCCCATCCAAGTACTAACCAGGCCCGACCCTGCTTAGCTTCCGAGATCGGACGAGATCGGGCGTGTTCAGGGTGGTATGGCCGTAAGCAAGTAAGGCAGCAGCCGCTAGGCCTCATATGCCAGTGTCACGCTAACGCGGAGGGGACTGGCGGGTGTCAGACCGGATGAGAAAAGCATCAGCAGAGGCTGCGGTCGTTCAGGCAGTCAGTTAAGGGGTTATCGCTTCTCGGCCTTTTGGCTAAGATCAAGTGTAGTATCTGTTCTTATCAGTTTAATATCTGATACGTCCCCTATACGGGGACTACATATTAAACGGATTTTTGGACTCGGGAGTTGAAACAGGGGCTTGCTCCGTTCACTCCACGCATCGACCCGGCATTGCAGTGCCGCTGGGAACGGTGCGCCTCCTTCTGCTTTGTCGAAAGAAACTCGCATACACAAGGGCACCTTATCGTTCTGAACGGCGTGCCCGGTGGTTTACGCCCCGCCCCCTAGGCCGTGCCCCCCATTTGTGTTAACCAACGCCCCCAAAGTGGTTGGGGGTTGGGGCGACGGGAGGAGTAGACTAATTCCGGGGTACAGGTGAAAAATCTTCAAAGTGTGGGCTGCTGAAAAAAAAAAAAAACCTGCATGTGCCGTTTTGCCCGGCTCTCCGCGGGGCCCCGGGGAGCCTTGTCACCCAGCCGGGGTGCCCGCCCACAACCCAGTCAAACTCACAACCCGGCTCTCCAGCCGAACCCGGGTACCCACTATTAAGCCACCCTCCCGGAACCTTTACCAATAGCTGCGGGCGCACCGAGGCCGGGGACCTGGTGGTACGAATCCAGCTTTTTGGCAAAGCATTGTGGCCGTTTTGGGGAGCTCCCCACGCCAAAATGGGGCAACCTAAGGGGACTCCAGTCGGCCAGTTGGAGCCAAAGTAAAGTCTAGGTCTGTGTCCTGCTGCCCAACGGGGCTTTCTTCGCTGTGGGCGCCCCCTGGTGCTTCTCTAAGTTGTCCAATATTTCACTTTGACAACAGTCTGCCAAAAGGAAAAAAAGAAGGACAAAAAAAGCTTACAGCACCTGGTATTCCCAGGCGGTCTCCCATCCAAGTACTAACCAGGCCCGACCCTGCTTAGCTTCCGAGATCGGACGAGATCGGGCGTGTTCAGGGTGGTATGGCCGTAAGCGACAGTGAACCGCAGCCGGTAGGCCTTAATGGGCCAGCAGAGGCCCTTGCTATCGTGTGTGCTTCTGTCACGGCCACTCATAAACACCGATTGCTCCTTCAGTCTGGCAAAATGAAAAAGCTTACAGCACCTGGTATTCCCCGGCGGTCTCCCATCCAAGTACTAACCAGGCCCGACCCTGCTTAGCTTCCGAGATCGGACGAGATTGGGCGTGTTCAGGGTGGTATGGCCATGAGCGACAGTCAACCGCAGCCGGTAGGCCTTAATGGGCCAGCAGAGGCCCTTGCTATCGTGTGTGCTTCTGTCACGGCCACTCATAAACGACGATTGCTCCTTCAGTCTGGCAAAATGAAAAAGCTTACAGCACCTGGTATTCCCAGGCGGTCTCCCATCCAAGTACTAACCAGGCCCGACCCTGCTTAGCTTCCGAGATCGGACGAGATCGGGCGTGTTCAGGGTGGTATGGCCGTAAGCAAGTAAGGCAGCAGCCGCTAGGCCTCATATGCCAGTGTCACGCTAACGCGGAGGGGACTGGCGGGTGTCAGACCGGATGAGAAAAGCATCAGCAGAGGCTGCGGTCGTTCAGGCAGTCAGTTAAGGGGTTATCGCTTCTCGGCCTTTTGGCTAAGATCAAGTGTAGTATCTGTTCTTATCAGTTTAATATCTGATACGTCCCCTATACGGGGACTACATATTAAACGGATTTTTGGACTCGGGAGTTGAAACAGGGGCTTGCTCCGTTCACTCCACGCATCGACCCGGCATTGCAGTGCCGCTGGGAACGGTGCGCCTCCTTCTGCTTTGTCGAAAGAAACTCGCATACACAAGGGCACCTTATCGTTCTGAACGGCGTGCCCGGTGGTTTACGCCCCGCCCCCTAGGCCGTGCCCCCCATTTGTGTTAACCAACGCCCCCAAAGTGGTTGGGGGTTGGGGCGACGGGAGGAGTAGACTAATTCCGGGGTACAGGTGAAAAATCTTCAAAGTGTGGGCTGCTGAAAAAAAAAAAAAACCTGCATGTGCCGTTTTGCCCGGCTCTCCGCGGGGCCCCGGGGAGCCTTGTCACCCAGCCGGGGTGCCCGCCCACAACCCAGTCAAACTCACAACCCGGCTCTCCAGCCGAACCCGGGTACCCACTATTAAGCCACCCTCCCGGAACCTTTACCAATAGCTGCGGGCGCACCGAGGCCGGGGACCTGGTGGTACGAATCCAGCTTTTTGGCAAAGCATTGTGGCCGTTTTGGGGAGCTCCCCACGCCAAAATGGGGCAACCTAAGGGGACTCCAGTCGGCCAGTTGGAGCCAAAGTAAAGTCTAGGTCTGTGTCCTGCTGCCCAACGGGGCTTTCTTCGCTGTGGGCGCCCCCTGGTGCTTCTCTAAGTTGTCCAATATTTCACTTTGACAACAGTCTGCCAAAAGGAAAAAAAGAAGGACAAAAAAAGCTTACAGCACCTGGTATTCCCAGGCGGTCTCCCATCCAAGTACTAACCAGGCCCGACCCTGCTTAGCTTCCGAGATCGGACGAGATCGGGCGTGTTCAGGGTGGTATGGCCGTAAGCGACAGTGAACCGCAGCCGGTAGGCCTTAATGGGCCAGCAGAGGCCCTTGCTATCGTGTGTGCTTCTGTCACGGCCACTCATAAACACCGATTGCTCCTTCAGTCTGGCAAAATGAAAAAGCTTACAGCACCTGGTATTCCCCGGCGGTCTCCCATCCAAGTACTAACCAGGCCCGACCCTGCTTAGCTTCCGAGATCGGACGAGATTGGGCGTGTTCAGGGTGGTATGGCCATGAGCGACAGTCAACCGCAGCCGGTAGGCCTTAATGGGCCAGCAGAGGCCCTTGCTATCGTGTGTGCTTCTGTCACGGCCACTCATAAACGACGATTGCTCCTTCAGTCTGGCAAAATGAAAAAGCTTACAGCACCTGGTATTCCCAGGCGGTCTCCCATCCAAGTACTAACCAGGCCCGACCCTGCTTAGCTTCCGAGATCGGACGAGATCGGGCGTGTTCAGGGTGGTATGGCCGTAAGCAAGTAAGGCAGCAGCCGCTAGGCCTCATATGCCAGTGTCACGCTAACGCGGAGGGGACTGGCGGGTGTCAGACCGGATGAGAAAAGCATCAGCAGAGGCTGCGGTCGTTCAGGCAGTCAGTTAAGGGGTTATCGCTTCTCGGCCTTTTGGCTAAGATCAAGTGTAGTATCTGTTCTTATCAGTTTAATATCTGATACGTCCCCTATACGGGGACTACATATTAAACGGATTTTTGGACTCGGGAGTTGAAACAGGGGCTTGCTCCGTTCACTCCACGCATCGACCCGGCATTGCAGTGCCGCTGGGAACGGTGCGCCTCCTTCTGCTTTGTCGAAAGAAACTCGCATACACAAGGGCACCTTATCGTTCTGAACGGCGTGCCCGGTGGTTTACGCCCCGCCCCCTAGGCCGTGCCCCCCATTTGTGTTAACCAACGCCCCCAAAGTGGTTGGGGGTTGGGGCGACGGGAGGAGTAGACTAATTCCGGGGTACAGGTGAAAAATCTTCAAAGTGTGGGCTGCTGAAAAAAAAAAAAAACCTGCATGTGCCGTTTTGCCCGGCTCTCCGCGGGGCCCCGGGGAGCCTTGTCACCCAGCCGGGGTGCCCGCCCACAACCCAGTCAAACTCACAACCCGGCTCTCCAGCCGAACCCGGGTACCCACTATTAAGCCACCCTCCCGGAACCTTTACCAATAGCTGCGGGCGCACCGAGGCCGGGGACCTGGTGGTACGAATCCAGCTTTTTGGCAAAGCATTGTGGCCGTTTTGGGGAGCTCCCCACGCCAAAATGGGGCAACCTAAGGGGACTCCAGTCGGCCAGTTGGAGCCAAAGTAAAGTCTAGGTCTGTGTCCTGCTGCCCAACGGGGCTTTCTTCGCTGTGGGCGCCCCCTGGTGCTTCTCTAAGTTGTCCAATATTTCACTTTGACAACAGTCTGCCAAAAGGAAAAAAAGAAGGACAAAAAAAGCTTACAGCACCTGGTATTCCCAGGCGGTCTCCCATCCAAGTACTAACCAGGCCCGACCCTGCTTAGCTTCCGAGATCGGACGAGATCGGGCGTGTTCAGGGTGGTATGGCCGTAAGCGACAGTGAACCGCAGCCGGTAGGCCTTAATGGGCCAGCAGAGGCCCTTGCTATCGTGTGTGCTTCTGTCACGGCCACTCATAAACACCGATTGCTCCTTCAGTCTGGCAAAATGAAAAAGCTTACAGCACCTGGTATTCCCCGGCGGTCTCCCATCCAAGTACTAACCAGGCCCGACCCTGCTTAGCTTCCGAGATCGGACGAGATTGGGCGTGTTCAGGGTGGTATGGCCATGAGCGACAGTCAACCGCAGCCGGTAGGCCTTAATGGGCCAGCAGAGGCCCTTGCTATCGTGTGTGCTTCTGTCACGGCCACTCATAAACGACGATTGCTCCTTCAGTCTGGCAAAATGAAAAAGCTTACAGCACCTGGTATTCCCAGGCGGTCTCCCATCCAAGTACTAACCAGGCCCGACCCTGCTTAGCTTCCGAGATCGGACGAGATCGGGCGTGTTCAGGGTGGTATGGCCGTAAGCAAGTAAGGCAGCAGCCGCTAGGCCTCATATGCCAGTGTCACGCTAACGCGGAGGGGACTGGCGGGTGTCAGACCGGATGAGAAAAGCATCAGCAGAGGCTGCGGTCGTTCAGGCAGTCAGTTAAGGGGTTATCGCTTCTCGGCCTTTTGGCTAAGATCAAGTGTAGTATCTGTTCTTATCAGTTTAATATCTGATACGTCCCCTATACGGGGACTACATATTAAACGGATTTTTGGACTCGGGAGTTGAAACAGGGGCTTGCTCCGTTCACTCCACGCATCGACCCGGCATTGCAGTGCCGCTGGGAACGGTGCGCCTCCTTCTGCTTTGTCGAAAGAAACTCGCATACACAAGGGCACCTTATCGTTCTGAACGGCGTGCCCGGTGGTTTACGCCCCGCCCCCTAGGCCGTGCCCCCCATTTGTGTTAACCAACGCCCCCAAAGTGGTTGGGGGTTGGGGCGACGGGAGGAGTAGACTAATTCCGGGGTACAGGTGAAAAATCTTCAAAGTGTGGGCTGCTGAAAAAAAAAAAAAACCTGCATGTGCCGTTTTGCCCGGCTCTCCGCGGGGCCCCGGGGAGCCTTGTCACCCAGCCGGGGTGCCCGCCCACAACCCAGTCAAACTCACAACCCGGCTCTCCAGCCGAACCCGGGTACCCACTATTAAGCCACCCTCCCGGAACCTTTACCAATAGCTGCGGGCGCACCGAGGCCGGGGACCTGGTGGTACGAATCCAGCTTTTTGGCAAAGCATTGTGGCCGTTTTGGGGAGCTCCCCACGCCAAAATGGGGCAACCTAAGGGGACTCCAGTCGGCCAGTTGGAGCCAAAGTAAAGTCTAGGTCTGTGTCCTGCTGCCCAACGGGGCTTTCTTCGCTGTGGGCGCCCCCTGGTGCTTCTCTAAGTTGTCCAATATTTCACTTTGACAACAGTCTGCCAAAAGGAAAAAAAGAAGGACAAAAAAAGCTTACAGCACCTGGTATTCCCAGGCGGTCTCCCATCCAAGTACTAACCAGGCCCGACCCTGCTTAGCTTCCGAGATCGGACGAGATCGGGCGTGTTCAGGGTGGTATGGCCGTAAGCGACAGTGAACCGCAGCCGGTAGGCCTTAATGGGCCAGCAGAGGCCCTTGCTATCGTGTGTGCTTCTGTCACGGCCACTCATAAACACCGATTGCTCCTTCAGTCTGGCAAAATGAAAAAGCTTACAGCACCTGGTATTCCCCGGCGGTCTCCCATCCAAGTACTAACCAGGCCCGACCCTGCTTAGCTTCCGAGATCGGACGAGATTGGGCGTGTTCAGGGTGGTATGGCCATGAGCGACAGTCAATCGCAGCCGGTAGGCCTTAATGGGCCAGCAGAGGCCCTTGCTATCGTGTGTGCTTCTGTCACGGCCACTCATAAACGACGATTGCTCCTTCAGTCTGGCAAAATGAAAAAGCTTACAGCACCTGGTATTCCCAGGCGGTCTCCCATCCAAGTACTAACCAGGCCCGACCCTGCTTAGCTTCCGAGATCGGACGAGATCGGGCGTGTTCAGGGTGGTATGGCCGTAAGCAAGTAAGGCAGCAGCCGCTAGGCCTCATATGCCAGTGTCACGCTAACGCGGAGGGGACTGGCGGGTGTCAGACCGGATGAGAAAAGCATCAGCAGAGGCTGCGGTCGTTCAGGCAGTCAGTTAAGGGGTTATCGCTTCTCGGCCTTTTGGCTAAGATCAAGTGTAGTATCTGTTCTTATCAGTTTAATATCTGATACGTCCCCTATACGGGGACTACATATTAAACGGATTTTTGGACTCGGGAGTTGAAACAGGGGCTTGCTCCGTTCACTCCACGCATCGACCCGGCATTGCAGTGCCGCTGGGAACGGTGCGCCTCCTTCTGCTTTGTCGAAAGAAACTCGCATACACAAGGGCACCTTATCGTTCTGAACGGCGTGCCCGGTGGTTTACGCCCCGCCCCCTAGGCCGTGCCCCCCATTTGTGTTAACCAACGCCCCCAAAGTGGTTGGGGGTTGGGGCGACGGGAGGAGTAGACTAATTCCGGGGTACAGGTGAAAAATCTTCAAAGTGTGGGCTGCTGAAAAAAAAAAAAAACCTGCATGTGCCGTTTTGCCCGGCTCTCCGCGGGGCCCCGGGGAGCCTTGTCACCCAGCCGGGGTGCCCGCCCACAACCCAGTCAAACTCACAACCCGGCTCTCCAGCCGAACCCGGGTACCCACTATTAAGCCACCCTCCCGGAACCTTTACCAATAGCTGCGGGCGCACCGAGGCCGGGGACCTGGTGGTACGAATCCAGCTTTTTGGCAAAGCATTGTGGCCGTTTTGGGGAGCTCCCCACGCCAAAATGGGGCAACCTAAGGGGACTCCAGTCGGCCAGTTGGAGCCAAAGTAAAGTCTAGGTCTGTGTCCTGCTGCCCAACGGGGCTTTCTTCGCTGTGGGCGCCCCCTGGTGCTTCTCTAAGTTGTCCAATATTTCACTTTGACAACAGTCTGCCAAAAGGAAAAAAAGAAGGACAAAAAAAGCTTACAGCACCTGGTATTCCCAGGCGGTCTCCCATCCAAGTACTAACCAGGCCCGACCCTGCTTAGCTTCCGAGATCGGACGAGATCGGGCGTGTTCAGGGTGGTATGGCCGTAAGCGACAGTGAACCGCAGCCGGTAGGCCTTAATGGGCCAGCAGAGGCCCTTGCTATCGTGTGTGCTTCTGTCACGGCCACTCATAAACACCGATTGCTCCTTCAGTCTGGCAAAATGAAAAAGCTTACAGCACCTGGTATTCCCCGGCGGTCTCCCATCCAAGTACTAACCAGGCCCGACCCTGCTTAGCTTCCGAGATCGGACGAGATTGGGCGTGTTCAGGGTGGTATGGCCATGAGCGACAGTCAACCGCAGCCGGTAGGCCTTAATGGGCCAGCAGAGGCCCTTGCTATCGTGTGTGCTTCTGTCACGGCCACTCATAAACGACGATTGCTCCTTCAGTCTGGCAAAATGAAAAAGCTTACAGCACCTGGTATTCCCAGGCGGTCTCCCATCCAAGTACTAACCAGGCCCGACCCTGCTTAGCTTCCGAGATCGGACGAGATCGGGCGTGTTCAGGGTGGTATGGCCGTAAGCAAGTAAGGCAGCAGCCGCTAGGCCTCATATGCCAGTGTCACGCTAACGCGGAGGGGACTGGCGGGTGTCAGACCGGATGAGAAAAGCATCAGCAGAGGCTGCGGTCGTTCAGGCAGTCAGTTAAGGGGTTATCGCTTCTCGGCCTTTTGGCTAAGATCAAGTGTAGTATCTGTTCTTATCAGTTTAATATCTGATACGTCCCCTATACGGGGACTACATATTAAACGGATTTTTGGACTCGGGAGTTGAAACAGGGGCTTGCTCCGTTCACTCCACGCATCGACCCGGCATTGCAGTGCCGCTGGGAACGGTGCGCCTCCTTCTGCTTTGTCGAAAGAAACTCGCATACACAAGGGCACCTTATCGTTCTGAACGGCGTGCCCGGTGGTTTACGCCCCGCCCCCTAGGCCGTGCCCCCCATTTGTGTTAACCAACGCCCCCAAAGTGGTTGGGGGTTGGGGCGACGGGAGGAGTAGACTAATTCCGGGGTACAGGTGAAAAATCTTCAAAGTGTGGGCTGCTGAAAAAAAAAAAAAACCTGCATGTGCCGTTTTGCCCGGCTCTCCGCGGGGCCCCGGGGAGCCTTGTCACCCAGCCGGGGTGCCCGCCCACAACCCAGTCAAACTCACAACCCGGCTCTCCAGCCGAACCCGGGTACCCACTATTAAGCCACCCTCCCGGAACCTTTACCAATAGCTGCGGGCGCACCGAGGCCGGGGACCTGGTGGTACGAATCCAGCTTTTTGGCAAAGCATTGTGGCCGTTTTGGGGAGCTCCCCACGCCAAAATGGGGCAACCTAAGGGGACTCCAGTCGGCCAGTTGGAGCCAAAGTAAAGTCTAGGTCTGTGTCCTGCTGCCCAACGGGGCTTTCTTCGCTGTGGGCGCCCCCTGGTGCTTCTCTAAGTTGTCCAATATTTCACTTTGACAACAGTCTGCCAAAAGGAAAAAAAGAAGGACAAAAAAAGCTTACAGCACCTGGTATTCCCAGGCGGTCTCCCATCCAAGTACTAACCAGGCCCGACCCTGCTTAGCTTCCGAGATCGGACGAGATCGGGCGTGTTCAGGGTGGTATGGCCGTAAGCGACAGTGAACCGCAGCCGGTAGGCCTTAATGGGCCAGCAGAGGCCCTTGCTATCGTGTGTGCTTCTGTCACGGCCACTCATAAACACCGATTGCTCCTTCAGTCTGGCAAAATGAAAAAGCTTACAGCACCTGGTATTCCCCGGCGGTCTCCCATCCAAGTACTAACCAGGCCCGACCCTGCTTAGCTTCCGAGATCGGACGAGATTGGGCGTGTTCAGGGTGGTATGGCCATGAGCGACAGTCAACCGCAGCCGGTAGGCCTTAATGGGCCAGCAGAGGCCCTTGCTATCGTGTGTGCTTCTGTCACGGCCACTCATAAACGACGATTGCTCCTTCAGTCTGGCAAAATGAAAAAGCTTACAGCACCTGGTATTCCCAGGCGGTCTCCCATCCAAGTACTAACCAGGCCCGACCCTGCTTAGCTTCCGAGATCGGACGAGATCGGGCGTGTTCAGGGTGGTATGGCCGTAAGCAAGTAAGGCAGCAGCCGCTAGGCCTCATATGCCAGTGTCACGCTAACGCGGAGGGGACTGGCGGGTGTCAGACCGGATGAGAAAAGCATCAGCAGAGGCTGCGGTCGTTCAGGCAGTCAGTTAAGGGGTTATCGCTTCTCGGCCTTTTGGCTAAGATCAAGTGTAGTATCTGTTCTTATCAGTTTAATATCTGATACGTCCCCTATACGGGGACTACATATTAAACGGATTTTTGGACTCGGGAGTTGAAACAGGGGCTTGCTCCGTTCACTCCACGCATCGACCCGGCATTGCAGTGCCGCTGGGAACGGTGCGCCTCCTTCTGCTTTGTCGAAAGAAACTCGCATACACAAGGGCACCTTATCGTTCTGAACGGCGTGCCCGGTGGTTTACGCCCCGCCCCCTAGGCCGTGCCCCCCATTTGTGTTAACCAACGCCCCCAAAGTGGTTGGGGGTTGGGGCGACGGGAGGAGTAGACTAATTCCGGGGTACAGGTGAAAAATCTTCAAAGTGTGGGCTGCTGAAAAAAAAAAAAAACCTGCATGTGCCGTTTTGCCCGGCTCTCCGCGGGGCCCCGGGGAGCCTTGTCACCCAGCCGGGGTGCCCGCCCACAACCCAGTCAAACTCACAACCCGGCTCTCCAGCCGAACCCGGGTACCCACTATTAAGCCACCCTCCCGGAACCTTTACCAATAGCTGCGGGCGCACCGAGGCCGGGGACCTGGTGGTACGAATCCAGCTTTTTGGCAAAGCATTGTGGCCGTTTTGGGGAGCTCCCCACGCCAAAATGGGGCAACCTAAGGGGACTCCAGTCGGCCAGTTGGAGCCAAAGTAAAGTCTAGGTCTGTGTCCTGCTGCCCAACGGGGCTTTCTTCGCTGTGGGCGCCCCCTGGTGCTTCTCTAAGTTGTCCAATATTTCACTTTGACAACAGTCTGCCAAAAGGAAAAAAAGAAGGACAAAAAAAGCTTACAGCACCTGGTATTCCCAGGCGGTCTCCCATCCAAGTACTAACCAGGCCCGACCCTGCTTAGCTTCCGAGATCGGACGAGATCGGGCGTGTTCAGGGTGGTATGGCCGTAAGCGACAGTGAACCGCAGCCGGTAGGCCTTAATGGGCCAGCAGAGGCCCTTGCTATCGTGTGTGCTTCTGTCACGGCCACTCATAAACACCGATTGCTCCTTCAGTCTGGCAAAATGAAAAAGCTTACAGCACCTGGTATTCCCCGGCGGTCTCCCATCCAAGTACTAACCAGGCCCGACCCTGCTTAGCTTCCGAGATCGGACGAGATTGGGCGTGTTCAGGGTGGTATGGCCATGAGCGACAGTCAATCGCAGCCGGTAGGCCTTAATGGGCCAGCAGAGGCCCTTGCTATCGTGTGTGCTTCTGTCACGGCCACTCATAAACGACGATTGCTCCTTCAGTCTGGCAAAATGAAAAAGCTTACAGCACCTGGTATTCCCAGGCGGTCTCCCATCCAAGTACTAACCAGGCCCGACCCTGCTTAGCTTCCGAGATCGGACGAGATCGGGCGTGTTCAGGGTGGTATGGCCGTAAGCAAGTAAGGCAGCAGCCGCTAGGCCTCATATGCCAGTGTCACGCTAACGCGGAGGGGACTGGCGGGTGTCAGACCGGATGAGAAAAGCATCAGCAGAGGCTGCGGTCGTTCAGGCAGTCAGTTAAGGGGTTATCGCTTCTCGGCCTTTTGGCTAAGATCAAGTGTAGTATCTGTTCTTATCAGTTTAATATCTGATACGTCCCCTATACGGGGACTACATATTAAACGGATTTTTGGACTCGGGAGTTGAAACAGGGGCTTGCTCCGTTCACTCCACGCATCGACCCGGCATTGCAGTGCCGCTGGGAACGGTGCGCCTCCTTCTGCTTTGTCGAAAGAAACTCGCATACACAAGGGCACCTTATCGTTCTGAACGGCGTGCCCGGTGGTTTACGCCCCGCCCCCTAGGCCGTGCCCCCCATTTGTGTTAACCAACGCCCCCAAAGTGGTTGGGGGTTGGGGCGACGGGAGGAGTAGACTAATTCCGGGGTACAGGTGAAAAATCTTCAAAGTGTGGGCTGCTGAAAAAAAAAAAAAACCTGCATGTGCCGTTTTGCCCGGCTCTCCGCGGGGCCCCGGGGAGCCTTGTCACCCAGCCGGGGTGCCCGCCCACAACCCAGTCAAACTCACAACCCGGCTCTCCAGCCGAACCCGGGTACCCACTATTAAGCCACCCTCCCGGAACCTTTACCAATAGCTGCGGGCGCACCGAGGCCGGGGACCTGGTGGTACGAATCCAGCTTTTTGGCAAAGCATTGTGGCCGTTTTGGGGAGCTCCCCACGCCAAAATGGGGCAACCTAAGGGGACTCCAGTCGGCCAGTTGGAGCCAAAGTAAAGTCTAGGTCTGTGTCCTGCTGCCCAACGGGGCTTTCTTCGCTGTGGGCGCCCCCTGGTGCTTCTCTAAGTTGTCCAATATTTCACTTTGACAACAGTCTGCCAAAAGGAAAAAAAGAAGGACAAAAAAAGCTTACAGCACCTGGTATTCCCAGGCGGTCTCCCATCCAAGTACTAACCAGGCCCGACCCTGCTTAGCTTCCGAGATCGGACGAGATCGGGCGTGTTCAGGGTGGTATGGCCGTAAGCGACAGTGAACCGCAGCCGGTAGGCCTTAATGGGCCAGCAGAGGCCCTTGCTATCGTGTGTGCTTCTGTCACGGCCACTCATAAACACCGATTGCTCCTTCAGTCTGGCAAAATGAAAAAGCTTACAGCACCTGGTATTCCCCGGCGGTCTCCCATCCAAGTACTAACCAGGCCCGACCCTGCTTAGCTTCCGAGATCGGACGAGATTGGGCGTGTTCAGGGTGGTATGGCCATGAGCGACAGTCAACCGCAGCCGGTAGGCCTTAATGGGCCAGCAGAGGCCCTTGCTATCGTGTGTGCTTCTGTCACGGCCACTCATAAACGACGATTGCTCCTTCAGTCTGGCAAAATGAAAAAGCTTACAGCACCTGGTATTCCCAGGCGGTCTCCCATCCAAGTACTAACCAGGCCCGACCCTGCTTAGCTTCCGAGATCGGACGAGATCGGGCGTGTTCAGGGTGGTATGGCCGTAAGCAAGTAAGGCAGCAGCCGCTAGGCCTCATATGCCAGTGTCACGCTAACGCGGAGGGGACTGGCGGGTGTCAGACCGGATGAGAAAAGCATCAGCAGAGGCTGCGGTCGTTCAGGCAGTCAGTTAAGGGGTTATCGCTTCTCGGCCTTTTGGCTAAGATCAAGTGTAGTATCTGTTCTTATCAGTTTAATATCTGATACGTCCCCTATACGGGGACTACATATTAAACGGATTTTTGGACTCGGGAGTTGAAACAGGGGCTTGCTCCGTTCACTCCACGCATCGACCCGGCATTGCAGTGCCGCTGGGAACGGTGCGCCTCCTTCTGCTTTGTCGAAAGAAACTCGCATACACAAGGGCACCTTATCGTTCTGAACGGCGTGCCCGGTGGTTTACGCCCCGCCCCCTAGGCCGTGCCCCCCATTTGTGTTAACCAACGCCCCCAAAGTGGTTGGGGGTTGGGGCGACGGGAGGAGTAGACTAATTCCGGGGTACAGGTGAAAAATCTTCAAAGTGTGGGCTGCTGAAAAAAAAAAAAAACCTGCATGTGCCGTTTTGCCCGGCTCTCCGCGGGGCCCCGGGGAGCCTTGTCACCCAGCCGGGGTGCCCGCCCACAACCCAGTCAAACTCACAACCCGGCTCTCCAGCCGAACCCGGGTACCCACTATTAAGCCACCCTCCCGGAACCTTTACCAATAGCTGCGGGCGCACCGAGGCCGGGGACCTGGTGGTACGAATCCAGCTTTTTGGCAAAGCATTGTGGCCGTTTTGGGGAGCTCCCCACGCCAAAATGGGGCAACCTAAGGGGACTCCAGTCGGCCAGTTGGAGCCAAAGTAAAGTCTAGGTCTGTGTCCTGCTGCCCAACGGGGCTTTCTTCGCTGTGGGCGCCCCCTGGTGCTTCTCTAAGTTGTCCAATATTTCACTTTGACAACAGTCTGCCAAAAGGAAAAAAAGAAGGACAAAAAAAGCTTACAGCACCTGGTATACCCAGGCGGTCTCCCATCCAAGTACTAACCAGGCCCGACCCTGCTTAGCTTCCGAGATCGGACGAGATCGGGCGTGTTCAGGGTGGTATGGCCGTAAGCGACAGTGAACCGCAGCCGGTAGGCCTTAATGGGCCAGCAGAGGCCCTTGCTATCGTGTGTGCTTCTGTCACGGCCACTCATAAACACCGATTGCTCCTTCAGTCTGGCAAAATGAAAAAGCTTACAGCACCTGGTATTCCCCGGCGGTCTCCCATCCAAGTACTAACCAGGCCCGACCCTGCTTAGCTTCCGAGATCGGACGAGATTGGGCGTGTTCAGGGTGGTATGGCCATGAGCGACAGTCAACCGCAGCCGGTAGGCCTTAATGGGCCAGCAGAGGCCCTTGCTATCGTGTGTGCTTCTGTCACGGCCACTCATAAACGACGATTGCTCCTTCAGTCTGGCAAAATGAAAAAGCTTACAGCACCTGGTATTCCCAGGCGGTCTCCCATCCAAGTACTAACCAGGCCCGACCCTGCTTAGCTTCCGAGATCGGACGAGATCGGGCGTGTTCAGGGTGGTATGGCCGTAAGCAAGTAAGGCAGCAGCCGCTAGGCCTCATATGCCAGTGTCACGCTAACGCGGAGGGGACTGGCGGGTGTCAGACCGGATGAGAAAAGCATCAGCAGAGGCTGCGGTCGTTCAGGCAGTCAGTTAAGGGGTTATCGCTTCTCGGCCTTTTGGCTAAGATCAAGTGTAGTATCTGTTCTTATCAGTTTAATATCTGATACGTCCCCTATACGGGGACTACATATTAAACGGATTTTTGGACTCGGGAGTTGAAACAGGGGCTTGCTCCGTTCACTCCACGCATCGACCCGGCATTGCAGTGCCGCTGGGAACGGTGCGCCTCCTTCTGCTTTGTCGAAAGAAACTCGCATACACAAGGGCACCTTATCGTTCTGAACGGCGTGCCCGGTGGTTTACGCCCCGCCCCCTAGGCCGTGCCCCCCATTTGTGTTAACCAACGCCCCCAAAGTGGTTGGGGGTTGGGGCGACGGGAGGAGTAGACTAATTCCGGGGTACAGGTGAAAAATCTTCAAAGTGTGGGCTGCTGAAAAAAAACAAAAAACCTGCATGTGCCGTTTTGCCCGGCTCTCCGCGGGGCCCCGGGGAGCCTTGTCACCCAGCCGGGGTGCCCGCCCACAACCCAGTCAAACTCACAACCCGGCTCTCCAGCCGAACCCGGGTACCCACTATTAAGCCACCCTCCCGGAACCTTTACCAATAGCTGCGGGCGCACCGAGGCCGGGGACCTGGTGGTACGAATCCAGCTTTTTGGCAAAGCATTGTGGCCGTTTTGGGGAGCTCCCCACGCCAAAATGGGGCAACCTAAGGGGACTCCAGTCGGCCAGTTGGAGCCAAAGTAAAGTCTAGGTCTGTGTCCTGCTGCCCAACGGGGCTTTCTTCGCTGTGGGCGCCCCCTGGTGCTTCTCTAAGTTGTCCAATATTTCACTTTGACAACAGTCTGCCAAAAGGAAAAAAAGAAGGACAAAAAAAGCTTACAGCACCTGGTATTCCCAGGCGGTCTCCCATCCAAGTACTAACCAGGCCCGACCCTGCTTAGCTTCCGAGATCGGACGAGATCGGGCGTGTTCAGGGTGGTATGGCCGTAAGCGACAGTGAACCGCAGCCGGTAGGCCTTAATGGGCCAGCAGAGGCCCTTGCTATCGTGTGTGCTTCTGTCACGGCCACTCATAAACACCGATTGCTCCTTCAGTCTGGCAAAATGAAAAAGCTTACAGCACCTGGTATTCCCCGGCGGTCTCCCATCCAAGTACTAACCAGGCCCGACCCTGCTTAGCTTCCGAGATCGGACGAGATTGGGCGTGTTCAGGGTGGTATGGCCATGAGCGACAGTCAACCGCAGCCGGTAGGCCTTAATGGGCCAGCAGAGGCCCTTGCTATCGTGTGTGCTTCTGTCACGGCCACTCATAAACGACGATTGCTCCTTCAGTCTGGCAAAATGAAAAAGCTTACAGCACCTGGTATTCCCAGGCGGTCTCCCATCCAAGTACTAACCAGGCCCGACCCTGCTTAGCTTCCGAGATCGGACGAGATCGGGCGTGTTCAGGGTGGTATGGCCGTAAGCAAGTAAGGCAGCAGCCGCTAGGCCTCATATGCCAGTGTCACGCTAACGCGGAGGGGACTGGCGGGTGTCAGACCGGATGAGAAAAGCATCAGCAGAGGCTGCGGTCGTTCAGGCAGTCAGTTAAGGGGTTATCGCTTCTCGGCCTTTTGGCTAAGATCAAGTGTAGTATCTGTTCTTATCAGTTTAATATCTGATACGTCCCCTATACGGGGACTACATATTAAACGGATTTTTGGACTCGGGAGTTGAAACAGGGGCTTGCTCCGTTCACTCCACGCATCGACCCGGCATTGCAGTGCCGCTGGGAACGGTGCGCCTCCTTCTGCTTTGTCGAAAGAAACTCGCATACACAAGGGCACCTTATCGTTCTGAACGGCGTGCCCGGTGGTTTACGCCCCGCCCCCTAGGCCGTGCCCCCCATTTGTGTTAACCAACGCCCCCAAAGTGGTTGGGGGTTGGGGCGACGGGAGGAGTAGACTAATTCCGGGGTACAGGTGAAAAATCTTCAAAGTGTGGGCTGCTGAAAAAAAACAAAAAACCTGCATGTGCCGTTTTGCCCGGCTCTCCGCGGGGCCCCGGGGAGCCTTGTCACCCAGCCGGGGTGCCCGCCCACAACCCAGTCAAACTCACAACCCGGCTCTCCAGCCGAACCCGGGTACCCACTATTAAGCCACCCTCCCGGAACCTTTACCAATAGCTGCGGGCGCACCGAGGCCGGGGACCTGGTGGTACGAATCCAGCTTTTTGGCAAAGCATTGTGGCCGTTTTGGGGAGCTCCCCACGCCAAAATGGGGCAACCTAAGGGGACTCCAGTCGGCCAGTTGGAGCCAAAGTAAAGTCTAGGTCTGTGTCCTGCTGCCCAACGGGGCTTTCTTCGCTGTGGGCGCCCCCTGGTGCTTCTCTAAGTTGTCCAATATTTCACTTTGACAACAGTCTGCCAAAAGGAAAAAAAGAAGGACAAAAAAAGCTTACAGCACCTGGTATTCCCAGGCGGTCTCCCATCCAAGTACTAACCAGGCCCGACCCTGCTTAGCTTCCGAGATCGGACGAGATCGGGCGTGTTCAGGGTGGTATGGCCGTAAGCGACAGTGAACCGCAGCCGGTAGGCCTTAATGGGCCAGCAGAGGCCCTTGCTATCGTGTGTGCTTCTGTCACGGCCACTCATAAACACCGATTGCTCCTTCAGTCTGGCAAAATGAAAAAGCTTACAGCACCTGGTATTCCCCGGCGGTCTCCCATCCAAGTACTAACCAGGCCCGACCCTGCTTAGCTTCCGAGATCGGACGAGATTGGGCGTGTTCAGGGTGGTATGGCCATGAGCGACAGTCAACCGCAGCCGGTAGGCCTTAATGGGCCAGCAGAGGCCCTTGCTATCGTGTGTGCTTCTGTCACGGCCACTCATAAACGACGATTGCTCCTTCAGTCTGGCAAAATGAAAAAGCTTACAGCACCTGGTATTCCCAGGCGGTCTCCCATCCAAGTACTAACCAGGCCCGACCCTGCTTAGCTTCCGAGATCGGACGAGATCGGGCGTGTTCAGGGTGGTATGGCCGTAAGCAAGTAAGGCAGCAGCCGCTAGGCCTCATATGCCAGTGTCACGCTAACGCGGAGGGGACTGGCGGGTGTCAGACCGGATGAGAAAAGCATCAGCAGAGGCTGCGGTCGTTCAGGCAGTCAGTTAAGGGGTTATCGCTTCTCGGCCTTTTGGCTAAGATCAAGTGTAGTATCTGTTCTTATCAGTTTAATATCTGATACGTCCCCTATACGGGGACTACATATTAAACGGATTTTTGGACTCGGGAGTTGAAACAGGGGCTTGCTCCGTTCACTCCACGCATCGACCCGGCATTGCAGTGCCGCTGGGAACGGTGCGCCTCCTTCTGCTTTGTCGAAAGAAACTCGCATACACAAGGGCACCTTATCGTTCTGAACGGCGTGCCCGGTGGTTTACGCCCCGCCCCCTAGGCCGTGCCCCCCATTTGTGTTAACCAACGCCCCCAAAGTGGTTGGGGGTTGGGGCGACGGGAGGAGTAGACTAATTCCGGGGTACAGGTGAAAAATCTTCAAAGTGTGGGCTGCTGAAAAAAAAAAAAAACCTGCATGTGCCGTTTTGCCCGGCTCTCCGCGGGGCCCCGGGGAGCCTTGTCACCCAGCCGGGGTGCCCGCCCACAACCCAGTCAAACTCACAACCCGGCTCTCCAGCCGAACCCGGGTACCCACTATTAAGCCACCCTCCCGGAACCTTTACCAATAGCTGCGGGCGCACCGAGGCCGGGGACCTGGTGGTACGAATCCAGCTTTTTGGCAAAGCATTGTGGCCGTTTTGGGGAGCTCCCCACGCCAAAATGGGGCAACCTAAGGGGACTCCAGTCGGCCAGTTGGAGCCAAAGTAAAGTCTAGGTCTGTGTCCTGCTGCCCAACGGGGCTTTCTTCGCTGTGGGCGCCCCCTGGTGCTTCTCTAAGTTGTCCAATATTTCACTTTGACAACAGTCTGCCAAAAGGAAAAAAAGAAGGACAAAAAAAGCTTACAGCACCTGGTATACCCAGGCGGTCTCCCATCCAAGTACTAACCAGGCCCGACCCTGCTTAGCTTCCGAGATCGGACGAGATCGGGCGTGTTCAGGGTGGTATGGCCGTAAGCGACAGTGAACCGCAGCCGGTAGGCCTTAATGGGCCAGCAGAGGCCCTTGCTATCGTGTGTGCTTCTGTCACGGCCACTCATAAACACCGATTGCTCCTTCAGTCTGGCAAAATGAAAAAGCTTACAGCACCTGGTATTCCCCGGCGGTCTCCCATCCAAGTACTAACCAGGCCCGACCCTGCTTAGCTTCCGAGATCGGACGAGATTGGGCGTGTTCAGGGTGGTATGGCCATGAGCGACAGTCAACCGCAGCCGGTAGGCCTTAATGGGCCAGCAGAGGCCCTTGCTATCGTGTGTGCTTCTGTCACGGCCACTCATAAACGACGATTGCTCCTTCAGTCTGGCAAAATGAAAAAGCTTACAGCACCTGGTATTCCCAGGCGGTCTCCCATCCAAGTACTAACCAGGCCCGACCCTGCTTAGCTTCCGAGATCGGACGAGATCGGGCGTGTTCAGGGTGGTATGGCCGTAAGCAAGTAAGGCAGCAGCCGCTAGGCCTCATATGCCAGTGTCACGCTAACGCGGAGGGGACTGGCGGGTGTCAGACCGGATGAGAAAAGCATCAGCAGAGGCTGCGGTCGTTCAGGCAGTCAGTTAAGGGGTTATCGCTTCTCGGCCTTTTGGCTAAGATCAAGTGTAGTATCTGTTCTTATCAGTTTAATATCTGATACGTCCCCTATACGGGGACTACATATTAAACGGATTTTTGGACTCGGGAGTTGAAACAGGGGCTTGCTCCGTTCACTCCACGCATCGACCCGGCATTGCAGTGCCGCTGGGAACGGTGCGCCTCCTTCTGCTTTGTCGAAAGAAACTCGCATACACAAGGGCACCTTATCGTTCTGAACGGCGTGCCCGGTGGTTTACGCCCCGCCCCCTAGGCCGTGCCCCCCATTTGTGTTAACCAACGCCCCCAAAGTGGTTGGGGGTTGGGGCGACGGGAGGAGTAGACTAATTCCGGGGTACAGGTGAAAAATCTTCAAAGTGTGGGCTGCTGAAAAAAAACAAAAAACCTGCATGTGCCGTTTTGCCCGGCTCTCCGCGGGGCCCCGGGGAGCCTTGTCACCCAGCCGGGGTGCCCGCCCACAACCCAGTCAAACTCACAACCCGGCTCTCCAGCCGAACCCGGGTACCCACTATTAAGCCACCCTCCCGGAACCTTTACCAATAGCTGCGGGCGCACCGAGGCCGGGGACCTGGTGGTACGAATCCAGCTTTTTGGCAAAGCATTGTGGCCGTTTTGGGGAGCTCCCCACGCCAAAATGGGGCAACCTAAGGGGACTCCAGTCGGCCAGTTGGAGCCAAAGTAAAGTCTAGGTCTGTGTCCTGCTGCCCAACGGGGCTTTCTTCGCTGTGGGCGCCCCCTGGTGCTTCTCTAAGTTGTCCAATATTTCACTTTGACAACAGTCTGCCAAAAGGAAAAAAAGAAGGACAAAAAAAGCTTACAGCACCTGGTATTCCCAGGCGGTCTCCCATCCAAGTACTAACCAGGCCCGACCCTGCTTAGCTTCCGAGATCGGACGAGATCGGGCGTGTTCAGGGTGGTATGGCCGTAAGCGACAGTGAACCGCAGCCGGTAGGCCTTAATGGGCCAGCAGAGGCCCTTGCTATCGTGTGTGCTTCTGTCACGGCCACTCATAAACACCGATTGCTCCTTCAGTCTGGCAAAATGAAAAAGCTTACAGCACCTGGTATTCCCCGGCGGTCTCCCATCCAAGTACTAACCAGGCCCGACCCTGCTTAGCTTCCGAGATCGGACGAGATTGGGCGTGTTCAGGGTGGTATGGCCATGAGCGACAGTCAACCGCAGCCGGTAGGCCTTAATGGGCCAGCAGAGGCCCTTGCTATCGTGTGTGCTTCTGTCACGGCCACTCATAAACGACGATTGCTCCTTCAGTCTGGCAAAATGAAAAAGCTTACAGCACCTGGTATTCCCAGGCGGTCTCCCATCCAAGTACTAACCAGGCCCGACCCTGCTTAGCTTCCGAGATCGGACGAGATCGGGCGTGTTCAGGGTGGTATGGCCGTAAGCAAGTAAGGCAGCAGCCGCTAGGCCTCATATGCCAGTGTCACGCTAACGCGGAGGGGACTGGCGGGTGTCAGACCGGATGAGAAAAGCATCAGCAGAGGCTGCGGTCGTTCAGGCAGTCAGTTAAGGGGTTATCGCTTCTCGGCCTTTTGGCTAAGATCAAGTGTAGTATCTGTTCTTATCAGTTTAATATCTGATACGTCCCCTATACGGGGACTACATATTAAACGGATTTTTGGACTCGGGAGTTGAAACAGGGGCTTGCTCCGTTCACTCCACGCATCGACCCGGCATTGCAGTGCCGCTGGGAACGGTGCGCCTCCTTCTGCTTTGTCGAAAGAAACTCGCATACACAAGGGCACCTTATCGTTCTGAACGGCGTGCCCGGTGGTTTACGCCCCGCCCCCTAGGCCGTGCCCCCCATTTGTGTTAACCAACGCCCCCAAAGTGGTTGGGGGTTGGGGCGACGGGAGGAGTAGACTAATTCCGGGGTACAGGTGAAAAATCTTCAAAGTGTGGGCTGCTGAAAAAAAAAAAAAACCTGCATGTGCCGTTTTGCCCGGCTCTCCGCGGGGCCCCGGGGAGCCTTGTCACCCAGCCGGGGTGCCCGCCCACAACCCAGTCAAACTCACAACCCGGCTCTCCAGCCGAACCCGGGTACCCACTATTAAGCCACCCTCCCGGAACCTTTACCAATAGCTGCGGGCGCACCGAGGCCGGGGACCTGGTGGTACGAATCCAGCTTTTTGGCAAAGCATTGTGGCCGTTTTGGGGAGCTCCCCACGCCAAAATGGGGCAACCTAAGGGGACTCCAGTCGGCCAGTTGGAGCCAAAGTAAAGTCTAGGTCTGTGTCCTGCTGCCCAACGGGGCTTTCTTCGCTGTGGGCGCCCCCTGGTGCTTCTCTAAGTTGTCCAATATTTCACTTTGACAACAGTCTGCCAAAAGGAAAAAAAGAAGGACAAAAAAAGCTTACAGCACCTGGTATACCCAGGCGGTCTCCCATCCAAGTACTAACCAGGCCCGACCCTGCTTAGCTTCCGAGATCGGACGAGATCGGGCGTGTTCAGGGTGGTATGGCCGTAAGCGACAGTGAACCGCAGCCGGTAGGCCTTAATGGGCCAGCAGAGGCCCTTGCTATCGTGTGTGCTTCTGTCACGGCCACTCATAAACACCGATTGCTCCTTCAGTCTGGCAAAATGAAAAAGCTTACAGCACCTGGTATTCCCCGGCGGTCTCCCATCCAAGTACTAACCAGGCCCGACCCTGCTTAGCTTCCGAGATCGGACGAGATTGGGCGTGTTCAGGGTGGTATGGCCATGAGCGACAGTCAACCGCAGCCGGTAGGCCTTAATGGGCCAGCAGAGGCCCTTGCTATCGTGTGTGCTTCTGTCACGGCCACTCATAAACGACGATTGCTCCTTCAGTCTGGCAAAATGAAAAAGCTTACAGCACCTGGTATTCCCAGGCGGTCTCCCATCCAAGTACTAACCAGGCCCGACCCTGCTTAGCTTCCGAGATCGGACGAGATCGGGCGTGTTCAGGGTGGTATGGCCGTAAGCAAGTAAGGCAGCAGCCGCTAGGCCTCATATGCCAGTGTCACGCTAACGCGGAGGGGACTGGCGGGTGTCAGACCGGATGAGAAAAGCATCAGCAGAGGCTGCGGTCGTTCAGGCAGTCAGTTAAGGGGTTATCGCTTCTCGGCCTTTTGGCTAAGATCAAGTGTAGTATCTGTTCTTATCAGTTTAATATCTGATACGTCCCCTATACGGGGACTACATATTAAACGGATTTTTGGACTCGGGAGTTGAAACAGGGGCTTGCTCCGTTCACTCCACGCATCGACCCGGCATTGCAGTGCCGCTGGGAACGGTGCGCCTCCTTCTGCTTTGTCGAAAGAAACTCGCATACACAAGGGCACCTTATCGTTCTGAACGGCGTGCCCGGTGGTTTACGCCCCGCCCCCTAGGCCGTGCCCCCCATTTGTGTTAACCAACGCCCCCAAAGTGGTTGGGGGTTGGGGCGACGGGAGGAGTAGACTAATTCCGGGGTACAGGTGAAAAATCTTCAAAGTGTGGGCTGCTGAAAAAAAACAAAAAACCTGCATGTGCCGTTTTGCCCGGCTCTCCGCGGGGCCCCGGGGAGCCTTGTCACCCAGCCGGGGTGCCCGCCCACAACCCAGTCAAACTCACAACCCGGCTCTCCAGCCGAACCCGGGTACCCACTATTAAGCCACCCTCCCGGAACCTTTACCAATAGCTGCGGGCGCACCGAGGCCGGGGACCTGGTGGTACGAATCCAGCTTTTTGGCAAAGCATTGTGGCCGTTTTGGGGAGCTCCCCACGCCAAAATGGGGCAACCTAAGGGGACTCCAGTCGGCCAGTTGGAGCCAAAGTAAAGTCTAGGTCTGTGTCCTGCTGCCCAACGGGGCTTTCTTCGCTGTGGGCGCCCCCTGGTGCTTCTCTAAGTTGTCCAATATTTCACTTTGACAACAGTCTGCCAAAAGGAAAAAAAGAAGGACAAAAAAAGCTTACAGCACCTGGTATTCCCAGGCGGTCTCCCATCCAAGTACTAACCAGGCCCGACCCTGCTTAGCTTCCGAGATCGGACGAGATCGGGCGTGTTCAGGGTGGTATGGCCGTAAGCGACAGTGAACCGCAGCCGGTAGGCCTTAATGGGCCAGCAGAGGCCCTTGCTATCGTGTGTGCTTCTGTCACGGCCACTCATAAACACCGATTGCTCCTTCAGTCTGGCAAAATGAAAAAGCTTACAGCACCTGGTATTCCCCGGCGGTCTCCCATCCAAGTACTAACCAGGCCCGACCCTGCTTAGCTTCCGAGATCGGACGAGATTGGGCGTGTTCAGGGTGGTATGGCCATGAGCGACAGTCAACCGCAGCCGGTAGGCCTTAATGGGCCAGCAGAGGCCCTTGCTATCGTGTGTGCTTCTGTCACGGCCACTCATAAACGACGATTGCTCCTTCAGTCTGGCAAAATGAAAAAGCTTACAGCACCTGGTATTCCCAGGCGGTCTCCCATCCAAGTACTAACCAGGCCCGACCCTGCTTAGCTTCCGAGATCGGACGAGATCGGGCGTGTTCAGGGTGGTATGGCCGTAAGCAAGTAAGGCAGCAGCCGCTAGGCCTCATATGCCAGTGTCACGCTAACGCGGAGGGGACTGGCGGGTGTCAGACCGGATGAGAAAAGCATCAGCAGAGGCTGCGGTCGTTCAGGCAGTCAGTTAAGGGGTTATCGCTTCTCGGCCTTTTGGCTAAGATCAAGTGTAGTATCTGTTCTTATCAGTTTAATATCTGATACGTCCCCTATACGGGGACTACATATTAAACGGATTTTTGGACTCGGGAGTTGAAACAGGGGCTTGCTCCGTTCACTCCACGCATCGACCCGGCATTGCAGTGCCGCTGGGAACGGTGCGCCTCCTTCTGCTTTGTCGAAAGAAACTCGCATACACAAGGGCACCTTATCGTTCTGAACGGCGTGCCCGGTGGTTTACGCCCCGCCCCCTAGGCCGTGCCCCCCATTTGTGTTAACCAACGCCCCCAAAGTGGTTGGGGGTTGGGGCGACGGGAGGAGTAGACTAATTCCGGGGTACAGGTGAAAAATCTTCAAAGTGTGGGCTGCTGAAAAAAAAAAAAAACCTGCATGTGCCGTTTTGCCCGGCTCTCCGCGGGGCCCCGGGGAGCCTTGTCACCCAGCCGGGGTGCCCGCCCACAACCCAGTCAAACTCACAACCCGGCTCTCCAGCCGAACCCGGGTACCCACTATTAAGCCACCCTCCCGGAACCTTTACCAATAGCTGCGGGCGCACCGAGGCCGGGGACCTGGTGGTACGAATCCAGCTTTTTGGCAAAGCATTGTGGCCGTTTTGGGGAGCTCCCCACGCCAAAATGGGGCAACCTAAGGGGACTCCAGTCGGCCAGTTGGAGCCAAAGTAAAGTCTAGGTCTGTGTCCTGCTGCCCAACGGGGCTTTCTTCGCTGTGGGCGCCCCCTGGTGCTTCTCTAAGTTGTCCAATATTTCACTTTGACAACAGTCTGCCACAAGGAAAAAAAGAAGGACAAAAAAAGCTTACAGCACCTGGTATTCCCAGGCGGTCTCCCATCCAAGTACTAACCAGGCCCGACCCTGCTTAGCTTCCGAGATCGGACGAGATCGGGCGTGTTCAGGGTGGTATGGCCGTAAGCGACAGTGAACCGCAGCCGGTAGGCCTTAATGGGCCAGCAGAGGCCCTTGCTATCGTGTGTGCTTCTGTCACGGCCACTCATAAACACCGATTGCTCCTTCAGTCTGGCAAAATGAAAAAGCTTACAGCACCTGGTATTCCCCGGCGGTCTCCCATCCAAGTACTAACCAGGCCCGACCCTGCTTAGCTTCCGAGATCGGACGAGATTGGGCGTGTTCAGGGTGGTATGGCCATGAGCGACAGTCAACCGCAGCCGGTAGGCCTTAATGGGCCAGCAGAGGCCCTTGCTATCGTGTGTGCTTCTGTCACGGCCACTCATAAACGACGATTGCTCCTTCAGTCTGGCAAAATGAAAAAGCTTACAGCACCTGGTATTCCCAGGCGGTCTCCCATCCAAGTACTAACCAGGCCCGACCCTGCTTAGCTTCCGAGATCGGACGAGATCGGGCGTGTTCAGGGTGGTATGGCCGTAAGCAAGTAAGGCAGCAGCCGCTAGGCCTCATATGCCAGTGTCACGCTAACGCGGAGGGGACTGGCGGGTGTCAGACCGGATGAGAAAAGCATCAGCAGAGGCTGCGGTCGTTCAGGCAGTCAGTTAAGGGGTTATCGCTTCTCGGCCTTTTGGCTAAGATCAAGTGTAGTATCTGTTCTTATCAGTTTAATATCTGATACGTCCCCTATACGGGGACTACATATTAAACGGATTTTTGGACTCGGGAGTTGAAACAGGGGCTTGCTCCGTTCACTCCACGCATCGACCCGGCATTGCAGTGCCGCTGGGAACGGTGCGCCTCCTTCTGCTTTGTCGAAAGAAACTCGCATACACAAGGGCACCTTATCGTTCTGAACGGCGTGCCCGGTGGTTTACGCCCCGCCCCCTAGGCCGTGCCCACCATTTGTGTTAACCAACGCCCCCAAAGTGGTTGGGGGTTGGGGCGACCGGAGGAGTAGACTAATTCCGGGGTACAGGTGAAAAATCTTCAAAGTGTGGGCTGCTGAAAAAAAAAAAAAACCTGCATGTGCCGTTTTGCCCGGCTCTCCGCGGGGCCCCGGGGAGCCTTGTCACCCAGCCGGGGTGCCCGCCCACAACCCAGTCAAACTCACAACCCGGCTCTCCAGCCGAACCCGGGTACCCACTATTAAGCCACCCTCCCGGAACCTTTACCAATAGCTGCGGGCGCACCGAGGCCGGGGACCTGGTGGTACGAATCCAGCTTTTTGGCAAAGCATTGTGGCCGTTTTGGGGAGCTCCCCACGCCAAAATGGGGCAACCTAAGGGGACTCCAGTCGGCCAGTTGGAGCCAAAGTAAAGTCTAGGTCTGTGTCCTGCTGCCCAACGGGGCTTTCTTCGCTGTGGGCGCCCCCTGGTGCTTCTCTAAGTTGTCCAATATTTCACATTGACAACAGTCTGCCACAAGGAAAAAAAGAAGGACAAAAAAAGCTTACAGCACCTGGTATTCCCAGGCGGTCTCCCATCCAAGTACTAACCAGGCCCGACCCTGCTTAGCTTCCGAGATCGGACGAGATCGGGCGTGTTCAGGGTGGTATGGCCGTAAGCGACAGTGAACCGCAGCCGGTAGGCCTTAATGGGCCAGCAGAGGCCCTTGCTATCGTGTGTGCTTCTGTCACGGCCACTCATAAACACCGATTGCTCCTTCAGTCTGGCAAAATGAAAAAGCTTACAGCACCTGGTATTCCCCGGCGGTCTCCCATCCAAGTACTAACCAGGCCCGACCCTGCTTAGCTTCCGAGATCGGACGAGATTGGGCGTGTTCAGGGTGGTATGGCCATGAGCGACAGTCAACCGCAGCCGGTAGGCCTTAATGGGCCAGCAGAGGCCCTTGCTATCGTGTGTGCTTCTGTCACGGCCACTCATAAACGACGATTGCTCCTTCAGTCTGGCAAAATGAAAAAGCTTACAGCACCTGGTATTCCCAGGCGGTCTCCCATCCAAGTACTAACCAGGCCCGACCCTGCTTAGCTTCCGAGATCGGACGAGATCGGGCGTGTTCAGGGTGGTATGGCCGTAAGCAAGTAAGGCAGCAGCCGCTAGGCCTCATATGCCAGTGTCACGCTAACGCGGAGGGGACTGGCGGGTGTCAGACCGGATGAGAAAAGCATCAGCAGAGGCTGCGGTCGTTCAGGCAGTCAGTTAAGGGGTTATCGCTTCTCGGCCTTTTGGCTAAGATCAAGTGTAGTATCTGTTCTTATCAGTTTAATATCTGATACGTCCCCTATACGGGGACTACATATTAAACGGATTTTTGGACTCGGGAGTTGAAACAGGGGCTTGCTCCGTTCACTCCACGCATCGACCCGGCATTGCAGTGCCGCTGGGAACGGTGCGCCTCCTTCTGCTTTGTCGAAAGAAACTCGCATACACAAGGGCACCTTATCGTTCTGAACGGCGTGCCCGGTGGTTTACGCCCCGCCCCCTAGGCCGTGCCCCCCATTTGTGTTAACCAACGCCCCCAAAGTGGTTGGGGGTTGGGGCGACGGGAGGAGTAGACTAATTCCGGGGTACAGGTGAAAAATCTTCAAAGTGTGGGCTGCTGAAAAAAAAAAAAAACCTGCATGTGCCGTTTTGCCCGGCTCTCCGCGGGGCCCCGGGGAGCCTTGTCACCCAGCCGGGGTGCCCGCCCACAACCCAGTCAAACTCACAACCCGGCTCTCCAGCCGAACCCGGGTACCCACTATTAAGCCACCCTCCCGGAACCTTTACCAATAGCTGCGGGCGCACCGAGGCCGGGGACCTGGTGGTACGAATCCAGCTTTTTGGCAAAGCATTGTGGCCGTTTTGGGGAGCTCCCCACGCCAAAATGGGGCAACCTAAGGGGACTCCAGTCGGCCAGTTGGAGCCAAAGTAAAGTCTAGGTCTGTGTCCTGCTGCCCAACGGGGCTTTCTTCGCTGTGGGCGCCCCCTGGTGCTTCTCTAAGTTGTCCAATATTTCACATTGACAACAGTCTGCCACAAGGAAAAAAAGAAGGACAAAAAAAGCTTACAGCACCTGGTATTCCCAGGCGGTCTCCCATCCAAGTACTAACCAGGCCCGACCCTGCTTAGCTTCCGAGATCGGACGAGATCGGGCGTGTTCAGGGTGGTATGGCCGTAAGCGACAGTGAACCGCAGCCGGTAGGCCTTAATGGGCCAGCAGAGGCCCTTGCTATCGTGTGTGCTTCTGTCACGGCCACTCATAAACACCGATTGCTCCTTCAGTCTGGCAAAATGAAAAAGCTTACAGCACCTGGTATTCCCCGGCGGTCTCCCATCCAAGTACTAACCAGGCCCGACCCTGCTTAGCTTCCGAGATCGGACGAGATTGGGCGTGTTCAGGGTGGTATGGCCATGAGCGACAGTCAACCGCAGCCGGTAGGCCTTAATGGGCCAGCAGAGGCCCTTGCTATCGTGTGTGCTTCTGTCACGGCCACTCATAAACGACGATTGCTCCTTCAGTCTGGCAAAATGAAAAAGCTTACAGCACCTGGTATTCCCAGGCGGTCTCCCATCCAAGTACTAACCAGGCCCGACCCTGCTTAGCTTCCGAGATCGGACGAGATCGGGCGTGTTCAGGGTGGTATGGCCGTAAGCAAGTAAGGCAGCAGCCGCTAGGCCTCATATGCCAGTGTCACGCTAACGCGGAGGGGACTGGCGGGTGTCAGACCGGATGAGAAAAGCATCAGCAGAGGCTGCGGTCGTTCAGGCAGTCAGTTAAGGGGTTATCGCTTCTCGGCCTTTTGGCTAAGATCAAGTGTAGTATCTGTTCTTATCAGTTTAATATCTGATACGTCCCCTATACGGGGACTACATATTAAACGGATTTTTGGACTCGGGAGTTGAAACAGGGGCTTGCTCCGTTCACTCCACGCATCGACCCGGCATTGCAGTGCCGCTGGGAACGGTGCGCCTCCTTCTGCTTTGTCGAAAGAAACTCGCATACACAAGGGCACCTTATCGTTCTGAACGGCGTGCCCGGTGGTTTACGCCCCGCCCCCTAGGCCGTGCCCCCCATTTGTGTTAACCAACGCCCCCAAAGTGGTTGGGGGTTGGGGCGACGGGAGGAGTAGACTAATTCCGGGGTACAGGTGAAAAATCTTCAAAGTGTGGGCTGCTGAAAAAAAAAAAAAACCTGCATGTGCCGTTTTGCCCGGCTCTCCGCGGGGCCCCGGGGAGCCTTGTCACCCAGCCGGGGTGCCCGCCCACAACCCAGTCAAACTCACAACCCGGCTCTCCAGCCGAACCCGGGTACCCACTATTAAGCCACCCTCCCGGAACCTTTACCAATAGCTGCGGGCGCACCGAGGCCGGGGACCTGGTGGTACGAATCCAGCTTTTTGGCAAAGCATTGTGGCCGTTTTGGGGAGCTCCCCACGCCAAAATGGGGCAACCTAAGGGGACTCCAGTCGGCCAGTTGGAGCCAAAGTAAAGTCTAGGTCTGTGTCCTGCTGCCCAACGGGGCTTTCTTCGCTGTGGGCGCCCCCTGGTGCTTCTCTAAGTTGTCCAATATTTCACATTGACAACAGTCTGCCACAAGGAAAAAAAGAAGGACAAAAAAAGCTTACAGCACCTGGTATTCCCAGGCGGTCTCCCATCCAAGTACTAACCAGGCCCGACCCTGCTTAGCTTCCGAGATCGGACGAGATCGGGCGTGTTCAGGGTGGTATGGCCGTAAGCGACAGTGAACCGCAGCCGGTAGGCCTTAATGGGCCAGCAGAGGCCCTTGCTATCGTGTGTGCTTCTGTCACGGCCACTCATAAACACCGATTGCTCCTTCAGTCTGGCAAAATGAAAAAGCTTACAGCACCTGGTATTCCCCGGCGGTCTCCCATCCAAGTACTAACCAGGCCCGACCCTGCTTAGCTTCCGAGATCGGACGAGATTGGGCGTGTTCAGGGTGGTATGGCCATGAGCGACAGTCAACCGCAGCCGGTAGGCCTTAATGGGCCAGCAGAGGCCCTTGCTATCGTGTGTGCTTCTGTCACGGCCACTCATAAACGACGATTGCTCCTTCAGTCTGGCAAAATGAAAAAGCTTACAGCACCTGGTATTCCCAGGCGGTCTCCCATCCAAGTACTAACCAGGCCCGACCCTGCTTAGCTTCCGAGATCGGACGAGATCGGGCGTGTTCAGGGTGGTATGGCCGTAAGCAAGTAAGGCAGCAGCCGCTAGGCCTCATATGCCAGTGTCACGCTAACGCGGAGGGGACTGGCGGGTGTCAGACCGGATGAGAAAAGCATCAGCAGAGGCTGCGGTCGTTCAGGCAGTCAGTTAAGGGGTTATCGCTTCTCGGCCTTTTGGCTAAGATCAAGTGTAGTATCTGTTCTTATCAGTTTAATATCTGATACGTCCCCTATACGGGGACTACATATTAAACGGATTTTTGGACTCGGGAGTTGAAACAGGGGCTTGCTCCGTTCACTCCACGCATCGACCCGGCATTGCAGTGCCGCTGGGAACGGTGCGCCTCCTTCTGCTTTGTCGAAAGAAACTCGCATACACAAGGGCACCTTATCGTTCTGAACGGCGTGCCCGGTGGTTTACGCCCCGCCCCCTAGGCCGTGCCCCCCATTTGTGTTAACCAACGCCCCCAAAGTGGTTGGGGGTTGGGGCGACGGGAGGAGTAGACTAATTCCGGGGTACAGGTGAAAAATCTTCAAAGTGTGGGCTGCTGAAAAAAAAAAAAAACCTGCATGTGCCGTTTTGCCCGGCTCTCCGCGGGGCCCCGGGGAGCCTTGTCACCCAGCCGGGGTGCCCGCCCACAACCCAGTCAAACTCACAACCCGGCTCTCCAGCCGAACCCGGGTACCCACTATTAAGCCACCCTCCCGGAACCTTTACCAATAGCTGCGGGCGCACCGAGGCCGGGGACCTGGTGGTACGAATCCAGCTTTTTGGCAAAGCATTGTGGCCGTTTTGGGGAGCTCCCCACGCCAAAATGGGGCAACCTAAGGGGACTCCAGTCGGCCAGTTGGAGCCAAAGTAAAGTCTAGGTCTGTGTCCTGCTGCCCAACGGGGCTTTCTTCGCTGTGGGCGCCCCCTGGTGCTTCTCTAAGTTGTCCAATATTTCACATTGACAACAGTCTGCCACAAGGAAAAAAAGAAGGACAAAAAAAGCTTACAGCACCTGGTATTCCCAGGCGGTCTCCCATCCAAGTACTAACCAGGCCCGACCCTGCTTAGCTTCCGAGATCGGACGAGATCGGGCGTGTTCAGGGTGGTATGGCCGTAAGCGACAGTGAACCGCAGCCGGTAGGCCTTAATGGGCCAGCAGAGGCCCTTGCTATCGTGTGTGCTTCTGTCACGGCCACTCATAAACACCGATTGCTCCTTCAGTCTGGCAAAATGAAAAAGCTTACAGCACCTGGTATTCCCCGGCGGTCTCCCATCCAAGTACTAACCAGGCCCGACCCTGCTTAGCTTCCGAGATCGGACGAGATTGGGCGTGTTCAGGGTGGTATGGCCATGAGCGACAGTCAACCGCAGCCGGTAGGCCTTAATGGGCCAGCAGAGGCCCTTGCTATCGTGTGTGCTTCTGTCACGGCCACTCATAAACGACGATTGCTCCTTCAGTCTGGCAAAATGAAAAAGCTTACAGCACCTGGTATTCCCAGGCGGTCTCCCATCCAAGTACTAACCAGGCCCGACCCTGCTTAGCTTCCGAGATCGGACGAGATCGGGCGTGTTCAGGGTGGTATGGCCGTAAGCAAGTAAGGCAGCAGCCGCTAGGCCTCATATGCCAGTGTCACGCTAACGCGGAGGGGACTGGCGGGTGTCAGACCGGATGAGAAAAGCATCAGCAGAGGCTGCGGTCGTTCAGGCAGTCAGTTAAGGGGTTATCGCTTCTCGGCCTTTTGGCTAAGATCAAGTGTAGTATCTGTTCTTATCAGTTTAATATCTGATACGTCCCCTATACGGGGACTACATATTAAACGGATTTTTGGACTCGGGAGTTGAAACAGGGGCTTGCTCCGTTCACTCCACGCATCGACCCGGCATTGCAGTGCCGCTGGGAACGGTGCGCCTCCTTCTGCTTTGTCGAAAGAAACTCGCATACACAAGGGCACCTTATCGTTCTGAACGGCGTGCCCGGTGGTTTACGCCCCGCCCCCTAGGCCGTGCCCCCCATTTGTGTTAACCAACGCCCCCAAAGTGGTTGGGGGTTGGGGCGACGGGAGGAGTAGACTAATTCCGGGGTACAGGTGAAAAATCTTCAAAGTGTGGGCTGCTGAAAAAAAAAAAAAACCTGCATGTGCCGTTTTGCCCGGCTCTCCGCGGGGCCCCGGGGAGCCTTGTCACCCAGCCGGGGTGCCCGCCCACAACCCAGTCAAACTCACAACCCGGCTCTCCAGCCGAACCCGGGTACCCACTATTAAGCCACCCTCCCGGAACCTTTACCAATAGCTGCGGGCGCACCGAGGCCGGGGACCTGGTGGTACGAATCCAGCTTTTTGGCAAAGCATTGTGGCCGTTTTGGGGAGCTCCCCACGCCAAAATGGGGCAACCTAAGGGGACTCCAGTCGGCCAGTTGGAGCCAAAGTAAAGTCTAGGTCTGTGTCCTGCTGCCCAACGGGGCTTTCTTCGCTGTGGGCGCCCCCTGGTGCTTCTCTAAGTTGTCCAATATTTCACTTTGACAACAGTCTGCCAAAAGGAAAAAAAGAAGGACAAAAAAAGCTTACAGCACCTGGTATTCCCAGGCGGTCTCCCATCCAAGTACTAACCAGGCCCGACCCTGCTTAGCTTCCGAGATCGGACGAGATCGGGCGTGTTCAGGGTGGTATGGCCGTAAGCGACAGTGAACCGCAGCCGGTAGGCCTTAATGGGCCAGCAGAGGCCCTTGCTATCGTGTGTGCTTCTGTCACGGCCACTCATAAACACCGATTGCTCCTTCAGTCTGGCAAAATGAAAAAGCTTACAGGACCTGGTATTCCCCGGCGGTCTCCCATCCAAGTACTAACCAGGCCCGACCCTGCTTAGCTTCCGAGATCGGACGAGATTGGGCGTGTTCAGGGTGGTATGGCCATGAGCGACAGTCAACCGCAGCCGGTAGGCCTTAATGGGCCAGCAGAGGCCCTTGCTATCGTGTGTGCTTCTGTCACGGCCACTCATAAACGACGATTGCTCCTTCAGTCTGGCAAAATGAAAAAGCTTACAGCACCTGGTATTCCCAGGCGGTCTCCCATCCAAGTACTAACCAGGCCCGACCCTGCTTAGCTTCCGAGATCGGACGAGATCGGGCGTGTTCAGGGTGGTATGGCCGTAAGCAAGTAAGGCAGCAGCCGCTAGGCCTCATATGCCAGTGTCACGCTAACGCGGAGGGGACTGGCGGGTGTCAGACCGGATGAGAAAAGCATCAGCAGAGGCTGCGGTCGTTCAGGCAGTCAGTTAAGGGGTTATCGCTTCTCGGCCTTTTGGCTAAGATCAAGTGTAGTATCTGTTCTTATCAGTTTAATATCTGATACGTCCCCTATACGGGGACTACATATTAAACGGATTTTTGGACTCGGGAGTTGAAACAGGGGCTTGCTCCGTTCACTCCACGCATCGACCCGGCATTGCAGTGCCGCTGGGAACGGTGCGCCTCCTTCTGCTTTGTCGAAAGAAACTCGCATACACAAGGGCACCTTATCGTTCTGAACGGCGTGCCCGGTGGTTTACGCCCCGCCCCCTAGGCCGTGCCCCCCATTTGTGTTAACCAACGCCCCCAAAGTGGTTGGGGGTTGGGGCGACGGGAGGAGTAGACTAATTCCGGGGTACAGGTGAAAAATCTTCAAAGTGTGGGCTGCTGAAAAAAAAAAAAAACCTGCATGTGCCGTTTTGCCCGGCTCTCCGCGGGGCCCCGGGGAGCCTTGTCACCCAGCCGGGGTGCCCGCCCACAACCCAGTCAAACTCACAACCCGGCTCTCCAGCCGAACCCGGGTACCCACTATTAAGCCACCCTCCCGGAACCTTTACCAATAGCTGCGGGCGCACCGAGGCCGGGGACCTGGTGGTACGAATCCAGCTTTTTGGCAAAGCATTGTGGCCGTTTTGGGGAGCTCCCCACGCCAAAATGGGGCAACCTAAGGGGACTCCAGTCGGCCAGTTGGAGCCAAAGTAAAGTCTAGGTCTGTGTCCTGCTGCCCAACGGGGCTTTCTTCGCTGTGGGCGCCCCCTGGTGCTTCTCTAAGTTGTCCAATATTTCACTTTGACAACAGTCTGCCAAAAGGAAAAAAAGAAGGACAAAAAAAGCTTACAGCACCTGGTATTCCCAGGCGGTCTCCCATCCAAGTACTAACCAGGCCCGACCCTGCTTAGCTTCCGAGATCGGACGAGATCGGGCGTGTTCAGGGTGGTATGGCCGTAAGCGACAGTGAACCGCAGCCGGTAGGCCTTAATGGGCCAGCAGAGGCCCTTGCTATCGTGTGTGCTTCTGTCACGGCCACTCATAAACACCGATTGCTCCTTCAGTCTGGCAAAATGAAAAAGCTTACAGCACCTGGTATTCCCCGGCGGTCTCCCATCCAAGTACTAACCAGGCCCGACCCTGCTTAGCTTCCGAGATCGGACGAGATTGGGCGTGTTCAGGGTGGTATGGCCATGAGCGACAGTCAACCGCAGCCGGTAGGCCTTAATGGGCCAGCAGAGGCCCTTGCTATCGTGTGTGCTTCTGTCACGGCCACTCATAAACGACGATTGCTCCTTCAGTCTGGCAAAATGAAAAAGCTTACAGCACCTGGTATTCCCAGGCGGTCTCCCATCCAAGTACTAACCAGGCCCGACCCTGCTTAGCTTCCGAGATCGGACGAGATCGGGCGTGTTCAGGGTGGTATGGCCGTAAGCAAGTAAGGCAGCAGCCGCTAGGCCTCATATGCCAGTGTCACGCTAACGCGGAGGGGACTGGCGGGTGTCAGACCGGATGAGAAAAGCATCAGCAGAGGCTGCGGTCGTTCAGGCAGTCAGTTAAGGGGTTATCGCTTCTCGGCCTTTTGGCTAAGATCAAGTGTAGTATCTGTTCTTATCAGTTTAATATCTGATACGTCCCCTATACGGGGACTACATATTAAACGGATTTTTGGACTCGGGAGTTGAAACAGGGGCTTGCTCCGTTCACTCCACGCATCGACCCGGCATTGCAGTGCCGCTGGGAACGGTGCGCCTCCTTCTGCTTTGTCGAAAGAAACTCGCATACACAAGGGCACCTTATCGTTCTGAACGGCGTGCCCGGTGGTTTACGCCCCGCCCCCTAGGCCGTGCCCCCCATTTGTGTTAACCAACGCCCCCAAAGTGGTTGGGGGTTGGGGCGACGGGAGGAGTAAACTAATTCCGGGGTACAGGTGAAAAATCTTCAAAGTGTGGGCTGCTGAAAAAAAAAAAAAACCTGCATGTGCCGTTTTGCCCGGCTCTCCGCGGGGCCCCGGGGAGCCTTGTCACCCAGCCGGGGTGCCCGCCCACAACCCAGTCAAACTCACAACCCGGCTCTCCAGCCGAACCCGGGTACCCACTATTAAGCCACCCTCCCGGAACCTTTACCAATAGCTGCGGGCGCACCGAGGCCGGGGACCTGGTGGTACGAATCCAGCTTTTTGGCAAAGCATTGTGGCCGTTTTGGGGAGCTCCCCACGCCAAAATGGGGCAACCTAAGGGGACTCCAGTCGGCCAGTTGGAGCCAAAGTAAAGTCTAGGTCTGTGTCCTGCTGCCCAACGGGGCTTTCTTCGCTGTGGGCGCCCCCTGGTGCTTCTCTAAGTTGTCCAATATTTCACTTTGACAACAGTCTGCCAAAAGGAAAAAAAGAAGGACAAAAAAAGCTTACAGCACCTGGTATTCCCAGGCGGTCTCCCATCCAAGTACTAACCAGGCCCGACCCTGCTTAGCTTCCGAGATCGGACGAGATCGGGCGTGTTCAGGGTGGTATGGCCGTAAGCGACAGTGAACCGCAGCCGGTAGGCCTTAATGGGCCAGCAGAGGCCCTTGCTATCGTGTGTGCTTCTGTCACGGCCACTCATAAACACCGATTGCTCCTTCAGTCTGGCAAAATGAAAAAGCTTACAGCACCTGGTATTCCCCGGCGGTCTCCCATCCAAGTACTAACCAGGCCCGACCCTGCTTAGCTTCCGAGATCGGACGAGATTGGGCGTGTTCAGGGTGGTATGGCCATGAGCGACAGTCAACCGCAGCCGGTAGGCCTTAATGGGCCAGCAGAGGCCCTTGCTATCGTGTGTGCTTCTGTCACGGCCACTCATAAACGACGATTGCTCCTTCAGTCTGGCAAAATGAAAAAGCTTACAGCACCTGGTATTCCCAGGCGGTCTCCCATCCAAGTACTAACCAGGCCCGACCCTGCTTAGCTTCCGAGATCGGACGAGATCGGGCGTGTTCAGGGTGGTATGGCCGTAAGCAAGTAAGGCAGCAGCCGCTAGGCCTCATATGCCAGTGTCACGCTAACGCGGAGGGGACTGGCGGGTGTCAGACCGGATGAGAAAAGCATCAGCAGAGGCTGCGGTCGTTCAGGCAGTCAGTTAAGGGGTTATCGCTTCTCGGCCTTTTGGCTAAGATCAAGTGTAGTATCTGTTCTTATCAGTTTAATATCTGATACGTCCCCTATACGGGGACTACATATTAAACGGATTTTTGGACTCGGGAGTTGAAACAGGGGCTTGCTCCGTTCACTCCACGCATCGACCCGGCATTGCAGTGCCGCTGGGAACGGTGCGCCTCCTTCTGCTTTGTCGAAAGAAACTCGCATACACAAGGGCACCTTATCGTTCTGAACGGCGTGCCCGGTGGTTTACGCCCCGCCCCCTAGGCCGTGCCCCCCATTTGTGTTAACCAACGCCCCCAAAGTGGTTGGGGGTTGGGGCGACGGGAGGAGTAGACTAATTCCGGGGTACAGGTGAAAAATCTTCAAAGTGTGGGCTGCTGAAAAAAAAAAAAAACCTGCATGTGCCGTTTTGCCCGGCTCTCCGCGGGGCCCCGGGGAGCCTTGTCACCCAGCCGGGGTGCCCGCCCACAACCCAGTCAAACTCACAACCCGGCTCTCCAGCCGAACCCGGGTACCCACTATTAAGCCACCCTCCCGGAACCTTTACCAATAGCTGCGGGCGCACCGAGGCCGGGGACCTGGTGGTACGAATCCAGCTTTTTGGCAAAGCATTGTGGCCGTTTTGGGGAGCTCCCCACGCCAAAATGGGGCAACCTAAGGGGACTCCAGTCGGCCAGTTGGAGCCAAAGTAAAGTCTAGGTCTGTGTCCTGCTGCCCAACGGGGCTTTCTTCGCTGTGGGCGCCCCCTGGTGCTTCTCTAAGTTGTCCAATATTTCACTTTGACAACAGTCTGCCAAAAGGAAAAAAAGAAGGACAAAAAAAGCTTACAGCACCTGGTATTCCCAGGCGGTCTCCCATCCAAGTACTAACCAGGCCCGACCCTGCTTAGCTTCCGAGATCGGACGAGATCGGGCGTGTTCAGGGTGGTATGGCCGTAAGCGACAGTGAACCGCAGCCGGTAGGCCTTAATGGGCCAGCAGAGGCCCTTGCTATCGTGTGTGCTTCTGTCACGGCCACTCATAAACACCGATTGCTCCTTCAGTCTGGCAAAATGAAAAAGCTTACAGCACCTGGTATTCCCCGGCGGTCTCCCATCCAAGTACTAACCAGGCCCGACCCTGCTTAGCTTCCGAGATCGGACGAGATTGGGCGTGTTCAGGGTGGTATGGCCATGAGCGACAGTCAACCGCAGCCGGTAGGCCTTAATGGGCCAGCAGAGGCCCTTGCTATCGTGTGTGCTTCTGTCACGGCCACTCATAAACGACGATTGCTCCTTCAGTCTGGCAAAATGAAAAAGCTTACAGCACCTGGTATTCCCAGGCGGTCTCCCATCCAAGTACTAACCAGGCCCGACCCTGCTTAGCTTCCGAGATCGGACGAGATCGGGCGTGTTCAGGGTGGTATGGCCGTAAGCAAGTAAGGCAGCAGCCGCTAGGCCTCATATGCCAGTGTCACGCTAACGCGGAGGGGACTGGCGGGTGTCAGACCGGATGAGAAAAGCATCAGCAGAGGCTGCGGTCGTTCAGGCAGTCAGTTAAGGGGTTATCGCTTCTCGGCCTTTTGGCTAAGATCAAGTGTAGTATCTGTTCTTATCAGTTTAATATCTGATACGTCCCCTATACGGGGACTACATATTAAACGGATTTTTGGACTCGGGAGTTGAAACAGGGGCTTGCTCCGTTCACTCCACGCATCGACCCGGCATTGCAGTGCCGCTGGGAACGGTGCGCCTCCTTCTGCTTTGTCGAAAGAAACTCGCATACACAAGGGCACCTTATCGTTCTGAACGGCGTGCCCGGTGGTTTACGCCCCGCCCCCTAGGCCGTGCCCCCCATTTGTGTTAACCAACGCCCCCAAAGTGGTTGGGGGTTGGGGCGACGGGAGGAGTAGACTAATTCCGGGGTACAGGTGAAAAATCTTCAAAGTGTGGGCTGCTGAAAAAAAAAAAAAACCTGCATGTGCCGTTTTGCCCGGCTCTCCGCGGGGCCCCGGGGAGCCTTGTCACCCAGCCGGGGTGCCCGCCCACAACCCAGTCAAACTCACAACCCGGCTCTCCAGCCGAACCCGGGTACCCACTATTAAGCCACCCTCCCGGAACCTTTACCAATAGCTGCGGGCGCACCGAGGCCGGGGACCTGGTGGTACGAATCCAGCTTTTTGGCAAAGCATTGTGGCCGTTTTGGGGAGCTCCCCACGCCAAAATGGGGCAACCTAAGGGGACTCCAGTCGGCCAGTTGGAGCCAAAGTAAAGTCTAGGTCTGTGTCCTGCTGCCCAACGGGGCTTTCTTCGCTGTGGGCGCCCCCTGGTGCTTCTCTAAGTTGTCCAATATTTCACTTTGACAACAGTCTGCCAAAAGGAAAAAAAGAAGGACAAAAAAAGCTTACAGCACCTGGTATTCCCAGGCGGTCTCCCATCCAAGTACTAACCAGGCCCGACCCTGCTTAGCTTCCGAGATCGGACGAGATCGGGCGTGTTCAGGGTGGTATGGCCGTAAGCGACAGTGAACCGCAGCCGGTAGGCCTTAATGGGCCAGCAGAGGCCCTTGCTATCGTGTGTGCTTCTGTCACGGCCACTCATAAACACCGATTGCTCCTTCAGTCTGGCAAAATGAAAAAGCTTACAGCACCTGGTATTCCCCGGCGGTCTCCCATCCAAGTACTAACCAGGCCCGACCCTGCTTAGCTTCCGAGATCGGACGAGATTGGGCGTGTTCAGGGTGGTATGGCCATGAGCGACAGTCAACCGCAGCCGGTAGGCCTTAATGGGCCAGCAGAGGCCCTTGCTATCGTGTGTGCTTCTGTCACGGCCACTCATAAACGACGATTGCTCCTTCAGTCTGGCAAAATGAAAAAGCTTACAGCACCTGGTATTCCCAGGCGGTCTCCCATCCAAGTACTAACCAGGCCCGACCCTGCTTAGCTTCCGAGATCGGACGAGATCGGGCGTGTTCAGGGTGGTATGGCCGTAAGCAAGTAAGGCAGCAGCCGCTAGGCCTCATATGCCAGTGTCACGCTAACGCGGAGGGGACTGGCGGGTGTCAGACCGGATGAGAAAAGCATCAGCAGAGGCTGCGGTCGTTCAGGCAGTCAGTTAAGGGGTTATCGCTTCTCGGCCTTTTGGCTAAGATCAAGTGTAGTATCTGTTCTTATCAGTTTAATATCTGATACGTCCCCTATACGGGGACTACATATTAAACGGATTTTTGGACTCGGGAGTTGAAACAGGGGCTTGCTCCGTTCACTCCACGCATCGACCCGGCATTGCAGTGCCGCTGGGAACGGTGCGCCTCCTTCTGCTTTGTCGAAAGAAACTCGCATACACAAGGGCACCTTATCGTTCTGAACGGCGTGCCCGGTGGTTTACGCCCTGCCCCCTAGGCCGTGCCCCCCATTTGTGTTAACCAACGCCCCCAAAGTGGTTGGGGGTTGGGGCGACGGGAGGAGTAGACTAATTCCGGGGTACAGGTGAAAAATCTTCAAAGTGTGGGCTGCTGAAAAAAAAAAAAAACCTGCATGTGCCGTTTTGCCCGGCTCTCCGCGGGGCCCCGGGGAGCCTTGTCACCCAGCCGGGGTGCCCGCCCACAACCCAGTCAAACTCACAACCCGGCTCTCCAGCCGAACCCGGGTACCCACTATTAAGCCACCCTCCCGGAACCTTTACCAATAGCTGCGGGCGCACCGAGGCCGGGGACCTGGTGGTACGAATCCAGCTTTTTGGCAAAGCATTGTGGCCGTTTTGGGGAGCTCCCCACGCCAAAATGGGGCAACCTAAGGGGACTCCAGTCGGCCAGTTGGAGCCAAAGTAAAGTCTAGGTCTGTGTCCTGCTGCCCAACGGGGCTTTCTTCGCTGTGGGCGCCCCCTGGTGCTTCTCTAAGTTGTCCAATATTTCACTTTGACAACAGTCTGCCAAAAGGAAAAAAAGAAGGACAAAAAAAGCTTACAGCACCTGGTATTCCCAGGCGGTCTCCCATCCAAGTACTAACCAGGCCCGACCCTGCTTAGCTTCCGAGATCGGACGAGATCGGGCGTGTTCAGGGTGGTATGGCCGTAAGCGACAGTGAACCGCAGCCGGTAGGCCTTAATGGGCCAGCAGAGGCCCTTGCTATCGTGTGTGCTTCTGTCACGGCCACTCATAAACACCGATTGCTCCTTCAGTCTGGCAAAATGAAAAAGCTTACAGCACCTGGTATTCCCCGGCGGTCTCCCATCCAAGTACTAACCAGGCCCGACCCTGCTTAGCTTCCGAGATCGGACGAGATTGGGCGTGTTCAGGGTGGTATGGCCATGAGCGACAGTCAATCGCAGCCGGTAGGCCTTAATGGGCCAGCAGAGGCCCTTGCTATCGTGTGTGCTTCTGTCACGGCCACTCATAAACGACGATTGCTCCTTCAGTCTGGCAAAATGAAAAAGCTTACAGCACCTGGTATTCCCAGGCGGTCTCCCATCCAAGTACTAACCAGGCCCGACCCTGCTTAGCTTCCGAGATCGGACGAGATCGGGCGTGTTCAGGGTGGTATGGCCGTAAGCAAGTAAGGCAGCAGCCGCTAGGCCTCATATGCCAGTGTCACGCTAACGCGGAGGGGACTGGCGGGTGTCAGACCGGATGAGAAAAGCATCAGCAGAGGCTGCGGTCGTTCAGGCAGTCAGTTAAGGGGTTATCGCTTCTCGGCCTTTTGGCTAAGATCAAGTGTAGTATCTGTTCTTATCAGTTTAATATCTGATACGTCCCCTATACGGGGACTACATATTAAACGGATTTTTGGACTCGGGAGTTGAAACAGGGGCTTGCTCCGTTCACTCCACGCATCGACCCGGCATTGCAGTGCCGCTGGGAACGGTGCGCCTCCTTCTGCTTTGTCGAAAGAAACTCGCATACACAAGGGCACCTTATCGTTCTGAACGGCGTGCCCGGTGGTTTACGCCCCGCCCCCTAGGCCGTGCCCCCCATTTGTGTTAACCAACGCCCCCAAAGTGGTTGGGGGTTGGGGCGACGGGAGGAGTAGACTAATTCCGGGGTACAGGTGAAAAATCTTCAAAGTGTGGGCTGCTGAAAAAAAAAAAAAACCTGCATGTGCCGTTTTGCCCGGCTCTCCGCGGGGCCCCGGGGAGCCTTGTCACCCAGCCGGGGTGCCCGCCCACAACCCAGTCAAACTCACAACCCGGCTCTCCAGCCGAACCCGGGTACCCACTATTAAGCCACCCTCCCGGAACCTTTACCAATAGCTGCGGGCGCACCGAGGCCGGGGACCTGGTGGTACGAATCCAGCTTTTTGGCAAAGCATTGTGGCCGTTTTGGGGAGCTCCCCACGCCAAAATGGGGCAACCTAAGGGGACTCCAGTCGGCCAGTTGGAGCCAAAGTAAAGTCTAGGTCTGTGTCCTGCTGCCCAACGGGGCTTTCTTCGCTGTGGGCGCCCCCTGGTGCTTCTCTAAGTTGTCCAATATTTCACTTTGACAACAGTCTGCCAAAAGGAAAAAAAGAAGGACAAAAAAAGCTTACAGCACCTGGTATTCCCAGGCGGTCTCCCATCCAAGTACTAACCAGGCCCGACCCTGCTTAGCTTCCGAGATCGGACGAGATCGGGCGTGTTCAGGGTGGTATGGCCGTAAGCGACAGTGAACCGCAGCCGGTAGGCCTTAATGGGCCAGCAGAGGCCCTTGCTATCGTGTGTGCTTCTGTCACGGCCACTCATAAACACCGATTGCTCCTTCAGTCTGGCAAAATGAAAAAGCTTACAGCACCTGGTATTCCCCGGCGGTCTCCCATCCAAGTACTAACCAGGCCCGACCCTGCTTAGCTTCCGAGATCGGACGAGATTGGGCGTGTTCAGGGTGGTATGGCCATGAGCGACAGTCAATCGCAGCCGGTAGGCCTTAATGGGCCAGCAGAGGCCCTTGCTATCGTGTGTGCTTCTGTCACGGCCACTCATAAACGACGATTGCTCCTTCAGTCTGGCAAAATGAAAAAGCTTACAGCACCTGGTATTCCCAGGCGGTCTCCCATCCAAGTACTAACCAGGCCCGACCCTGCTTAGCTTCCGAGATCGGACGAGATCGGGCGTGTTCAGGGTGGTATGGCCGTAAGCAAGTAAGGCAGCAGCCGCTAGGCCTCATATGCCAGTGTCACGCTAACGCGGAGGGGACTGGCGGGTGTCAGACCGGATGAGAAAAGCATCAGCAGAGGCTGCGGTCGTTCAGGCAGTCAGTTAAGGGGTTATCGCTTCTCGGCCTTTTGGCTAAGATCAAGTGTAGTATCTGTTCTTATCAGTTTAATATCTGATACGTCCCCTATACGGGGACTACATATTAAACGGATTTTTGGACTCGGGAGTTGAAACAGGGGCTTGCTCCGTTCACTCCACGCATCGACCCGGCATTGCAGTGCCGCTGGGAACGGTGCGCCTCCTTCTGCTTTGTCGAAAGAAACTCGCATACACAAGGGCACCTTATCGTTCTGAACGGCGTGCCCGGTGGTTTACGCCCCGCCCCCTAGGCCGTGCCCCCCATTTGTGTTAACCAACGCCCCCAAAGTGGTTGGGGGTTGGGGCGACGGGAGGAGTAGACTAATTCCGGGGTACAGGTGAAAAATCTTCAAAGTGTGGGCTGCTGAAAAAAAAAAAAAACCTGCATGTGCCGTTTTGCCCGGCTCTCCGCGGGGCCCCGGGGAGCCTTGTCACCCAGCCGGGGTGCCCGCCCACAACCCAGTCAAACTCACAACCCGGCTCTCCAGCCGAACCCGGGTACCCACTATTAAGCCACCCTCCCGGAACCTTTACCAATAGCTGCGGGCGCACCGAGGCCGGGGACCTGGTGGTACGAATCCAGCTTTTTGGCAAAGCATTGTGGCCGTTTTGGGGAGCTCCCCACGCCAAAATGGGGCAACCTAAGGGGACTCCAGTCGGCCAGTTGGAGCCAAAGTAAAGTCTAGGTCTGTGTCCTGCTGCCCAACGGGGCTTTCTTCGCTGTGGGCGCCCCCTGGTGCTTCTCTAAGTTGTCCAATATTTCACTTTGACAACAGTCTGCCAAAAGGAAAAAAAGAAGGACAAAAAAAGCTTACAGCACCTGGTATTCCCAGGCGGTCTCCCATCCAAGTACTAACCAGGCCCGACCCTGCTTAGCTTCCGAGATCGGACGAGATCGGGCGTGTTCAGGGTGGTATGGCCGTAAGCGACAGTGAACCGCAGCCGGTAGGCCTTAATGGGCCAGCAGAGGCCCTTGCTATCGTGTGTGCTTCTGTCACGGCCACTCATAAACACCGATTGCTCCTTCAGTCTGGCAAAATGAAAAAGCTTACAGCACCTGGTATTCCCCGGCGGTCTCCCATCCAAGTACTAACCAGGCCCGACCCTGCTTAGCTTCCGAGATCGGACGAGATTGGGCGTGTTCAGGGTGGTATGGCCATGAGCGACAGTCAACCGCAGCCGGTAGGCCTTAATGGGCCAGCAGAGGCCCTTGCTATCGTGTGTGCTTCTGTCACGGCCACTCATAAACGACGATTGCTCCTTCAGTCTGGCAAAATGAAAAAGCTTACAGCACCTGGTATTCCCAGGCGGTCTCCCATCCAAGTACTAACCAGGCCCGACCCTGCTTAGCTTCCGAGATCGGACGAGATCGGGCGTGTTCAGGGTGGTATGGCCGTAAGCAAGTAAGGCAGCAGCCGCTAGGCCTCATATGCCAGTGTCACGCTAACGCGGAGGGGACTGGCGGGTGTCAGACCGGATGAGAAAAGCATCAGCAGAGGCTGCGGTCGTTCAGGCAGTCAGTTAAGGGGTTATCGCTTCTCGGCCTTTTGGCTAAGATCAAGTGTAGTATCTGTTCTTATCAGTTTAATATCTGATACGTCCCCTATACGGGGACTACATATTAAACGGATTTTTGGACTCGGGAGTTGAAACAGGGGCTTGCTCCGTTCACTCCACGCATCGACCCGGCATTGCAGTGCCGCTGGGAACGGTGCGCCTCCTTCTGCTTTGTCGAAAGAAACTCGCATACACAAGGGCACCTTATCGTTCTGAACGGCGTGCCCGGTGGTTTACGCCCCGCCCCCTAGGCCGTGCCCCCCATTTGTGTTAACCAACGCCCCCAAAGTGGTTGGGGGTTGGGGCGACGGGAGGAGTAGACTAATTCCGGGGTACAGGTGAAAAATCTTCAAAGTGTGGGCTGCTGAAAAAAAAAAAAAACCTGCATGTGCCGTTTTGCCCGGCTCTCCGCGGGGCCCCGGGGAGCCTTGTCACCCAGCCGGGGTGCCCGCCCACAACCCAGTCAAACTCACAACCCGGCTCTCCAGCCGAACCCGGGTACCCACTATTAAGCCACCCTCCCGGAACCTTTACCAATAGCTGCGGGCGCACCGAGGCCGGGGACCTGGTGGTACGAATCCAGCTTTTTGGCAAAGCATTGTGGCCGTTTTGGGGAGCTCCCCACGCCAAAATGGGGCAACCTAAGGGGACTCCAGTCGGCCAGTTGGAGCCAAAGTAAAGTCTAGGTCTGTGTCCTGCTGCCCAACGGGGCTTTCTTCGCTGTGGGCGCCCCCTGGTGCTTCTCTAAGTTGTCCAATATTTCACTTTGACAACAGTCTGCCAAAAGGAAAAAAAGAAGGACAAAAAAAGCTTACAGCACCTGGTATTCCCAGGCGGTCTCCCATCCAAGTACTAACCAGGCCCGACCCTGCTTAGCTTCCGAGATCGGACGAGATCGGGCGTGTTCAGGGTGGTATGGCCGTAAGCGACAGTGAACCGCAGCCGGTAGGCCTTAATGGGCCAGCAGAGGCCCTTGCTATCGTGTGTGCTTCTGTCACGGCCACTCATAAACACCGATTGCTCCTTCAGTCTGGCAAAATGAAAAAGCTTACAGCACCTGGTATTCCCCGGCGGTCTCCCATCCAAGTACTAACCAGGCCCGACCCTGCTTAGCTTCCGAGATCGGACGAGATTGGGCGTGTTCAGGGTGGTATGGCCATGAGCGACAGTCAACCGCAGCCGGTAGGCCTTAATGGGCCAGCAGAGGCCCTTGCTATCGTGTGTGCTTCTGTCACGGCCACTCATAAACGACGATTGCTCCTTCAGTCTGGCAAAATGAAAAAGCTTACAGCACCTGGTATTCCCAGGCGGTCTCCCATCCAAGTACTAACCAGGCCCGACCCTGCTTAGCTTCCGAGATCGGACGAGATCGGGCGTGTTCAGGGTGGTATGGCCGTAAGCAAGTAAGGCAGCAGCCGCTAGGCCTCATATGCCAGTGTCACGCTAACGCGGAGGGGACTGGCGGGTGTCAGACCGGATGAGAAAAGCATCAGCAGAGGCTGCGGTCGTTCAGGCAGTCAGTTAAGGGGTTATCACTTCTCGGCCTTTTGGCTAAGATCAAGTGTAGTATCTGTTCTTATCAGTTTAATATCTGATACGTCCCCTATACGGGGACTACATATTAAACGGATTTTTGGACTCGGGAGTTGAAACAGGGGCTTGCTCCGTTCACTCCACGCATCGACCCGGCATTGCAGTGCCGCTGGGAACGGTGCGCCTCCTTCTGCTTTGTCGAAAGAAACTCGCATACACAAGGGCACCTTATCGTTCTGAACGGCGTGCCCGGTGGTTTACGCCCCGCCCCCTAGGCCGTGCCCCCCATTTGTGTTAACCAACGCCCCCAAAGTGGTTGGGGGTTGGGGCGACGGGAGGAGTAGACTAATTCCGGGGTACAGGTGAAAAATCTTCAAAGTGTGGGCTGCTGAAAAAAAAAAAAAACCTGCATGTGCCGTTTTGCCCGGCTCTCCGCGGGGCCCCGGGGAGCCTTGTCACCCAGCCGGGGTGCCCGCCCACAACCCAGTCAAACTCACAACCCGGCTCTCCAGCCGAACCCGGGTACCCACTATTAAGCCACCCTCCCGGAACCTTTACCAATAGCTGCGGGCGCACCGAGGCCGGGGACCTGGTGGTACGAATCCAGCTTTTTGGCAAAGCATTGTGGCCGTTTTGGGGAGCTCCCCACGCCAAAATGGGGCAACCTAAGGGGACTCCAGTCGGCCAGTTGGAGCCAAAGTAAAGTCTAGGTCTGTGTCCTGCTGCCCAACGGGGCTTTCTTCGCTGTGGGCGCCCCCTGGTGCTTCTCTAAGTTGTCCAATATTTCACTTTGACAACAGTCTGCCAAAAGGAAAAAAAGAAGGACAAAAAAAGCTTACAGCACCTGGTATTCCCAGGCGGTCTCCCATCCAAGTACTAACCAGGCCCGACCCTGCTTAGCTTCCGAGATCGGACGAGATCGGGCGTGTTCAGGGTGGTATGGCCGTAAGCGACAGTGAACCGCAGCCGGTAGGCCTTAATGGGCCAGCAGAGGCCCTTGCTATCGTGTGTGCTTCTGTCACGGCCACTCATAAACACCGATTGCTCCTTCAGTCTGGCAAAATGAAAAAGCTTACAGCACCTGGTATTCCCCGGCGGTCTCCCATCCAAGTACTAACCAGGCCCGACCCTGCTTAGCTTCCGAGATCGGACGAGATTGGGCGTGTTCAGGGTGGTATGGCCATGAGCGACAGTCAACCGCAGCCGGTAGGCCTTAATGGGCCAGCAGAGGCCCTTGCTATCGTGTGTGCTTCTGTCACGGCCACTCATAAACGACGATTGCTCCTTCAGTCTGGCAAAATGAAAAAGCTTACAGCACCTGGTATTCCCAGGCGGTCTCCCATCCAAGTACTAACCAGGCCCGACCCTGCTTAGCTTCCGAGATCGGACGAGATCGGGCGTGTTCAGGGTGGTATGGCCGTAAGCAAGTAAGGCAGCAGCCGCTAGGCCTCATATGCCAGTGTCACGCTAACGCGGAGGGGACTGGCGGGTGTCAGACCGGATGAGAAAAGCATCAGCAGAGGCTGCGGTCGTTCAGGCAGTCAGTTAAGGGGTTATCGCTTCTCGGCCTTTTGGCTAAGATCAAGTGTAGTATCTGTTCTTATCAGTTTAATATCTGATACGTCCCCTATACGGGGACTACATATTAAACGGATTTTTGGACTCGGGAGTTGAAACAGGGGCTTGCTCCGTTCACTCCACGCATCGACCCGGCATTGCAGTGCCGCTGGGAACGGTGCGCCTCCTTCTGCTTTGTCGAAAGAAACTCGCATACACAAGGGCACCTTATCGTTCTGAACGGCGTGCCCGGTGGTTTACGCCCCGCCCCCTAGGCCGTGCCCCCCATTTGTGTTAACCAACGCCCCCAAAGTGGTTGGGGGTTGGGGCGACGGGAGGAGTAGACTAATTCCGGGGTACAGGTGAAAAATCTTCAAAGTGTGGGCTGCTGAAAAAAAAAAAAAACCTGCATGTGCCGTTTTGCCCGGCTCTCCGCGGGGCCCCGGGGAGCCTTGTCACCCAGCCGGGGTGCCCGCCCACAACCCAGTCAAACTCACAACCCGGCTCTCCAGCCGAACCCGGGTACCCACTATTAAGCCACCCTCCCGGAACCTTTACCAATAGCTGCGGGCGCACCGAGGCCGGGGACCTGGTGGTACGAATCCAGCTTTTTGGCAAAGCATTGTGGCCGTTTTGGGGAGCTCCCCACGCCAAAATGGGGCAACCTAAGGGGACTCCAGTCGGCCAGTTGGAGCCAAAGTAAAGTCTAGGTCTGTGTCCTGCTGCCCAACGGGGCTTTCTTCGCTGTGGGCGCCCCCTGGTGCTTCTCTAAGTTGTCCAATATTTCACTTTGACAACAGTCTGCCAAAAGGAAAAAAAGAAGGACAAAAAAAGCTTACAGCACCTGGTATTCCCAGGCGGTCTCCCATCCAAGTACTAACCAGGCCCGACCCTGCTTAGCTTCCGAGATCGGACGAGATCGGGCGTGTTCAGGGTGGTATGGCCGTAAGCGACAGTGAACCGCAGCCGGTAGGCCTTAATGGGCCAGCAGAGGCCCTTGCTATCGTGTGTGCTTCTGTCACGGCCACTCATAAACACCGATTGCTCCTTCAGTCTGGCAAAATGAAAAAGCTTACAGCACCTGGTATTCCCCGGCGGTCTCCCATCCAAGTACTAACCAGGCCCGACCCTGCTTAGCTTCCGAGATCGGACGAGATTGGGCGTGTTCAGGGTGGTATGGCCATGAGCGACAGTCAACCGCAGCCGGTAGGCCTTAATGGGCCAGCAGAGGCCCTTGCTATCGTGTGTGCTTCTGTCACGGCCACTCATAAACGACGATTGCTCCTTCAGTCTGGCAAAATGAAAAAGCTTACAGCACCTGGTATTCCCAGGCGGTCTCCCATCCAAGTACTAACCAGGCCCGACCCTGCTTAGCTTCCGAGATCGGACGAGATCGGGCGTGTTCAGGGTGGTATGGCCGTAAGCAAGTAAGGCAGCAGCCGCTAGGCCTCATATGCCAGTGTCACGCTAACGCGGAGGGGACTGGCGGGTGTCAGACCGGATGAGAAAAGCATCAGCAGAGGCTGCGGTCGTTCAGGCAGTCAGTTAAGGGGTTATCGCTTCTCGGCCTTTTGGCTAAGATCAAGTGTAGTATCTGTTCTTATCAGTTTAATATCTGATACGTCCCCTATACGGGGACTACATATTAAACGGATTTTTGGACTCGGGAGTTGAAACAGGGGCTTGCTCCGTTCACTCCACGCATCGACCCGGCATTGCAGTGCCGCTGGGAACGGTGCGCCTCCTTCTGCTTTGTCGAAAGAAACTCGCATACACAAGGGCACCTTATCGTTCTGAACGGCGTGCCCGGTGGTTTACGCCCCGCCCCCTAGGCCGTGCCCCCCATTTGTGTTAACCAACGCCCCCAAAGTGGTTGGGGGTTGGGGCGACGGGAGGAGTAGACTAATTCCGGGGTACAGGTGAAAAATCTTCAAAGTGTGGGCTGCTGAAAAAAAAAAAAAACCTGCATGTGCCGTTTTGCCCGGCTCTCCGCGGGGCCCCGGGGAGCCTTGTCACCCAGCCGGGGTGCCCGCCCACAACCCAGTCAAACTCACAACCCGGCTCTCCAGCCGAACCCGGGTACCCACTATTAAGCCACCCTCCCGGAACCTTTACCAATAGCTGCGGGCGCACCGAGGCCGGGGACCTGGTGGTACGAATCCAGCTTTTTGGCAAAGCATTGTGGCCGTTTTGGGGAGCTCCCCACGCCAAAATGGGGCAACCTAAGGGGACTCCAGTCGGCCAGTTGGAGCCAAAGTAAAGTCTAGGTCTGTGTCCTGCTGCCCAACGGGGCTTTCTTCGCTGTGGGCGCCCCCTGGTGCTTCTCTAAGTTGTCCAATATTTCACTTTGACAACAGTCTGCCAAAAGGAAAAAAAGAAGGACAAAAAAAGCTTACAGCACCTGGTATTCCCAGGCGGTCTCCCATCCAAGTACTAACCAGGCCCGACCCTGCTTAGCTTCCGAGATCGGACGAGATCGGGCGTGTTCAGGGTGGTATGGCCGTAAGCGACAGTGAACCGCAGCCGGTAGGCCTTAATGGGCCAGCAGAGGCCCTTGCTATCGTGTGTGCTTCTGTCACGGCCACTCATAAACACCGATTGCTCCTTCAGTCTGGCAAAATGAAAAAGCTTACAGCACCTGGTATTCCCCGGCGGTCTCCCATCCAAGTACTAACCAGGCCCGACCCTGCTTAGCTTCCGAGATCGGACGAGATTGGGCGTGTTCAGGGTGGTATGGCCATGAGCGACAGTCAACCGCAGCCGGTAGGCCTTAATGGGCCAGCAGAGGCCCTTGCTATCGTGTGTGCTTCTGTCACGGCCACTCATAAACGACGATTGCTCCTTCAGTCTGGCAAAATGAAAAAGCTTACAGCACCTGGTATTCCCAGGCGGTCTCCCATCCAAGTACTAACCAGGCCCGACCCTGCTTAGCTTCCGAGATCGGACGAGATCGGGCGTGTTCAGGGTGGTATGGCCGTAAGCAAGTAAGGCAGCAGCCGCTAGGCCTCATATGCCAGTGTCACGCTAACGCGGAGGGGACTGGCGGGTGTCAGACCGGATGAGAAAAGCATCAGCAGAGGCTGCGGTCGTTCAGGCAGTCAGTTAAGGGGTTATCGCTTCTCGGCCTTTTGGCTAAGATCAAGTGTAGTATCTGTTCTTATCAGTTTAATATCTGATACGTCCCCTATACGGGGACTACATATTAAACGGATTTTTGGACTCGGGAGTTGAAACAGGGGCTTGCTCCGTTCACTCCACGCATCGACCCGGCATTGCAGTGCCGCTGGGAACGGTGCGCCTCCTTCTGCTTTGTCGAAAGAAACTCGCATACACAAGGGCACCTTATCGTTCTGAACGGCGTGCCCGGTGGTTTACGCCCCGCCCCCTAGGCCGTGCCCCCCATTTGTGTTAACCAACGCCCCCAAAGTGGTTGGGGGTTGGGGCGACGGGAGGAGTAGACTAATTCCGGGGTACAGGTGAAAAATCTTCAAAGTGTGGGCTGCTGAAAAAAAAAAAAAACCTGCATGTGCCGTTTTGCCCGGCTCTCCGCGGGGCCCCGGGGAGCCTTGTCACCCAGCCGGGGTGCCCGCCCACAACCCAGTCAAACTCACAACCCGGCTCTCCAGCCGAACCCGGGTACCCACTATTAAGCCACCCTCCCGGAACCTTTACCAATAGCTGCGGGCGCACCGAGGCCGGGGACCTGGTGGTACGAATCCAGCTTTTTGGCAAAGCATTGTGGCCGTTTTGGGGAGCTCCCCACGCCAAAATGGGGCAACCTAAGGGGACTCCAGTCGGCCAGTTGGAGCCAAAGTAAAGTCTAGGTCTGTGTCCTGCTGCGCTGTGGGCGCCCCCTGGTGCTTCTCTAAGTTGTCCAATATTTCACTTTGACAACAGTCTGCCAAAAGGAAAAAAAGAAGGACAAAAAAAGCTTACAGCACCTGGTATTCCCAGGCGGTCTCCCATCCAAGTACTAACCAGGCCCGACCCTGCTTAGCTTCCGAGATCGGACGTGTTCAGGGTGGTATGGCCGTAAGCGACAGTGAACCGCAGCCGGTAGGCCTTAATGGGCCAGCAGAGGCCCTTGCTATCGTGTGTGCTTCTGTCACGGCCACTCATAAACACCGATTGCTCCTTCAGTCTGGCAAAATGAAAAAGCTTACAGCACCTGGTATTCCCCGGCGGTCTCCCATCCAAGTACTAACCAGGCCCGACCCTGCTTAGCTTCCGAGATCGGACGAGATTGGGCGTGTTCAGGGTGGTATGGCCATGAGCGACAGTCAACCGCAGCCGGTAGGCCTTAATGGGCCAGCAGAGGCCCTTGCTATCGTGTGTGCTTCTGTCACGGCCACTCATAAACGACGATTGCTCCTTCAGTCTGGCAAAATGAAAAAGCTTACAGCACCTGGTATTCCCAGGCGGTCTCCCATCCAAGTACTAACCAGGCCCGACCCTGCTTAGCTTCCGAGATCGGACGAGATCGGGCGTGTTCAGGGTGGTATGGCCGTAAGCAAGTAAGGCAGCAGCCGCTAGGCCTCATATGCCAGTGTCACGCTAACGCGGAGGGGACTGGCGGGTGTCAGACCGGATGAGAAAAGCATCAGCAGAGGCTGCGGTCGTTCAGGCAGTCAGTTAAGGGGTTATCGCTTCTCGGCCTTTTGGCTAAGATCAAGTGTAGTATCTGTTCTTATCAGTTTAATATCTGATACGTCCCCTATACGGGGACTACATATTAAACGGATTTTTGGACTCGGGAGTTGAAACAGGGGCTTGCTCCGTTCACTCCACGCATCGACCCGGCATTGCAGTGCCGCTGGGAACGGTGCGCCTCCTTCTGCTTTGTCGAAAGAAACTCGCATACACAAGGGCACCTTATCGTTCTGAACGGCGTGCCCGGTGGTTTACGCCCCGCCCCCTAGGCCGTGCCCCCCATTTGTGTTAACCAACGCCCCCAAAGTGGTTGGGGGTTGGGGCGACGGGAGGAGTAGACTAATTCCGGGGTACAGGTGAAAAATCTTCAAAGTGTGGGCTGCTGAAAAAAAAAAAAAACCTGCATGTGCCGTTTTGCCCGGCTCTCCGCGGGGCCCCGGGGAGCCTTGTCACCCAGCCGGGGTGCCCGCCCACAACCCAGTCAAACTCACAACCCGGCTCTCCAGCCGAACCCGGGTACCCACTATTAAGCCACCCTCCCGGAACCTTTACCAATAGCTGCGGGCGCACCGAGGCCGGGGACCTGGTGGTACGAATCCAGCTTTTTGGCAAAGCATTGTGGCCGTTTTGGGGAGCTCCCCACGCCAAAATGGGGCAACCTAAGGGGACTCCAGTCGGCCAGTTGGAGCCAAAGTAAAGTCTAGGTCTGTGTCCTGCTGCCCAACGGGGCTTTCTTCGCTGTGGGCGCCCCCTGGTGCTTCTCTAAGTTGTCCAATATTTCACTTTGACAACAGTCTGCCAAAAGGAAAAAAAGAAGGACAAAAAAAGCTTACAGCACCTGGTATTCCCAGGCGGTCTCCCATCCAAGTACTAACCTGGCCCGACCCTGCTTAGCTTCCGAGATCGGACGAGATCGGGCGTGTTCAGGGTGGTATGGCCGTAAGCGACAGTGAACCGCAGCCGGTAGGCCTTAATGGGCCAGCAGAGGCCCTTGCTATCGTGTGTGCTTCTGTCACGGCCACTCATAAACACCGATTGCTCCTTCAGTCTGGCAAAATGAAAAAGCTTACAGCACCTGGTATTCCCCGGCGGTCTCCCATCCAAGTACTAACCAGGCCCGACCCTGCTTAGCTTCCGAGATCGGACGAGATTGGGCGTGTTCAGGGTGGTATGGCCATGAGCGACAGTCAACCGCAGCCGGTAGGCCTTAATGGGCCAGCAGAGGCCCTTGCTATCGTGTGTGCTTCTGTCACGGCCACTCATAAACGACGATTGCTCCTTCAGTCTGGCAAAATGAAAAAGCTTACAGCACCTGGTATTCCCAGGCGGTCTCCCATCCAAGTACTAACCAGGCCCGACCCTGCTTAGCTTCCGAGATCGGACGAGATCGGGCGTGTTCAGGGTGGTATGGCCGTAAGCAAGTAAGGCAGCAGCCGCTAGGCCTCATATGCCAGTGTCACGCTAACGCGGAGGGGACTGGCGGGTGTCAGACCGGATGAGAAAAGCATCAGCAGAGGCTGCGGTCGTTCAGGCAGTCAGTTAAGGGGTTATCGCTTCTCGGCCTTTTGGCTAAGATCAAGTGTAGTATCTGTTCTTATCAGTTTAATATCTGATACGTCCCCTATACGGGGACTACATATTAAACGGATTTTTGGACTCGGGAGTTGAAACAGGGGCTTGCTCCGTTCACTCCACGCATCGACCCGGCATTGCAGTGCCGCTGGGAACGGTGCGCCTCCTTCTGCTTTGTCGAAAGAAACTCGCATACACAAGGGCACCTTATCGTTCTGAACGGCGTGCCCGGTGGTTTACGCCCCGCCCCCTAGGCCGTGCCCCCCATTTGTGTTAACCAACGCCCCCAAAGTGGTTGGGGGTTGGGGCGACGGGAGGAGTAGACTAATTCCGGGGTACAGGTGAAAAATCTTCAAAGTGTGGGCTGCTGAAAAAAAAAAAAAACCTGCATGTGCCGTTTTGCCCGGCTCTCCGCGGGGCCCCGGGGAGCCTTGTCACCCAGCCGGGGTGCCCGCCCACAACCCAGTCAAACTCACAACCCGGCTCTCCAGCCGAACCCGGGTACCCACTATTAAGCCACCCTCCCGGAACCTTTACCAATAGCTGCGGGCGCACCGAGGCCGGGGACCTGGTGGTACGAATCCAGCTTTTTGGCAAAGCATTGTGGCCGTTTTGGGGAGCTCCCCACGCCAAAATGGGGCAACCTAAGGGGACTCCAGTCGGCCAGTTGGAGCCAAAGTAAAGTCTAGGTCTGTGTCCTGCTGCCCAACGGGGCTTTCTTCGCTGTGGGCGCCCCCTGGTGCTTCTCTAAGTTGTCCAATATTTCACTTTGACAACAGTCTGCCAAAAGGAAAAAAAGAAGGACAAAAAAAGCTTACAGCACCTGGTATTCCCAGGCGGTCTCCCATCCAAGTACTAACCAGGCCCGACCCTGCTTAGCTTCCGAGATCGGACGAGATCGGGCGTGTTCAGGGTGGTATGGCCGTAAGCGACAGTGAACCGCAGCCGGTAGGCCTTAATGGGCCAGCAGAGGCCCTTGCTATCGTGTGTGCTTCTGTCACGGCCACTCATAAACACCGATTGCTCCTTCAGTCTGGCAAAATGAAAAAGCTTACAGCACCTGGTATTCCCCGGCGGTCTCCCATCCAAGTACTAACCAGGCCCGACCCTGCTTAGCTTCCGAGATCGGACGAGATTGGGCGTGTTCAGGGTGGTATGGCCATGAGCGACAGTCAACCGCAGCCGGTAGGCCTTAATGGGCCAGCAGAGGCCCTTGCTATCGTGTGTGCTTCTGTCACGGCCACTCATAAACGACGATTGCTCCTTCAGTCTGGCAAAATGAAAAAGCTTACAGCACCTGGTATTCCCAGGCGGTCTCCCATCCAAGTACTAACCAGGCCCGACCCTGCTTAGCTTCCGAGATCGGACGAGATCGGGCGTGTTCAGGGTGGTATGGCCGTAAGCAAGTAAGGCAGCAGCCGCTAGGCCTCATATGCCAGTGTCACGCTAACGCGGAGGGGACTGGCGGGTGTCAGACCGGATGAGAAAAGCATCAGCAGAGGCTGCGGTCGTTCAGGCAGTCAGTTAAGGGGTTATCGCTTCTCGGCCTTTTGGCTAAGATCAAGTGTAGTATCTGTTCTTATCAGTTTAATATCTGATACGTCCCCTATACGGGGACTACATATTAAACGGATTTTTGGACTCGGGAGTTTAAACAGGGGCTTGCTCCGTTCACTCCACGCATCGACCCGGCATTGCAGTGCCGCTGGGAACGGTGCGCCTCCTTCTGCTTTGTCGAAAGAAACTCGCATACACAAGGGCACCTTATCGTTCTGAACGGCGTGCCCGGTGGTTTACGCCCCGCCCCCTAGGCCGTGCCCCCCATTTGTGTTAACCAACGCCCCCAAAGTGGTTGGGGGTTGGGGCGACGGGAGGAGTAGACTAATTCCGGGGTACAGGTGAAAAATCTTCAAAGTGTGGGCTGCTGAAAAAAAAAAAAAACCTGCATGTGCCGTTTTGCCCGGCTCTCCGCGGGGCCCCGGGGAGCCTTGTCACCCAGCCGGGGTGCCCGCCCACAACCCAGTCAAACTCACAACCCGGCTCTCCAGCCGAACCCGGGTACCCACTATTAAGCCACCCTCCCGGAACCTTTACCAATAGCTGCGGGCGCACCGAGGCCGGGGACCTGGTGGTACGAATCCAGCTTTTTGGCAAAGCATTGTGGCCGTTTTGGGGAGCTCCCCACGCCAAAATGGGGCAACCTAAGGGGACTCCAGTCGGCCAGTTGGAGCCAAAGTAAAGTCTAGGTCTGTGTCCTGCTGCCCAACGGGGCTTTCTTCGCTGTGGGCGCCCCCTGGTGCTTCTCTAAGTTGTCCAATATTTCACTTTGACAACAGTCTGCCAAAAGGAAAAAAAGAAGGACAAAAAAAGCTTACAGCACCTGGTATTCCCAGGCGGTCTCCCATCCAAGTACTAACCAGGCCCGACCCTGCTTAGCTTCCGAGATCGGACGAGATCGGGCGTGTTCAGGGTGGTATGGCCGTAAGCGACAGTGAACCGCAGCCGGTAGGCCTTAATGGGCCAGCAGAGGCCCTTGCTATCGTGTGTGCTTCTGTCACGGCCACTCATAAACACCGATTGCTCCTTCAGTCTGGCAAAATGAAAAAGCTTACAGCACCTGGTATTCCCCGGCGGTCTCCCATCCAAGTACTAACCAGGCCCGACCCTGCTTAGCTTCCGAGATCGGACGAGATTGGGCGTGTTCAGGGTGGTATGGCCATGAGCGACAGTCAACCGCAGCCGGTAGGCCTTAATGGGCCAGCAGAGGCCCTTGCTATCGTGTGTGCTTCTGTCACGGCCACTCATAAACGACGATTGCTCCTTCAGTCTGGCAAAATGAAAAAGCTTACAGCACCTGGTATTCCCAGGCGGTCTCCCATCCAAGTACTAACCAGGCCCGACCCTGCTTAGCTTCCGAGATCGGACGAGATCGGGCGTGTTCAGGGTGGTATGGCCGTAAGCAAGTAAGGCAGCAGCCGCTAGGCCTCATATGCCAGTGTCACGCTAACGCGGAGGGGACTGGCGGGTGTCAGACCGGATGAGAAAAGCATCAGCAGAGGCTGCGGTCGTTCAGGCAGTCAGTTAAGGGGTTATCGCTTCTCGGCCTTTTGGCTAAGATCAAGTGTAGTATCTGTTCTTATCAGTTTAATATCTGATACGTCCCCTATACGGGGACTACATATTAAACGGATTTTTGGACTCGGGAGTTGAAACAGGGGCTTGCTCCGTTCACTCCACGCATCGACCCGGCATTGCAGTGCCGCTGGGAACGGTGCGCCTCCTTCTGCTTTGTCGAAAGAAACTCGCATACACAAGGGCACCTTATCGTTCTGAACGGCGTGCCCGGTGGTTTACGCCCCGCCCCCTAGGCCGTGCCCCCCATTTGTGTTAACCAACGCCCCCAAAGTGGTTGGGGGTTGGGGCGACGGGAGGAGTAGACTAATTCCGGGGTACAGGTGAAAAATCTTCAAAGTGTGGGCTGCTGAAAAAAAAAAAAAACCTGCATGTGCCGTTTTGCCCGGCTCTCCGCGGGGCCCCGGGGAGCCTTGTCACCCAGCCGGGGTGCCCGCCCACAACCCAGTCAAACTCACAACCCGGCTCTCCAGCCGAACCCGGGTACCCACTATTAAGCCACCCTCCCGGAACCTTTACCAATAGCTGCGGGCGCACCGAGGCCGGGGACCTGGTGGTACGAATCCAGCTTTTTGGCAAAGCATTGTGGCCGTTTTGGGGAGCTCCCCACGCCAAAATGGGGCAACCTAAGGGGACTCCAGTCGGCCAGTTGGAGCCAAAGTAAAGTCTAGGTCTGTGTCCTGCTGCCCAACGGGGCTTTCTTCGCTGTGGGCGCCCCCTGGTGCTTCTCTAAGTTGTCCAATATTTCACTTTGACAACAGTCTGCCAAAAGGAAAAAAAGAAGGACAAAAAAAGCTTACAGCACCTGGTATTCCCAGGCGGTCTCCCATCCAAGTACTAACCAGGCCCGACCCTGCTTAGCTTCCGAGATCGGACGAGATCGGGCGTGTTCAGGGTGGTATGGCCGTAAGCGACAGTGAACCGCAGCCGGTAGGCCTTAATGGGCCAGCAGAGGCCCTTGCTATCGTGTGTGCTTCTGTCACGGCCACTCATAAACACCGATTGCTCCTTCAGTCTGGCAAAATGAAAAAGCTTACAGCACCTGGTATTCCCCGGCGGTCTCCCATCCAAGTACTAACCAGGCCCGACCCTGCTTAGCTTCCGAGATCGGACGAGATTGGGCGTGTTCAGGGTGGTATGGCCATGAGCGACAGTCAACCGCAGCCGGTAGGCCTTAATGGGCCAGCAGAGGCCCTTGCTATCGTGTGTGCTTCTGTCACGGCCACTCATAAACGACGATTGCTCCTTCAGTCTGGCAAAATGAAAAAGCTTACAGCACCTGGTATTCCCAGGCGGTCTCCCATCCAAGTACTAACCAGGCCCGACCCTGCTTAGCTTCCGAGATCGGACGAGATCGGGCGTGTTCAGGGTGGTATGGCCGTAAGCAAGTAAGGCAGCAGCCGCTAGGCCTCATATGCCAGTGTCACGCTAACGCGGAGGGGACTGGCGGGTGTCAGACCGGATGAGAAAAGCATCAGCAGAGGCTGCGGTCGTTCAGGCAGTCAGTTAAGGGGTTATCGCTTCTCGGCCTTTTGGCTAAGATCAAGTGTAGTATCTGTTCTTATCAGTTTAATATCTGATACGTCCCCTATACGGGGACTACATATTAAACGGATTTTTGGACTCGGGAGTTGAAACAGGGGCTTGCTCCGTTCACTCCACGCATCGACCCGGCATTGCAGTGCCGCTGGGAACGGTGCGCCTCCTTCTGCTTTGTCGAAAGAAACTCGCATACACAAGGGCACCTTATCGTTCTGAACGGCGTGCCCGGTGGTTTACGCCCCGCCCCCTAGGCCGTGCCCCCCATTTGTGTTAACCAACGCCCCCAAAGTGGTTGGGGGTTGGGGCGACGGGAGGAGTAGACTAATTCCGGGGTACAGGTGAAAAATCTTCAAAGTGTGGGCTGCTGAAAAAAAAAAAAAACCTGCATGTGCCGTTTTGCCCGGCTCTCCGCGGGGCCCCGGGGAGCCTTGTCACCCAGCCGGGGTGCCCGCCCACAACCCAGTCAAACTCACAACCCGGCTCTCCAGCCGAACCCGGGTACCCACTATTAAGCCACCCTCCCGGAACCTTTACCAATAGCTGCGGGCGCACCGAGGCCGGGGACCTGGTGGTACGAATCCAGCTTTTTGGCAAAGCATTGTGGCCGTTTTGGGGAGCTCCCCACGCCAAAATGGGGCAACCTAAGGGGACTCCAGTCGGCCAGTTGGAGCCAAAGTAAAGTCTAGGTCTGTGTCCTGCTGCCCAACGGGGCTTTCTTCGCTGTGGGCGCCCCCTGGTGCTTCTCTAAGTTGTCCAATATTTCACTTTGACAACAGTCTGCCAAAAGGAAAAAAAGAAGGACAAAAAAAGCTTACAGCACCTGGTATTCCCAGGCGGTCTCCCATCCAAGTACTAACCAGGCCCGACCCTGCTTAGCTTCCGAGATCGGACGAGATCGGGCGTGTTCAGGGTGGTATGGCCGTAAGCGACAGTGAACCGCAGCCGGTAGGCCTTAATGGGCCAGCAGAGGCCCTTGCTATCGTGTGTGCTTCTGTCACGGCCACTCATAAACACCGATTGCTCCTTCAGTCTGGCAAAATGAAAAAGCTTACAGCACCTGGTATTCCCCGGCGGTCTCCCATCCAAGTACTAACCAGGCCCGACCCTGCTTAGCTTCCGAGATCGGACGAGATTGGGCGTGTTCAGGGTGGTATGGCCATGAGCGACAGTCAACCGCAGCCGGTAGGCCTTAATGGGCCAGCAGAGGCCCTTGCTATCGTGTGTGCTTCTGTCACGGCCACTCATAAACGACGATTGCTCCTTCAGTCTGGCAAAATGAAAAAGCTTACAGCACCTGGTATTCCCAGGCGGTCTCCCATCCAAGTACTAACCAGGCCCGACCCTGCTTAGCTTCCGAGATCGGACGAGATCGGGCGTGTTCAGGGTGGTATGGCCGTAAGCAAGTAAGGCAGCAGCCGCTAGGCCTCATATGCCAGTGTCACGCTAACGCGGAGGGGACTGGCGGGTGTCAGACCGGATGAGAAAAGCATCAGCAGAGGCTGCGGTCGTTCAGGCAGTCAGTTAAGGGGTTATCGCTTCTCGGCCTTTTGGCTAAGATCAAGTGTAGTATCTGTTCTTATCAGTTTAATATCTGATACGTCCCCTATACGGGGACTACATATTAAACGGATTTTTGGACTCGGGAGTTGAAACAGGGGCTTGCTCCGTTCACTCCACGCATCGACCCGGCATTGCAGTGCCGCTGGGAACGGTGCGCCTCCTTCTGCTTTGTCGAAAGAAACTCGCATACACAAGGGCACCTTATCGTTCTGAACGGCGTGCCCGGTGGTTTACGCCCCGCCCCCTAGGCCGTGCCCCCCATTTGTGTTAACCAACGCCCCCAAAGTGGTTGGGGGTTGGGGCGACGGGAGGAGTAGACTAATTCCGGGGTACAGGTGAAAAATCTTCAAAGTGTGGGCTGCTGAAAAAAAAAAAAAACCTGCATGTGCCGTTTTGCCCGGCTCTCCGCGGGGCCCCGGGGAGCCTTGTCACCCAGCCGGGGTGCCCGCCCACAACCCAGTCAAACTCACAACCCGGCTCTCCAGCCGAACCCGGGTACCCACTATTAAGCCACCCTCCCGGAACCTTTACCAATAGCTGCGGGCGCACCGAGGCCGGGGACCTGGTGGTACGAATCCAGCTTTTTGGCAAAGCATTGTGGCCGTTTTGGGGAGCTCCCCACGCCAAAATGGGGCAACCTAAGGGGACTCCAGTCGGCCAGTTGGAGCCAAAGTAAAGTCTAGGTCTGTGTCCTGCTGCCCAACGGGGCTTTCTTCGCTGTGGGCGCCCCCTGGTGCTTCTCTAAGTTGTCCAATATTTCACTTTGACAACAGTCTGCCAAAAGGAAAAAAAGAAGGACAAAAAAAGCTTACAGCACCTGGTATTCCCAGGCGGTCTCCCATCCAAGTACTAACCAGGCCCGACCCTGCTTAGCTTCCGAGATCGGACGAGATCGGGCGTGTTCAGGGTGGTATGGCCGTAAGCGACAGTGAACCGCAGCCGGTAGGCCTTAATGGGCCAGCAGAGGCCCTTGCTATCGTGTGTGCTTCTGTCACGGCCACTCATAAACACCGATTGCTCCTTCAGTCTGGCAAAATGAAAAAGCTTACAGCACCTGGTATTCCCCGGCGGTCTCCCATCCAAGTACTAACCAGGCCCGACCCTGCTTAGCTTCCGAGATCGGACGAGATTGGGCGTGTTCAGGGTGGTATGGCCATGAGCGACAGTCAACCGCAGCCGGTAGGCCTTAATGGGCCAGCAGAGGCCCTTGCTATCGTGTGTGCTTCTGTCACGGCCACTCATAAACGACGATTGCTCCTTCAGTCTGGCAAAATGAAAAAGCTTACAGCACCTGGTATTCCCAGGCGGTCTCCCATCCAAGTACTAACCAGGCCCGACCCTGCTTAGCTTCCGAGATCGGACGAGATCGGGCGTGTTCAGGGTGGTATGGCCGTAAGCAAGTAAGGCAGCAGCCGCTAGGCCTCATATGCCAGTGTCACGCTAACGCGGAGGGGACTGGCGGGTGTCAGACCGGATGAGAAAAGCATCAGCAGAGGCTGCGGTCGTTCAGGCAGTCAGTTAAGGGGTTATCGCTTCTCGGCCTTTTGGCTAAGATCAAGTGTAGTATCTGTTCTTATCAGTTTAATATCTGATACGTCCCCTATACGGGGACTACATATTAAACGGATTTTTGGACTCGGGAGTTGAAACAGGGGCTTGCTCCGTTCACTCCACGCATCGACCCGGCATTGCAGTGCCGCTGGGAACGGTGCGCCTCCTTCTGCTTTGTCGAAAGAAACTCGCATACACAAGGGCACCTTATCGTTCTGAACGGCGTGCCCGGTGGTTTACGCCCCGCCCCCTAGGCCGTGCCCCCCATTTGTGTTAACCAACGCCCCCAAAGTGGTTGGGGGTTGGGGCGACGGGAGGAGTAGACTAATTCCGGGGTACAGGTGAAAAATCTTCAAAGTGTGGGCTGCTGAAAAAAAAAAAAAACCTGCATGTGCCGTTTTGCCCGGCTCTCCGCGGGGCCCCGGGGAGCCTTGTCACCCAGCCGGGGTGCCCGCCCACAACCCAGTCAAACTCACAACCCGGCTCTCCAGCCGAACCCGGGTACCCACTATTAAGCCACCCTCCCGGAACCTTTACCAATAGCTGCGGGCGCACCGAGGCCGGGGACCTGGTGGTACGAATCCAGCTTTTTGGCAAAGCATTGTGGCCGTTTTGGGGAGCTCCCCACGCCAAAATGGGGCAACCTAAGGGGACTCCAGTCGGCCAGTTGGAGCCAAAGTAAAGTCTAGGTCTGTGTCCTGCTGCCCAACGGGGCTTTCTTCGCTGTGGGCGCCCCCTGGTGCTTCTCTAAGTTGTCCAATATTTCACTTTGACAACAGTCTGCCAAAAGGAAAAAAAGAAGGACAAAAAAAGCTTACAGCACCTGGTATTCCCAGGCGGTCTCCCATCCAAGTACTAACCAGGCCCGACCCTGCTTAGCTTCCGAGATCGGACGAGATCGGGCGTGTTCAGGGTGGTATGGCCGTAAGCGACAGTGAACCGCAGCCGGTAGGCCTTAATGGGCCAGCAGAGGCCCTTGCTATCGTGTGTGCTTCTGTCACGGCCACTCATAAACACCGATTGCTCCTTCAGTCTGGCAAAATGAAAAAGCTTACAGCACCTGGTATTCCCCGGCGGTCTCCCATCCAAGTACTAACCAGGCCCGACCCTGCTTAGCTTCCGAGATCGGACGAGATTGGGCGTGTTCAGGGTGGTATGGCCATGAGCGACAGTCAACCGCAGCCGGTAGGCCTTAATGGGCCAGCAGAGGCCCTTGCTATCGTGTGTGCTTCTGTCACGGCCACTCATAAACGACGATTGCTCCTTCAGTCTGGCAAAATGAAAAAGCTTACAGCACCTGGTATTCCCAGGCGGTCTCCCATCCAAGTACTAACCAGGCCCGACCCTGCTTAGCTTCCGAGATCGGACGAGATCGGGCGTGTTCAGGGTGGTATGGCCGTAAGCAAGTAAGGCAGCAGCCGCTAGGCCTCATATGCCAGTGTCACGCTAACGCGGAGGGGACTGGCGGGTGTCAGACCGGATGAGAAAAGCATCAGCAGAGGCTGCGGTCGTTCAGGCAGTCAGTTAAGGGGTTATCGCTTCTCGGCCTTTTGGCTAAGATCAAGTGTAGTATCTGTTCTTATCAGTTTAATATCTGATACGTCCCCTATACGGGGACTACATATTAAACGGATTTTTGGACTCGGGAGTTGAAACAGGGGCTTGCTCCGTTCACTCCACGCATCGACCCGGCATTGCAGTGCCGCTGGGAACGGTGCGCCTCCTTCTGCTTTGTCGAAAGAAACTCGCATACACAAGGGCACCTTATCGTTCTGAACGGCGTGCCCGGTGGTTTACGCCCCGCCCCCTAGGCCGTGCCCCCCATTTGTGTTAACCAACGCCCCCAAAGTGGTTGGGGGTTGGGGCGACGGGAGGAGTAGACTAATTCCGGGGTACAGGTGAAAAATCTTCAAAGTGTGGGCTGCTGAAAAAAAAAAAAAACCTGCATGTGCCGTTTTGCCCGGCTCTCCGCGGGGCCCCGGGGAGCCTTGTCACCCAGCCGGGGTGCCCGCCCACAACCCAGTCAAACTCACAACCCGGCTCTCCAGCCGAACCCGGGTACCCACTATTAAGCCACCCTCCCGGAACCTTTACCAATAGCTGCGGGCGCACCGAGGCCGGGGACCTGGTGGTACGAATCCAGCTTTTTGGCAAAGCATTGTGGCCGTTTTGGGGAGCTCCCCACGCCAAAATGGGGCAACCTAAGGGGACTCCAGTCGGCCAGTTGGAGCCAAAGTAAAGTCTAGGTCTGTGTCCTGCTGCCCAACGGGGCTTTCTTCGCTGTGGGCGCCCCCTGGTGCTTCTCTAAGTTGTCCAATATTTCACTTTGACAACAGTCTGCCAAAAGGAAAAAAAGAAGGACAAAAAAAGCTTACAGCACCTGGTATTCCCAGGCGGTCTCCCATCCAAGTACTAACCAGGCCCGACCCTGCTTAGCTTCCGAGATCGGACGAGATCGGGCGTGTTCAGGGTGGTATGGCCGTAAGCGACAGTGAACCGCAGCCGGTAGGCCTTAATGGGCCAGCAGAGGCCCTTGCTATCGTGTGTGCTTCTGTCACGGCCACTCATAAACACCGATTGCTCCTTCAGTCTGGCAAAATGAAAAAGCTTACAGCACCTGGTATTCCCCGGCGGTCTCCCATCCAAGTACTAACCAGGCCCGACCCTGCTTAGCTTCCGAGATCGGACGAGATTGGGCGTGTTCAGGGTGGTATGGCCATGAGCGACAGTCAACCGCAGCCGGTAGGCCTTAATGGGCCAGCAGAGGCCCTTGCTATCGTGTGTGCTTCTGTCACGGCCACTCATAAACGACGATTGCTCCTTCAGTCTGGCAAAATGAAAAAGCTTACAGCACCTGGTATTCCCAGGCGGTCTCCCATCCAAGTACTAACCAGGCCCGACCCTGCTTAGCTTCCGAGATCGGACGAGATCGGGCGTGTTCAGGGTGGTATGGCCGTAAGCAAGTAAGGCAGCAGCCGCTAGGCCTCATATGCCAGTGTCACGCTAACGCGGAGGGGACTGGCGGGTGTCAGACCGGATGAGAAAAGCATCAGCAGAGGCTGCGGTCGTTCAGGCAGTCAGTTAAGGGGTTATCGCTTCTCGGCCTTTTGGCTAAGATCAAGTGTAGTATCTGTTCTTATCAGTTTAATATCTGATACGTCCCCTATACGGGGACTACATATTAAACGGATTTTTGGACTCGGGAGTTGAAACAGGGGCTTGCTCCGTTCACTCCACGCATCGACCCGGCATTGCAGTGCCGCTGGGAACGGTGCGCCTCCTTCTGCTTTGTCGAAAGAAACTCGCATACACAAGGGCACCTTATCGTTCTGAACGGCGTGCCCGGTGGTTTACGCCCCGCCCCCTAGGCCGTGCCCCCCATTTGTGTTAACCAACGCCCCCAAAGTGGTTGGGGGTTGGGGCGACGGGAGGAGTAGACTAATTCCGGGGTACAGGTGAAAAATCTTCAAAGTGTGGGCTGCTGAAAAAAAAAAAAAACCTGCATGTGCCGTTTTGCCCGGCTCTCCGCGGGGCCCCGGGGAGCCTTGTCACCCAGCCGGGGTGCCCGCCCACAACCCAGTCAAACTCACAACCCGGCTCTCCAGCCGAACCCGGGTACCCACTATTAAGCCACCCTCCCGGAACCTTTACCAATAGCTGCGGGCGCACCGAGGCCGGGGACCTGGTGGTACGAATCCAGCTTTTTGGCAAAGCATTGTGGCCGTTTTGGGGAGCTCCCCACGCCAAAATGGGGCAACCTAAGGGGACTCCAGTCGGCCAGTTGGAGCCAAAGTAAAGTCTAGGTCTGTGTCCTGCTGCCCAACGGGGCTTTCTTCGCTGTGGGCGCCCCCTGGTGCTTCTCTAAGTTGTCCAATATTTCACTTTGACAACAGTCTGCCAAAAGGAAAAAAAGAAGGACAAAAAAAGCTTACAGCACCTGGTATTCCCAGGCGGTCTCCCATCCAAGTACTAACCAGGCCCGACCCTGCTTAGCTTCCGAGATCGGACGAGATCGGGCGTGTTCAGGGTGGTATGGCCGTAAGCGACAGTGAACCGCAGCCGGTAGGCCTTAATGGGCCAGCAGAGGCCCTTGCTATCGTGTGTGCTTCTGTCACGGCCACTCATAAACACCGATTGCTCCTTCAGTCTGGCAAAATGAAAAAGCTTACAGCACCTGGTATTCCCCGGCGGTCTCCCATCCAAGTACTAACCAGGCCCGACCCTGCTTAGCTTCCGAGATCGGACGAGATTGGGCGTGTTCAGGGTGGTATGGCCATGAGCGACAGTCAACCGCAGCCGGTAGGCCTTAATGGGCCAGCAGAGGCCCTTGCTATCGTGTGTGCTTCTGTCACGGCCACTCATAAACGACGATTGCTCCTTCAGTCTGGCAAAATGAAAAAGCTTACAGCACCTGGTATTCCCAGGCGGTCTCCCATCCAAGTACTAACCAGGCCCGACCCTGCTTAGCTTCCGAGATCGGACGAGATCGGGCGTGTTCAGGGTGGTATGGCCGTAAGCAAGTAAGGCAGCAGCCGCTAGGCCTCATATGCCAGTGTCACGCTAACGCGGAGGGGACTGGCGGGTGTCAGACCGGATGAGAAAAGCATCAGCAGAGGCTGCGGTCGTTCAGGCAGTCAGTTAAGGGGTTATCGCTTCTCGGCCTTTTGGCTAAGATCAAGTGTAGTATCTGTTCTTATCAGTTTAATATCTGATACGTCCCCTATACGGGGACTACATATTAAACGGATTTTTGGACTCGGGAGTTGAAACAGGGGCTTGCTCCGTTCACTCCACGCATCGACCCGGCATTGCAGTGCCGCTGGGAACGGTGCGCCTCCTTCTGCTTTGTCGAAAGAAACTCGCATACACAAGGGCACCTTATCGTTCTGAACGGCGTGCCCGGTGGTTTACGCCCCGCCCCCTAGGCCGTGCCCCCCATTTGTGTTAACCAACGCCCCCAAAGTGGTTGGGGGTTGGGGCGACGGGAGGAGTAGACTAATTCCGGGGTACAGGTGAAAAATCTTCAAAGTGTGGGCTGCTGAAAAAAAAAAAAAAACCTGCATGTGCCGTTTTGCCCGGCTCTCCGCGGGGCCCCGGGGAGCCTTGTCACCCAGCCGGGGTGCCCGCCCACAACCCAGTCAAACTCACAACCCGGCTCTCCAGCCGAACCCGGGTACCCACTATTAAGCCACCCTCCCGGAACCTTTACCAATAGCTGCGGGCGCACCGAGGCCGGGGACCTGGTGGTACGAATCCAGCTTTTTGGCAAAGCATTGTGGCCGTTTTGGGGAGCTCCCCACGCCAAAATGGGGCAACCTAAGGGGACTCCAGTCGGCCAGTTGGAGCCAAAGTAAAGTCTAGGTCTGTGTCCTGCTGCCCAACGGGGCTTTCTTCGCTGTGGGCGCCCCCTGGTGCTTCTCTAAGTTGTCCAATATTTCACTTTGACAACAGTCTGCCAAAAGGAAAAAAAGAAGGACAAAAAAAGCTTACAGCACCTGGTATTCCCAGGCGGTCTCCCATCCAAGTACTAACCAGGCCCGACCCTGCTTAGCTTCCGAGATCGGACGAGATCGGGCGTGTTCAGGGTGGTATGGCCGTAAGCGACAGTGAACCGCAGCCGGTAGGCCTTAATGGGCCAGCAGAGGCCCTTGCTATCGTGTGTGCTTCTGTCACGGCCACTCATAAACACCGATTGCTCCTTCAGTCTGGCAAAATGAAAAAGCTTACAGCACCTGGTATTCCCCGGCGGTCTCCCATCCAAGTACTAACCAGGCCCGACCCTGCTTAGCTTCCGAGATCGGACGAGATTGGGCGTGTTCAGGGTGGTATGGCCATGAGCGACAGTCAACCGCAGCCGGTAGGCCTTAATGGGCCAGCAGAGGCCCTTGCTATCGTGTGTGCTTCTGTACGGCCACTCATAAACGACGATTGCTCCTTCAGTCTGGCAAAATGAAAAAGCTTACAGCACCTGGTATTCCCAGGCGGTCTCCCATCCAAGTACTAACCAGGCCCGACCCTGCTTAGCTTCCGAGATCGGACGAGATCGGGCGTGTTCAGGGTGGTATGGCCGTAAGCAAGTAAGGCAGCAGCCGCTAGGCCTCATATGCCAGTGTCACGCTAACGCGGAGGGGACTGGCGGGTGTCAGACCGGATGAGAAAAGCATCAGCAGAGGCTGCGGTCGTTCAGGCAGTCAGTTAAGGGGTTATCGCTTCTCGGCCTTTTGGCTAAGATCAAGTGTAGTATCTGTTCTTATCAGTTTAATATCTGATACGTCCCCTATACGGGGACTACATATTAAACGGATTTTTGGACTCGGGAGTTGAAACAGGGGCTTGCTCCGTTCACTCCACGCATCGACCCGGCATTGCAGTGCCGCTGGGAACGGTGCGCCTCCTTCTGCTTTGTCGAAAGAAACTCGCATACACAAGGGCACCTTATCGTTCTGAACGGCGTGCCCGGTGGTTTACGCCCCGCCCCCTAGGCCGTGCCCCCCATTTGTGTTAACCAACGCCCCCAAAGTGGTTGGGGGTTGGGGCGACGGGAGGAGTAGACTAATTCCGGGGTACAGGTGAAAAATCTTCAAAGTGTGGGCTGCTGAAAAAAAAAAAAAAACCTGCATGTGCCGTTTTGCCCGGCTCTCCGCGGGGCCCCGGGGAGCCTTGTCACCCAGCCGGGGTGCCCGCCCACAACCCAGTCAAACTCACAACCCGGCTCTCCAGCCGAACCCGGGTACCCACTATTAAGCCACCCTCCCGGAACCTTTACCAATAGCTGCGGGCGCACCGAGGCCGGGGACCTGGTGGTACGAATCCAGCTTTTTGGCAAAGCATTGTGGCCGTTTTGGGGAGCTCCCCACGCCAAAATGGGGCAACCTAAGGGGACTCCAGTCGGCCAGTTGGAGCCAAAGTAAAGTCTAGGTCTGTGTCCTGCTGCCCAACGGGGCTTTCTTCGCTGTGGGCGCCCCCTGGTGCTTCTCTAAGTTGTCCAATATTTCACTTTGACAACAGTCTGCCAAAAGGAAAAAAAGAAGGACAAAAAAAGCTTACAGCACCTGGTATTCCCAGGCGGTCTCCCATCCAAGTACTAACCAGGCCCGACCCTGCTTAGCTTCCGAGATCGGACGAGATCGGGCGTGTTCAGGGTGGTATGGCCGTAAGCGACAGTGAACCGCAGCCGGTAGGCCTTAATGGGCCAGCAGAGGCCCTTGCTATCGTGTGTGCTTCTGTCACGGCCACTCATAAACACCGATTGCTCCTTCAGTCTGGCAAAATGAAAAAGCTTACAGCACCTGGTATTCCCCGGCGGTCTCCCATCCAAGTACTAACCAGGCCCGACCCTGCTTAGCTTCCGAGATCGGACGAGATTGGGCGTGTTCAGGGTGGTATGGCCATGAGCGACAGTCAACCGCAGCCGGTAGGCCTTAATGGGCCAGCAGAGGCCCTTGCTATCGTGTGTGCTTCTGTCACGGCCACTCATAAACGACGATTGCTCCTTCAGTCTGGCAAAATGAAAAAGCTTACAGCACCTGGTATTCCCAGGCGGTCTCCCATCCAAGTACTAACCAGGCCCGACCCTGCTTAGCTTCCGAGATCGGACGAGATCGGGCGTGTTCAGGGTGGTATGGCCGTAAGCGACAGTGAACCGCAGCCGGTAGGCCTTAATGGGCCAGCAAAGGCCCTTGCTATCGTGTGTGCTTCTGTCACGGCCACTCATAAACACCGATTGCTCCTTCAGTCTGGCAAAATGAAAAAGCTTACAGCACCTGGTATTCCCCGGCGGTCTCCCATCCAAGTACTAACCAGGCCCGACCCTGCTTAGCTTCCGAGATCGGACGAGATTGGGCGTGTTCAGGGTGGTATGGCCATGAGCGACAGTCAACCGCAGCCGGTAGGCCTTAATGGGCCAGCAGAGGCCCTTGCTATCGTGTGTGCTTCTGTCACGGCCACTCATAAACGACGATTGCTCCTTCAGTCTGGCAAAATGAAAAAGCTTACAGCACCTGGTATTCCCAGGCGGTCTCCCATCCAAGTACTAACCAGGCCCGACCCTGCTTAGCTTCCGAGATCGGACGAGATCGGGCGTGTTCAGGGTGGTATGGCCGTAAGCAAGTAAGGCAGCAGCCGCTAGGCCTCATATGCCAGTGTCACGCTAACGCGGAGGGGACTGGCGGGTGTCAGACCGGATGAGAAAAGCATCAGCAGAGGCTGCGGTCGTTCAGGCAGTCAGTTAAGGGGTTATCGCTTCTCGGCCTTTTGGCTAAGATCAAGTGTAGTATCTGTTCTTATCAGTTTAATATCTGATACGTCCCCTATACGGGGACTACATATTAAACGGATTTTTGGACTCGGGAGTTGAAACAGGGGCTTGCTCCGTTCACTCCACGCATCGACCCGGCATTGCAGTGCCGCTGGTAACGGTGCGCCTCCTTCTGCTTTGTCGAAAGAAACTCGCATACACAAGGGCACCTTATCGTTCTGAACGGCGTGCCCGGTGGTTTACGCCCCGCCCCCTAGGCCGTGCCCCCCATTTGTGTTAACCAACGCCCCCAAAGTGGTTGGGGGTTGGGGCGACGGGAGGAGTAGACTAATTCCGGGGTACAGGTGAAAAATCTTCAAAGTGTGGGCTGCTGAAAAAAAAAAAAAACCTGCATGTGCCGTTTTGCCCGGCTCTCCGCGGGGCCCCGGGGAGCCTTGTCACCCAGCCGGGGTGCCCGCCCACAACCCAGTCAAACTCACAACCCGGCTCTCCAGCCGAACCCGGGTACCCACTATTAAGCCACCCTCCCGGAACCTTTACCAATAGCTGCGGGCGCACCGAGGCCGGGGACCTGGTGGTACGAATCCAGCTTTTTGGCAAAGCATTGTGGCCGTTTTGGGGAGCTCCCCACGCCAAAATGGGGCAACCTAAGGGGACTCCAGTCGGCCAGTTGGAGCCAAAGTAAAGTCTAGGTCTGTGTCCTGCTGCCCAACGGGGCTTTCTTCGCTGTGGGCGCCCCCTGGTGCTTCTCTAAGTTGTCCAATATTTCACTTTGACAACAGTCTGCCAAAAGGAAAAAAAGAAGGACAAAAAAAGCTTACAGCACCTGGTATTCCCAGGCGGTCTCCCATCCAAGTACTAACCAGGCCCGACCCTGCTTAGCTTCCGAGATCGGACGAGATCGGGCGTGTTCAGGGTGGTATGGCCGTAAGCGACAGTGAACCGCAGCCGGTAGGCCTTAATGGGCCAGCAGAGGCCCTTGCTATCGTGTGTGCTTCTGTCACGGCCACTCATAAACACCGATTGCTCCTTCAGTCTGGCAAAATGAAAAAGCTTACAGCACCTGGTATTCCCCGGCGGTCTCCCATCCAAGTACTAACCAGGCCCGACCCTGCTTAGCTTCCGAGATCGGACGAGATTGGGCGTGTTCAGGGTGGTATGGCCATGAGCGACAGTCAACCGCAGCCGGTAGGCCTTAATGGGCCAGCAGAGGCCCTTGCTATCGTGTGTGCTTCTGTCACGGCCACTCATAAACGACGATTGCTCCTTCAGTCTGGCAAAATGAAAAAGCTTACAGCACCTGGTATTCCCAGGCGGTCTCCCATCCAAGTACTAACCAGGCCCGACCCTGCTTAGCTTCCGAGATCGGACGAGATCGGGCGTGTTCAGGGTGGTATGGCCGTAAGCAAGTAAGGCAGCAGCCGCTAGGCCTCATATGCCAGTGTCACGCTAACGCGGAGGGGACTGGCGGGTGTCAGACCGGATGAGAAAAGCATCAGCAGAGGCTGCGGTCGTTCAGGCAGTCAGTTAAGGGGTTATCGCTTCTCGGCCTTTTGGCTAAGATCAAGTGTAGTATCTGTTCTTATCAGTTTAATATCTGATACGTCCCCTATACGGGGACTACATATTAAACGGATTTTTGGACTCGGGAGTTGAAACAGGGGCTTGCTCCGTTCACTCCACGCATCGACCCGGCATTGCAGTGCCGCTGGGAACGGTGCGCCTCCTTCTGCTTTGTCGAAAGAAACTCGCATACACAAGGGCACCTTATCGTTCTGAACGGCGTGCCCGGTGGTTTACGCCCCCCCCCCTAGGCCGTGCCCCCCATTTGTGTTAACCAACGCCCCCAAAGTGGTTGGGGGTTGGGGCGACGGGAGGAGTAGACTAATTCCGGGGTACAGGTGAAAAATTTTCAAAGTGTGGGCTGCTGAAAAAAAAAAAAAACCTGCATGTGCCGTTTTGCCCGGCTCTCCGCGGGGCCCCGGGGAGCCTTGTCACCCAGCCGGGGTGCCCGCCCACAACCCAGTCAAACTCACAACCCGGCTCTCCAGCCGAACCCGGGTACCCACTATTAAGCCACCCTCCCGGAACCTTTACCAATAGCTGCGGGCGCACCGAGGCCGGGGACCTGGTGGTACGAATCCAGCTTTTTGGCAAAGCATTGTGGCCGTTTTGGGGAGCTCCCCACGCCAAAATGGGGCAACCTAAGGGGACTCCAGTCGGCCAGTTGGAGCCAAAGTAAAGTCTAGGTCTGTGTCCTGCTGCCCAACGGGGCTTTCTTCGCTGTGGGCGCCCCCTGGTGCTTCTCTAAGTTGTCCAATATTTCACTTTGACAACAGTCTGCCAAAAGGAAAAAAAGAAGGACAAAAAAAGCTTACAGCACCTGGTATTCCCAGGCGGTCTCCCATCCAAGTACTAACCAGGCCCGACCCTGCTTAGCTTCCGAGATCGGACGAGATCGGGCGTGTTCAGGGTGGTATGGCCGTAAGCGACAGTGAACCGCAGCCGGTAGGCCTTAATGGGCCAGCAGAGGCCCTTGCTATCGTGTGTGCTTCTGTCACGGCCACTCATAAACACCGATTGCTCCTTCAGTCTGGCAAAATGAAAAAGCTTACAGCACCTGGTATTCCCCGGCGGTCTCCCATCCAAGTACTAACCAGGCCCGACCCTGCTTAGCTTCCGAGATCGGACGAGATTGGGCGTGTTCAGGGTGGTATGGCCATGAGCAACAGTCAACCGCAGCCGGTAGGCCTTAATGGGCCAGCAGAGGCCCTTGCTATCGTGTGTGCTTCTGTCACGGCCACTCATAAACGACGATTGCTCCTTCAGTCTGGCAAAATGAAAAAGCTTACAGCACCTGGTATTCCCAGGCGGTCTCCCATCCAAGTACTAACCAGGCCCGACCCTGCTTAGCTTCCGAGATCGGACGAGATCGGGCGTGTTCAGGGTGGTATGGCCGTAAGCAAGTAAGGCAGCAGCCGCTAGGCCTCATATGCCAGTGTCACGCTAACGCGGAGGGGACTGGCGGGTGTCAGACCAGATGAGAAAAGCATCAGCAGAGGCTGCGGTCGTTCAGGCAGTCAGTTAAGGGGTTATCGCTTCTCGGCCTTTTGGCTAAGATCAAGTGTAGTATCTGTTCTTATCAGTTTAATATCTGATACGTCCCCTATACGGGGACTACATATTAAACGGATTTTTGGACTCGGGAGTTGAAACAGGGGCTTGCTCCGTTCACTCCACGCATCGACCCGGCATTGCAGTGCCGCTGGGAACGGTGCGCCTCCTTCTGCTTTGTCGAAAGAAACTCGCATACACAAGGGCACCTTATCGTTCTGAACGGCGTGCCCGGTGGTTTACGCCCCGCCCCCTAGGCCGTGCCCCCCATTTGTGTTAACCAACGCCCCCAAAGTGGTTGGGGGTTGGGACGACGGGAGGAGTAGACTAATTCCGGGGTACATGTGAAAAATCTTCAAAGTGTGGGCTGCTGAAAAAAAAAAAAAACCTGCATGTGCCGTTTTGCCCGGCTCTCCGCGGGGCCCCGGGGAGCCTTGTCACCCAGCCGGGGTGCCCGCCCACAACCCAGTCAAACTCACAACCCGGCTCTCCAGCCGAACCCGGGTACCCACTATTAAGCCACCCTCCCGGAACCTTTACCAATAGCTGCGGGCGCACCGAGGCCGGGGACCTGGTGGTACGAATCCAGCTTTTTGGCAAAGCATTGTGGCCGTTTTGGGGAGCTCCCCACGCCAAAATGGGGCAACCTAAGGGGACTCCAGTCGGCCAGTTGGAGCCAAAGTAAAGTCTAGGTCTGTGTCCTGCTGCCCAACGGGGCTTTCTTCGCTGTGGGCGCCCCCTGGTGCTTCTCTAAGTTGTCCAATATTTCACTTTGACAACAGTCTGCCAAAAGGAAAAAAAGAAGGACAAAAAAAGCTTACAGCACCTGGTATTCCCAGGCGGTCTCCCATCCAAGTACTAACCAGGCCCGACCCTGCTTAGCTTCCGAGATCGGACGAGATCGGGCGTGTTCAGGGTGGTATGGCCGTAAGCGACAGTGAACCGCAGCCGGTAGGCCTTAATGGGCCAGCAGAGGCCCTTGCTATCGTGTGTGCTTCTGTCACGGCCACTCATAAACACCGATTGCTCCTTCAGTCTGGCAAAATGAAAAAGCTTACAGCACCTGGTATTCCCCGGCGGTCTCCCATCCAAGTACTAACCAGGCCCGACCCTGCTTAGCTTCCGAGATCGGACGAGATTGGGCGTGTTCAGGGTGGTATGGCCATGAGCAACAGTCAACCGCAGCCGGTAGGCCTTAATGGGCCAGCAGAGGCCCTTGCTATCGTGTGTGCTTCTGTCACGGCCACTCATAAACGACGATTGCTCCTTCAGTCTGGCAAAATGAAAAAGCTTACAGCACCTGGTATTCCCAGGCGGTCTCCCATCCAAGTACTAACCAGGCCCGACCCTGCTTAGCTTCCGAGATCGGACGAGATCGGGCGTGTTCAGGGTGGTATGGCCGTAAGCAAGTAAGGCAGCAGCCGCTAGGCCTCATATGCCAGTGTCACGCTAACGCGGAGGGGACTGGCGGGTGTCAGACCGGATGAGAAAAGCATCAGCAGAGGCTGCGGTCGTTCAGGCAGTCAGTTAAGGGGTTATCGCTTCTCGGCCTTTTGGCTAAGATCAAGTGTAGTATCTGTTCTTATCAGTTTAATATCTGATACGTCCCCTATACGGGGACTACATATTAAACGGATTTTTGGACTCGGGAGTTGAAACAGGGGCTTGCTCCGTTCACTCCACGCATCGACCCGGCATTGCAGTGCCGCTGGGAACGGTGCGCCTCCTTCTGCTTTGTCGAAAGAAACTCGCATACACAAGGGCACCTTATCGTTCTGAACGGCGTGCCCGGTGGTTTACGCCCCGCCCCCTAGGCCGTGCCCCCCATTTGTGTTAACCAACGCCCCCAAAGTGGTTGGGGGTTGGGGCGACGGGAGGAGTAGACTAATTCCGGGGTACAGGTGAAAAATCTTCAAAGTGTGGGCTGCTGAAAAAAAAAAAAAACCTGCATGTGCCGTTTTGCCCGGCTCTCCGCGGGGCCCCGGGGAGCCTTGTCACCCAGCCGGGGTGCCCGCCCACAACCCAGTCAAACTCACAACCCGGCTCTCCAGCCGAACCCGGGTACCCACTATTAAGCCACCCTCCCGGAACCTTTACCAATAGCTGCGGGCGCACCGAGGCCGGGGACCTGGTGGTACGAATCCAGCTTTTTGGCAAAGCATTGTGGCCGTTTTGGGGAGCTCCCCACGCCAAAATGGGGCAACCTAAGGGGACTCCAGTCGGCCAGTTGGAGCCAAAGTAAAGTCTAGGTCTGTGTCCTGCTGCCCAACGGGGCTTTCTTCGCTGTGGGCGCCCCCTGGTGCTTCTCTAAGTTGTCCAATATTTCACTTTGACAACAGTCTGCCAAAAGGAAAAAAAGAAGGACAAAAAAAGCTTACAGCACCTGGTATTCCCAGGCGGTCTCCCATCCAAGTACTAACCAGGCCCGACCCTGCTTAGCTTCCGAGATCGGACGTGTTCAGGGTGGTATGGCCGTAAGCGACAGTGAACCGCAGCCGGTAGGCCTTAATGGGCCAGCAGAGGCCCTTGCTATCGTGTGTGCTTCTGTCACGGCCAATCATAAACACCGATTGCTCCTTCAGTCTGGCAAAATGAAAAAGCTTACAGCACCTGGTATTCCCCGGCGGTCTCCCATCCAAGTACTAACCAGGCCCGACCCTGCTTAGCTTCCGAGATCGGACGAGATTGGGCGTGTTCAGGGTGGTATGGCCATGAGCGACAGTCAACCGCAGCCGGTAGGCCTTAATGGGCCAGCAGAGGCCCTTGCTATCGTGTGTGCTTCTGTCACGGCCACTCATAAACGACGATTGCTCCTTCAGTCTGGCAAAATGAAAAAGCTTACAGCACCTGGTATTCCCAGGCGGTCTCCCATCCAAGTACTAACCAGGCCCGACCCTGCTTAGCTTCCGAGATCGGACGAGATCGGGCGTGTTCAGGGTGGTATGGCCGTAAGCAAGTAAGGCAGCAGCCGCTAGGCCTCATATGCCAGTGTCACGCTAACGCGGAGGGGACTGGCGGGTGTCAGACCGGATGAGAAAAGCATCAGCAGAGGCTGCGGTCGTTCAGGCAGTCAGTTAAGGGGTTATCGCTTCTCGGCCTTTTGGCTAAGATCAAGTGTAGTATCTGTTCTTATCAGTTTAATATCTGATACGTCCCCTATACGGGGACTACATATTAAACGGATTTTTGGACTCGGGAGTTGAAACAGGGGCTTGCTCCGTTCACTCCACGCATCGACCCGGCATTGCAGTGCCGCTGGGAACGGTGCGCCTCCTTCTGCTTTGTCGAAAGAAACTCGCATACACAAGGGCACCTTATCGTTCTGAACGGCGTGCCCGGTGGTTTACGCCCCGCCCCCTAGGCCGTGCCCCCCATTTGTGTTAACCAACGCCCCCAAAGTGGTTGGGGGTTGGGGCGACGGGAGGAGTAGACTAATTCCGGGGTACAGGTGAAAAATTTTCAAAGTGTGGGCTGCTGAAAAAAAAAAAAAACCTGCATGTGCCGTTTTGCCCGGCTCTCCGCGGGGCCCCGGGGAGCCTTGTCACCCAGCCGGGGTGCCCGCCCACAACCCAGTCAAACTCACAACCCGGCTCTCCAGCCGAACCCGGGTACCCACTATTAAGCCACCCTCCCGGAACCTTTACCAATAGCTGCGGGCGCACCGAGGCCGGGGACCTGGTGGTACGAATCCAGCTTTTTGGCAAAGCATTGTGGCCGTTTTGGGGAGCTCCCCACGCCAAAATGGGGCAACCTAAGGGGACTCCAGTCGGCCAGTTGGAGCCAAAGTAAAGTCTAGGTCTGTGTCCTGCTGCCCAACGGGGCTTTCTTCGCTGTGGGCGCCCCCTGGTGCTTCTCTAAGTTGTCCAATATTTCACTTTGACAACAGTCTGCCAAAAGGAAAAAAAGAAGGACAAAAAAAGCTTACAGCACCTGGTATTCCCAGGCGGTCTCCCATCCAAGTACTAACCAGGCCCGACCCTGCTTAGCTTCCGAGATCGGACGTGTTCAGGGTGGTATGGCCGTAAGCGACAGTGAACCGCAGCCGGTAGGCCTTAATGGGCCAGCAGAGGCCCTTGCTATCGTGTGTGCTTCTGTCACGGCCAATCATAAACACCGATTGCTCCTTCAGTCTGGCAAAATGAAAAAGCTTACAGCACCTGGTATTCCCCGGCGGTCTCCCATCCAAGTACTAACCAGGCCCGACCCTGCTTAGCTTCCGAGATCGGACGAGATTGGGCGTGTTCAGGGTGGTATGGCCATGAGCGACAGTCAACCGCAGCCGGTAGGCCTTAATGGGCCAGCAGAGGCCCTTGCTATCGTGTGTGCTTCTGTCACGGCCACTCATAAACGACGATTGCTCCTTCAGTCTGGCAAAATGAAAAAGCTTACAGCACCTGGTATTCCCAGGCGGTCTCCCATCCAAGTACTAACCAGGCCCGACCCTGCTTAGCTTCCGAGATCGGACGAGATCGGGCGTGTTCAGGGTGGTATGGCCATGAGCGACAGTCAACGCAGCCGGTAGGCCTTAATGGGCCAGCAGAGGCCCTTGCTATCGTGTGTGCTTCTGTCACGGCCACTCATAAACGACGATTGCTCCTTCAGTCTGGCAAAATGAAAAAGCTTACAGCACCTGGTATTCCCAGGCGGTCTCCCATCCAAGTACTAACCAGGCCCGACCCTGCTTAGCTTCCGATCTACGTCCCCTATACGGGGACTACATATTAAACGGATTTTTGGACTCGGGAGTTGAAACAGGGGCTTGCTCCGTTCACTCCACGCATCGACCCGGCATTGCAGTGCCGCTGGGAACGGTGCGCCTCCTTCTGCTTTGTCGAAAGAAACTCGCATACACAAGGGCACCTTATCGTTCTGAACGGCGTGCCCGGTGGTTTACGCCCCGCCCCCTAGGCCGTGCCCCCCATTTGTGTTAACCAACGCCCCCAAAGTGGTTGGGGGTTGGGGCGACGGGAGGAGTAGACTAATTCCGGGGTACAGGTGAAAAATTTTCAAAGTGTGGGCTGCTGAAAAAAAAAAAAAACCTGCATGTGCCGTTTTGCCCGGCTCTCCGCGGGGCCCCGGGGAGCCTTGTCACCCAGCCGGGGTGCCCGCCCACAACCCAGTCAAACTCACAACCCGGCTCTCCAGCCGAACCCGGGTACCCACTATTAAGCCACCCTCCCGGAACCTTTACCAATAGCTGCGGGCGCACCGAGGCCGGGGACCTGGTGGTACGAATCCAGCTTTTTGGCAAAGCATTGTGGCCGTTTTGGGGAGCTCCCCACGCCAAAATGGGGCAACCTAAGGGGACTCCAGTCGGCCAGTTGGAGCCAAAGTAAAGTCTAGGTCTGTGTCCTGCTGCCCAACGGGGCTTTCTTCGCTGTGGGCGCCCCCTGGTGCTTCTCTAAGTTGTCCAATATTTCACTTTGACAACAGTCTGCCAAAAGGAAAAAAAGAAGGACAAAAAAAGCTTACAGCACCTGGTATTCCCAGGCGGTCTCCCATCCAAGTACTAACCAGGCCCGACCCTGCTTAGCTTCCGAGATCGGACGAGATCGGGCGTGTTCAGGGTGGTATGGCCGTAAGCGACAGTGAACCGCAGCCGGTAGGCCTTAATGGGCCAGCAGAGGCCCTTGCTATCGTGTGTGCTTCTGTCACGGCCACTCATAAACACCGATTGCTCCTTCAGTCTGGCAAAATGAAAAAGCTTACAGCACCTGGTATTCCCCGGCGGTCTCCCATCCAAGTACTAACCAGGCCCGACCCTGCTTAGCTTCCGAGATCGGACGAGATTGGGCGTGTTCAGGGTGGTATGGCCATGAGCGACAGTCAACCGCAGCCGGTAGGCCTTAATGGGCCAGCAGAGGCCCTTGCTATCGTGTGTGCTTCTGTCACGGCCACTCATAAACGACGATTGCTCCTTCAGTCTGGCAAAATGAAAAAGCTTACAGCACCTGGTATTCCCAGGCGGTCTCCCATCCAAGTACTAACCAGGCCCGACCCTGCTTAGCTTCCGAGATCGGACGAGATCGGGCGTGTTCAGGGTGGTATGGCCGTAAGCAAGTAAGGCAGCAGCCGCTAGGCCTCATATGCCAGTGTCACGCTAACGCGGAGGGGACTGGCGGGTGTCAGACCAGATGAGAAAAGCATCAGCAGAGGCTGCGGTCGTTCAGGCAGTCAGTTAAGGGGTTATCGCTTCTCGGCCTTTTGGCTAAGATCAAGTGTAGTATCTGTTCTTATCAGTTTAATATCTGATACGTCCCCTATACGGGGACTACATATTAAACGGATTTTTGGACTCGGGAGTTGAAACAGGGGCTTGCTCCGTTCACTCCACGCATCGACCCGGCATTGCAGTGCCGCTGGGAACGGTGCGCCTCCTTCTGCTTTGTCGAAAGAAACTCGCATACACAAGGGCACCTTATCGTTCTGAACGGCGTGCCCGGTGGTTTACGCCCCGCCCCCTAGGCCGTGCCCCCCATTTGTGTTAACCAACGCCCCCAAAGTGGTTGGGGGTTGGGGCGACGGGAGGAGTAGACTAATTCCGGGGTACAGGTGAAAAATCTTCAAAGTGTGGGCTGCTGAAAAAAAAAAAAACCTGCATGTGCCGTTTTGCCCGGCTCTCCGCGGGGCCCCGGGGAGCCTTGTCACCCAGCCGGGGTGCCCGCCCACAACCCAGTCAAACTCACAACCCGGCTCTCCAGCCGAACCCGGGTACCCACTATTAAGCCACCCTCCCGGAACCTTTACCAATAGCTGCGGGCGCACCGAGGCCGGGGACCTGGTGGTACGAATCCAGCTTTTTGGCAAAGCATTGTGGCCGTTTTGGGGAGCTCCCCACGCCAAAATGGGGCAACCTAAGGGGACTCCAGTCGGCCAGTTGGAGCCAAAGTAAAGTCTAGGTCTGTGTCCTGCTGCCCAACGGGGCTTTCTTCGCTGTGGGCGCCCCCTGGTGCTTCTCTAAGTTGTCCAATATTTCACTTTGACAACAGTCTGCCAAAAGGAAAAAAAGAAGGACAAAAAAAGCTTACAGCACCTGGTATTCCCAGGCGGTCTCCCATCCAAGTACTAACCAGGCCCAACCCTGCTTAGCTTCCGAGATCGGACGAGATCGGGCGTGTTCAGGGTGGTATGGCCGTAAGCGACAGTGAACCGCAGCCGGTAGGCCTTAATGGGCCAGCAGAGGCCCTTGCTATCGTGTGTGCTTCTGTCACGGCCACTCATAAACACCGATTGCTCCTTCAGTCTGGCAAAATGAAAAAGCTTACAGCACCTGGTATTCCCCGGCGGTCTCCCATCCAAGTACTAACCAGGCCCGACCCTGCTTAGCTTCCGAGATCGGACGAGATTGGGCGTGTTCAGGGTGGTATGGCCATGAGCAACAGTCAACCGCAGCCGGTAGGCCTTAATGGGCCAGCAGAGGCTCTTGCTATCGTGTGTGCTTCTGTCACGGCCACTCATAAACGACGATTGCTCCTTCAGTCTGGCAAAATGAAAAAGCTTACAGCACCTGGTATTCCCAGGCGGTCTCCCATCCAAGTACTAACCAGGCCCGACCCTGCTTAGCTTCCGAGATCGGACGAGATCGGGCGTGTTCAGGGTGGTATGGCCGTAAGCAAGTAAGGCAGCAGCCGCTAGGCCTCATATGCCAGTGTCACGCTAACGCGGAGGGGACTGGCGGGTGTCAGACCGGATGAGAAAAGCATCAGCAGAGGCTGCGGTCGTTCAGGCAGTCAGTTAAGGGGTTATCGCTTCTCGGCCTTTTGGCTAAGATCAAGTGTAGTATCTGTTCTTATCAGTTTAATATCTGATACGTCCCCTATACGGGGACTACATATTAAACGGATTTTTGGACTCGGGAGTTGAAACAGGGGCTTGCTCCGTTCACTCCACGCATCGACCCGGCATTGCAGTGCCGCTGGGAACGGTGCGCCTCCTTCTGCTTTGTCGAAAGAAACTCGCATACACAAGGGCACCTTATCGTTCTGAACGGCGTGCCCGGTGGTTTACGCCCCGCCCCCTAGGCCGTGCCCCCCATTTGTGTTAACCAACGCCCCCAAAGTGGTTGGGGGTTGGGGCGACGGGAGGAGTAGACTAATTCCGGGGTACAGGTGAAAAATCTTCAAAGTGTGGGCTGCTGAAAAAAAAAAAAAACCTGCATGTGCCGTTTTGCCCGGCTCTCCGCGGGGCCCCGGGGAGCCTTGTCACCCAGCCGGGGTGCCCGCCCACAACCCAGTCAAACTCACAACCCGGCTCTCCAGCCGAACCCGGGTACCCACTATTAAGCCACCCTCCCGGAACCTTTACCAATAGCTGCGGGCGCACCGAGGCCGGGGACCTGGTGGTACGAATCCAGCTTTTTGGCAAAGCATTGTGGCCGTTTTGGGGAGCTCCCCACGCCAAAATGGGGCAACCTAAGGGGACTCCAGTCGGCCAGTTGGAGCCAAAGTAAAGTCTAGGTCTGTGTCCTGCTGCCCAACGGGGCTTTCTTCGCTGTGGGCGCCCCCTGGTGCTTCTCTAAGTTGTCCAATATTTCACTTTGACAACAGTCTGCCAAAAGGAAAAAAAGAAGGACAAAAAAAGCTTACAGCACCTGGTATTCCCAGGCGGTCTCCCATCCAAGTACTAACCAGGCCCGACCCTGCTTAGCTTCCGAGATCGGACGAGATCGGGCGTGTTCAGGGTGGTATGGCCGTAAGCGACAGTGAACCGCAGCCGGTAGGCCTTAATGGGCCAGCAGAGGCCCTTGCTATCGTGTGTGCTTCTGTCACGGCCACTCATAAACACCGATTGCTCCTTCAGTCTGGCAAAATGAAAAAGCTTACAGCACCTGGTATTCCCCGGCGGTCTCCCATCCAAGTACTAACCAGGCCCGACCCTGCTTAGCTTCCGAGATCGGACGAGATTGGGCGTGTTCAGGGTGGTATGGCCATGAGCGACAGTCAACCGCAGCCGGTAGGCCTTAATGGGCCAGCAGAGGCCCTTGCTATCGTGTGTGCTTCTGTCACGGCCACTCATAAACGACGATTGCTCCTTCAGTCTGGCAAAATGAAAAAGCTTACAGCACCTGGTATTCCCAGGCGGTCTCCCATCCAAGTACTAACCAGGCCCGACCCTGCTTAGCTTCCGAGATCGGACGAGATCGGGCGTGTTCAGGGTGGTATGGCCGTAAGCAAGTAAGGCAGCAGCCGCTAGGCCTCATATGCCAGTGTCACGCTAACGCGGAGGGGACTGGCGGGTGTCAGACCAGATGAGAAAAGCATCAGCAGAGGCTGCGGTCGTTCAGGCAGTCAGTTAAGGGGTTATCGCTTCTCGGCCTTTTGGCTAAGATCAAGTGTAGTATCTGTTCTTATCAGTTTAATATCTGATACGTCCCCTATACGGGGACTACATATTAAACGGATTTTTGGACTCGGGAGTTGAAACAGGGGCTTGCTCCGTTCACTCCACGCATCGACCCGGCATTGCAGTGCCGCTGGGAACGGTGCGCCTCCTTCTGCTTTGTCGAAAGAAACTCGCATACACAAGGGCACCTTATCGTTCTGAACGGCGTGCCCGGTGGTTTACGCCCCGCCCCCTAGGCCGTGCCCCCCATTTGTGTTAACCAACGCCCCCAAAGTGGTTGGGGGTTGGGGCGACGGGAGGAGTAGACTAATTCCGGGGTACAGGTGAAAAATCTTCAAAGTGTGGGCTGCTGAAAAAAAAAAAAACCTGCATGTGCCGTTTTGCCCGGCTCTCCGCGGGGCCCCGGGGAGCCTTGTCACCCAGCCGGGGTGCCCGCCCACAACCCAGTCAAACTCACAACCCGGCTCTCCAGCCGAACCCGGGTACCCACTATTAAGCCACCCTCCCGGAACCTTTACCAATAGCTGCGGGCGCACCGAGGCCGGGGACCTGGTGGTACGAATCCAGCTTTTTGGCAAAGCATTGTGGCCGTTTTGGGGAGCTCCCCACGCCAAAATGGGGCAACCTAAGGGGACTCCAGTCGGCCAGTTGGAGCCAAAGTAAAGTCTAGGTCTGTGTCCTGCTGCCCAACGGGGCTTTCTTCGCTGTGGGCGCCCCCTGGTGCTTCTCTAAGTTGTCCAATATTTCACTTTGACAACAGTCTGCCAAAAGGAAAAAAAGAAGGACAAAAAAAGCTTACAGCACCTGGTATTCCCAGGCGGTCTCCCATCCAAGTACTAACCAGGCCCGACCCTGCTTAGCTTCCGAGATCGGACGAGATCGGGCGTGTTCAGGGTGGTATGGCCGTAAGCGACAGTGAACCGCAGCCGGTAGGCCTTAATGGGCCAGCAGAGGCCCTTGCTATCGTGTGTGCTTCTGTCACGGCCACTCATAAACACCGATTGCTCCTTCAGTCTGGCAAAATGAAAAAGCTTACAGCACCTGGTATTCCCCGGCGGTCTCCCATCCAAGTACTAACCAGGCCCGACCCTGCTTAGCTTCCGAGATCGGACGAGATTGGGCGTGTTCAGGGTGGTATGGCCATGAGCAACAGTCAACCGCAGCCGGTAGGCCTTAATGGGCCAGCAGAGGCCCTTGCTATCGTGTGTGCTTCTGTCACGGCCACTCATAAACGACGATTGCTCCTTCAGTCTGGCAAAATGAAAAAGCTTACAGCACCTGGTATTCCCAGGCGGTCTCCCATCCAAGTACTAACCAGGCCCGACCCTGCTTAGCTTCCGAGATCGGACGAGATCGGGCGTGTTCAGGGTGGTATGGCCGTAAGCAAGTAAGGCAGCAGCCGCTAGGCCTCATATGCCAGTGTCACGCTAACGCGGAGGGGACTGGCGGGTGTCAGACCGGATGAGAAAAGCATCAGCAGAGGCTGCGGTCGTTCAGGCAGTCAGTTAAGGGGTTATCGCTTCTCGGCCTTTTGGCTAAGATCAAGTGTAGTATCTGTTCTTATCAGTTTAATATCTGATACGTCCCCTATACGGGGACTACATATTAAACGGATTTTTGGACTCGGGAGTTGAAACAGGGGCTTGCTCCGTTCACTCCACGCATCGACCCGGCATTGCAGTGCCGCTGGGAACGGTGCGCCTCCTTCTGCTTTGTCGAAAGAAACTCGCATACACAAGGGCACCTTATCGTTCTGAACGGCGTGCCCGGTGGTTTACGCCCCGCCCCCTAGGCCGTGCCCCCCATTTGTGTTAACCAACGCCCCCAAAGTGGTTGGGGGTTGGGGCGACGGGAGGAGTAGACTAATTCCGGGGTACAGGTGAAAAATCTTCAAAGTGTGGGCTGCTGAAAAAAAAAAAAAACCTGCATGTGCCGTTTTGCCCGGCTCTCCGCGGGGCCCCGGGGAGCCTTGTCACCCAGCCGGGGTGCCCGCCCACAACCCAGTCAAACTCACAACCCGGCTCTCCAGCCGAACCCGGGTACCCACTATTAAGCCACCCTCCCGGAACCTTTACCAATAGCTGCGGGCGCACCGAGGCCGGGGACCTGGTGGTACGAATCCAGCTTTTTGGCAAAGCATTGTGGCCGTTTTGGGGAGCTCCCCACGCCAAAATGGGGCAACCTAAGGGGACTCCAGTCGGCCAGTTGGAGCCAAAGTAAAGTCTAGGTCTGTGTCCTGCTGCCCAACGGGGCTTTCTTCGCTGTGGGCGCCCCCTGGTGCTTCTCTAAGTTGTCCAATATTTCACTTTGACAACAGTCTGCCAAAAGGAAAAAAAGAAGGACAAAAAAAGCTTACAGCACCTGGTATTCCCAGGCGGTCTCCCATCCAAGTACTAACCAGGCCCGACCCTGCTTAGCTTCCGAGATCGGACGAGATCGGGCGTGTTCAGGGTGGTATGGCCGTAAGCGACAGTGAACCGCAGCCGGTAGGCCTTAATGGGCCAGCAGAGGCCCTTGCTATCGTGTGTGCTTCTGTCACGGCCACTCATAAACACCGATTGCTCCTTCAGTCTGGCAAAATGAAAAAGCTTACAGCACCTGGTATTCCCCGGCGGTCTCCCATCCAAGTACTAACCAGGCCCGACCCTGCTTAGCTTCCGAGATCGGACGAGATTGGGCGTGTTCAGGGTGGTATGGCCATGAGCGACAGTCAACCGCAGCCGGTAGGCCTTAATGGGCCAGCAGAGGCCCTTGCTATCGTGTGTGCTTCTGTCACGGCCACTCATAAACGACGATTGCTCCTTCAGTCTGGCAAAATGAAAAAGCTTACAGCACCTTGTATTCCCAGGCGGTCTCCCATCCAAGTACTAACCAGGCCCGACCCTGCTTAGCTTCCGAGATCGGACGAGATCGGGCGTGTTCAGGGTGGTATGGCCGTAAGCAAGTAAGGCAGCAGCCGCTAGGCCTCATATGCCAGTGTCACGCTAACGCGGAGGGGACTGGCGGGTGTCAGACCGGATGAGAAAAGCATCAGCAGAGGCTGCGGTCGTTCAGGCAGTCAGTTAAGGGGTTATCGCTTCTCGGCCTTTTGGCTAAGATCAAGTGTAGTATCTGTTCTTATCAGTTTAATATCTGATACGTCCCCTATACGGGGACTACATATTAAACGGATTTTTGGACTCGGGAGTTGAAACAGGGGCTTGCTCCGTTCACTCCACGCATCGACCCGGCATTGCAGTGCCGCTGGGAACGGTGCGCCTCCTTCTGCTTTGTCGAAAGAAACTCGCATACACAAGGGCACCTTATCGTTCTGAACGGCGTGCCCGGTGGTTTACGCCCCGCCCCCTAGGCCGTGCCCCCCATTTGTGTTAACCAACGCCCCCAAAGTGGTTGGGGGTTGGGGCGACGGGAGGAGTAGACTAATTCCGGGGTACAGGTGAAAAATCTTCAAAGAGTGGGCTGCTGAAAAAAAAAAAAACCTGCATGTGCCGTTTTGCCCGGCTCTCCGCGGGGCCCCGGGGAGCCTTGTCACCCAGCCGGGGTGCCCGCCCACAACCCAGTCAAACTCACAACCCGGCTCTCCAGCCGAACCCGGGTACCCACTATTAAGCCACCCTCCCGGAACCTTTACCAATAGCTGCGGGCGCACCGAGGCCGGGGACCTGGTGGTACGAATCCAGCTTTTTGGCAAAGCATTGTGGCCGTTTTGGAAGGCTCCCCACGCCAAAATGGGGCAACCTAAGGGGACTCCAGTCGGCCAGTTGGAGCCAAAGTAAAGTCTAGGTCTGTGTCCTGCTGCCCAACGGGGCTTTCTTCGCTGTGGGCGCCCCCTGGTGCTTCTCTAAGTTGTCCAATATTTCACTTTGACAACAGTCTGCCAAAAGGAAAAAAAGAAGGACAAAAAAAGCTTACAGCACCTGGTATTCCCAGGCGGTCTCCCATCCAAGTATTAACCAGGCCCGACCCTGCTTAGCTTCCGAGATCGGACGAGATCGGGCGTGTTCAGGGTGGTATGGCCGTAAGGGACAGTGAACCGCAGCCGGTAGGCCTTAATGGGCCAGCAGAGGCCCTTGCTATCGTGTGTGCTTCTGTCACGGCCACTCATAAACACCGATTGCTCCTTCAGTCTGGCAAAATGAAAAAGCTTACAGCACCTGGTATTCCCCGGCGGTCTCCCATCCAAGTACTAACCAGGCCCGACCCTGCTTAGCTTCCGAGATCGGACGAGATTGGGCGTGTTCAGGGTGGTATGGCCATGAGCGACAGTCAACCGCAGCCGGTAGGCCTTAATGGGCCAGCAGAGGCCCTTGCTATCGTGTGTGCTTCTGTCACGGCCACTCATAAACGACGATTGCTCCTTCAGTCTGGCAAAATGAAAAAGCTTACAGCACCTGGTATTCCCAGGCGGTCTCCCATCCAAGTACTAACCAGGCCCGACCCTGCTTAGCTTCCAAGATCGGACGAGATCGGGCGTGTTCAGGGTGGTATGGCCGTAAGCAAGTAAGGCAGCAGCCGCTAGGCCTCATATGCCAGTGTCACGCTAACGCGGAGGGGACTGGCGGGTGTCAGACCGGATGAGAAAAGCATCAGCAGAGGCTGCGGTCGTTCAGGCAGTCAGTTAAGGGGTTATCGCTTCTCGGCCTTTTGGCTAAGATCTGTTTGTAGTCAAGCTGTGTACGAGGCGCAAATAGAAGAATAGAAGCAAAGTTTTTCAAAAAACCTTTACCCGGCGTGGGGGCCCGCTTCAGAGAGAATGGCTTCCGCGGCGGGGGTAACATTACCGAAAGCCGGTTTACGGAATACAATCCGTTTCCGGTGGATAAAGAAGAACGCCCCACTGATGCAGAGGGAGGTGTTTGGACGTATGATGCTGATGGGGCAGCTGAAGCTCAAGGTGGAGCATGTCTACTGCCTACAGACGAACATGCAAGAGAAAAGCTACGACGTCACTTTCAGTTCTCAAGGAGTTGCTGATGATGTACTCAGGATTACGGGAGCAAGAGCTGGTGAGAGACCCTTTGATGACTTTGAAGTGCTGAATTTGGACAGACCGAATTTTAGGGTTATCACTGTACATATGTACAACCCCTACGTAACACGAGAGCAAATTGTTGCGTTTTTGTCCTTTTATGGAGAAGTTTTTCATGGAAGTAGGAGACTCATGGATCCTTTGGGTTTCTGGACGGGGAGGACCCAGTTTCATGTCCTTCTGAAGGAAGATCCACGTGGGGTAGATGGAATGAAACATCCCCCAGCCTTTTTCAGCCTGGCTGCGGATCGGGGGTTCCTGTTCTATAGCAGACAGCCCCCATTCTGTAGGAAATGCAAGAAGCATGGACACAGTGAGGGGGCATGCGGCTTCGTCTGGTGCAATGTCTGCAGGTGTTATGGACATGAGACAAGGGAATGCCCCTTCCCCAAAGCATGCAGCGGATGTGGGAAAATGGGCCACATGATCAAGGACTGCCCGGAAAGGGCGCAAACCTACGCCGAGGTGGCCAGCCCAGGAAGTGAAGAGGAGGAAGGGCTTCCCGACGATCTGCCTGACGTCGATCTTCAGGTGGAGGTTGAGGAGGACACGTCTGCAAGGAGTCAGCAGCAGAGTGAAGAGGGGGAGCGGAGTGTGGAGACGGAACCCTCACAGGATGTTTATTACCCTTGTCAGAATGGCGATGGGAAGGAGGAGCAGGTTCCCCCAGCACTGAAGGAAAAGACAACTGGAAGAAAGAAAGGGGGGCGAGGAAACTGAAGAAGATGGGGACTTCTGGGGGGAATGGACACAATCAAGGTGAGGAGGCAAGAGCAAGTAAAAGGTTGAAGGATGGGGAGGGGAAGGGGGTTGAGGTTTTGGGGGAGGGGCTGGAATTCTCAGGGGGAGGGGGGGCTGGTGGGATAGTGGAGGAAACGCAGAGGGACTCGGGGGGACAGGAGACAAACACTGTTCTGGCACTGGAGCAGGACATGGAGTTTCCTCCTATGGATTCCCCTGTGCCGGGACTTCAGGAGGCGATTGATCGCATACGTGGGGAGGGGGAGAGTGGGGGGGAGAAGACTGATTGGGGTGATTCAGAGCCTCCAATGGGTGTTCCATTGCCTCCACTATTGCCTCCACTAGAGGAAGATGCTCCACCAGATTCGGAGCTTGTAGATACAATGTACAGCTGAATAATGTTTTTTGAGCTTGTTTTTGTTATTGTTTTTGCTTTGTTTTAAGTTTTTCTTTACAATTAGGTCATGGATGGTACTTTCAGTGTGGGCTCATTTAATGTTAGGGGGTTAAGGGGCAATGTTAAAAGAAGAGCTGTGTTTGATTTCATTGAATCACAAAGACTTCTAATTTCCTTTTTGCAGGAGGTTCATCTGAAGGATAGAAGAGATGTTATTAGGTTTAGTAGGGAGTGGGTTCGGGGTGGGTCAGTTTGGAGTGTTGGGGGGGTTCACTCTTCTGGAGTGGGGATTTTGTTTGGGAGCAGGGAGGTGAGGGTGGAGGAGGAGTTTGTAGTCGTGCAAGGGAGGGTAATGGGAGCGGACATAGAGTACAGGGGTTGTAAACTAAGGGTTTTGGTTGTTTATGGTCCGCAGGGGGTGGTGGAGCGGGGGGAAATGTTTGAAGGAATGGTGCCACACCTTATGACCAACAGACGGGTCATAGTGGGAGGTGATTTTAACTGTGAGCTGGGGGGAGGGGGGGACACAAGTGTTCGAAAATTGGAGAACCTAATGAGGATATACAAGTTAGTTGATGGGGGGAGGGTGGTTGTTCCTCGGATGGACAGTCCCACATGGCGTAACTCACAGGGGGTGTCCAGGAGGCTGGACTACGTCCTGTTTTCGGAATCCTTGGGCCTGTTGTCAGGCAGAGTCACCCCGGCCTTCTTCTCCGATCACGATGGGGTCACTTTCTGTGTACAGGCTGGCGAGTCGGTCTTTGGCCCGGGATACTGGAGGTTGAACTCCAGTGTCCTGGAACAGGATGAGTTCGTGGCCAGTTTTGCTGTCTTCTTCCGGGGCCTGGAAGGGATCAGGTCGCTTTGTCCGGGTGTGATAGAGTGGTGGGAAGTAGCCAAAGAGCGGATCAGAGAGTTTGCAGTTAGGTATTGTAGAAGGAAGGCGCGGGAGTCGAGAAGGGAGGTGCTTCGACTCCAACGCCTTCTCGAGCTTGAGTACGCTGTTGGAAACGACAGTGGCACTGTAGATCAGCGGGCTTGTGACTCCCTTAAAGCAGAGCTTAGGGAAGTCTATGAACGTAGGGCTCGTGGGTACTTGATGCGCACGCGTCACGACTTCCTGGAGAGGGACGAGACGTGCTCCGCAGCCTTTTTCAGCTCTGTACGGGCTAAAAGGGTCAAACATGTACTCACGGGGGTTAGAGATGAGCAGGGTAGAGTTGTGACGGGAGTCGATGAGATGGTGCGCGTCACCTCTCAACACTACCGATCCTTTTTTGTTGAAAGAGAGATAGATGTAGGGGGAGGGGAGGTGATGTTGGACGGTCTCACCCGGCGGGTGCCGCTTGACATAGCGGAAGCTATGGAGGCCCCGCTCACTCTCGAAGAGCTTGAGAGTGCCCTTCGAAGAATGGGAAGGCGGAAGGTGCCTGGCATCGATGGACTGCCGGCCGAGTTTTACCTCAAGTTTTGGGGGATGCTTGGGCCGGTGGTCTTAGAGGTGTTATCCGAAGTTCTCCGCACAGGGGTAATGGGAGGGTCTTTGGCCAAGGTGGTGATTTCCCTCTTATTTAAGAAGGGAGACGCCTCCGACCTTAGGAACTGGAGGCCATTGACCATGCTGTGTGTTGACTATAAACTGCTAGCAAAGGTCCTTGCGGACAGACTGGGCACAGCACTCCCTCATGTCGTCCATGAGGATCAGACATGCGGAGTGGCGGGGCGTTCCTTGAGGTGGAACCTCCTCCTCATAAGGGACGCCATCGCCTGGGTGGAAGACAGGCACTTGCCACTAATGGTGGTTGGTCTCGACCAGGCAAAGGCGTTTGATAGGGTTCACCTGGGCTTTTTGTTCCGTGTTTTGGATAGGCTAGGGTTTGGTAGGGTTTTGTTGGGTGGCTGCGTACGTTGTACGCAGCAGCGGGGAGCACTGTTTCTGTTAATGGTCACCTTGGGGAGTTTTTCAGGTTGCACTCAGGGGTGAGACAGGGGTGTCCGCTCTCACCTCTTCTCTACATCCTTTATATGGAGCCCCTAGCTGAAGCCATTAGGGCTGACGCGGGTGTGGTAGGGATGCTGGTACCAGGCAGTGGAGGACTGAGGGTCAAGCTTTCTCAATATGCAGACGACACTACCCTGCTGCTTGAGAGCGACGCTTGCCTGATCCGATCCTTGGAGATTTTCCAGGAATTTGGCCGGGCATCGGGTGCAGAGTTAAATCTCGCCAAGTCCTCGGTCAAATTCTTTGGGCGCTGGAAAGGGAGGACGGATGTACCAGGGGGGCTGTCTCTCTGTGAAGGGCCCCTAAGGATATTGGGGGTCGACTTTGAGGCAGCCCAGAACGCCATGTCTAACTGGACTAGGCGTATGGCGAAAGTCCAGCGGAAGTTAGGTCTCTGGATGACAAGGACTTTGACCTTGATCGGGAAGGTCCTTGTTCTGAAGGTTGACATCTTGCCATCTCTCCTGTACTTGGCGTACGTCTACCCTTTGCCAGTCAGCATGCGTAGGCCTCTCATGAGGCTGGTTTTCAACTTCCTCTGGGGAGGAAGATACGAGTACGTGGCGAGGTCCCGCATGCTGGCTGGGATTGGGGAGGGAGGGAGAGATGTGCCGCACCTCCCGCTGAAGCTGGACTGCTTTTTTGTTTCGTTTTTACTTAGGGAACTGGCCGCTCCGGTGGTTCATCCATCGGGCTACTTCCTGCGGCTCTTTTTCACATACCCGGCGAGGCGCCTGATGGTCTGGAACAACTTGACCCCCCGGGTGGAGCAGCTACCGCCGCATTATCAACATGCGGCGAAGTGGCTACGGACTCATCCTGTAGCCTTAGATCCGGCCATCGGCCTGGAGCAGAGAGTGTTGTGGTCGGAGGTGAGGTCGGAGGTGGCAGAACGTCCCGTGGTCGGCATCCCCGCCACAGTGTGGTTGGGGGTGCAGCCACGGGGCCTGGACAACAGGCTCAAGGATTTCAACTGGATGGTGGTTCACCGCAGCCTGCCGGTGCGAGACAAGCTGTACCGGCATGGCATTGCGAGGTCTCCTGGATGCCCCCGGGCTGCATGTGCAGCCGATGAGACCGTGAGGCACGTCATGTGGGACTGTCCTTTCGCAAGGGTGGTGTGGGAGAAGGCTGGGCAGATAATAAGGAACATAGATAGAGGGCTGGTTTTGACTTGGGAGAGGGTGGAGAGGGGGCTGGTGGGGGTGGTAAGGAACAGGAAGTCCCGCTTCCTACTCTGGCTGACCATTAGCCTCCTTAAAAGGGGAATGTGGCAGGCTAGGATGGATTGGGTGGAACACAACAGGGATTGGGGGGCTGAAGGGGTGGTGAGGAAAGTAGTGGGAGACCTGGTTGGGAGGATGAAGTGGGACATGGAAAGATTGGGAAATGATGTTGCACTGGATAAGTGGAAGGGAGGTTTTGGGTTGCTGTAAGGGGTTTATGTGTTTGTTTCTGTATTATGAGTCAGATGAGTCAAAAAAAAAAATATATAAAAAAAAAAAAAAAAAAATATATATATATATATATATATATATATATATATATATATATATATGTATGTATATGTATATTGTTTAGTATCATGATATTTTGTTGTATGTTTCAAGGATGGAAAGTGATGATACTGAAAGATGACAAGAATTTGTATGTTTGAAGTATTATAATAAATAAAAAAAATAAAAAAATCTGTTCTTATCAGTTTAATATCTGATACGTCCCCTATACGGGGACTACATATTAAACGGATTTTTGGACTCGGGAGTTGAAACAGGGGCTTGCTCCGTTCACTCCACGCATCGACCCGGCATTGCAGTGCCGCTGGGAACGGTGCGCCTCCTTCTGCTTTGTCGAAAGAAACTCGCATACACAAGGGCACCTTATCGTTCTGAACGGCGTGCCCGGTGGTTTACGCCCCGCCCCCTAGGCCGTGCCCCCCATTTGTGTTAACCAACGCCCCCAAAGTGGTTGGGGGTTGGGGCGACGGGAGGAGTAGACTAATTCCGGGGTACAGGTGAAAAATCTTCAAAGTGTGGGCTGCTGAAAAAAAAAAAAACCTGCATGTGCCGTTTTGCCCGGCTCTCCGCGGGGCCCCGGGGAGCCTTGTCACCCAGCCGGGGTGCCCGCCCACAACCCAGTCAAACTCACAACCCGGCTCTCCAGCCGAACCCGGGTACCCACTATTAAGCCACCCTCCCGGAACCTTTACCAATAGCTGCGGGCGCACCGAGGCCGGGGACCTGGTGGTACGAATCCAGCTTTTTGGCAAAGCATTGTGGCCGTTTTGGGGAGCTCCCCACGCCAAAATGGGGCAACCTAAGGGGACTCCAGTCGGCCAGTTGGAGCCAAAGTAAAGTCTAGGTCTGTGTCCTGCTGCCCAACGGGGCTTTCTTCGCTGTGGGCGCCCCCTGGTGCTTCTCTAAGTTGTCCAATATTTCACATTGACAACAGTCTGCCACAAGGAAAAAAAGAAGGACAAAAAAAGCTTACAGCACCTGGTATTCCCAGGCGGTCTCCCTTCCAAGTACTAACCAGGCCCGACCCTGCTTAGCTTCCGAGATCGGACGAGATCGGGCGTGTTCAGGGTGGTATGGCCGTAAGCGACAGTGAACCGCAGCCGGTAGGCCTTAATGGGCCAGCAGAGGCCCTTGCTATCGTGTGTGCTTCTGTCACGGCCACTCATAAACACCGATTGCTCCTTCAGTCTGGCAAAATGAAAAAGCTTACAGCACCTGGTATTCCCAGGCGGTCTCCCATCCAAGTACTAACCAGGCCCGACCCTGCTTAGCTTCCGAGATCGGACGAGATTGGGCGTGTTCAGGGTGGTATGGCCATGAGCGACAGTCAACCGCAGCCGGTAGGCCTTAATGGGCCAGCAGAGGCCCTTGCTATCGTGTGTGCTTCTGTCACGGCCACTCATAAACGACGATTGCTCCTTCAGTCTGGCAAAATGAAAAAGCTTACAGCACCTGGTATTCCCAGGCGGTCTCCCATCCAAGTACTAACCAGGCCCGACCCTGCTTAGCTTCCGAGATCGGACGAGATCGGGCGTGTTCAGGGTGGTATGGCCGTAAGCAAGTAAGGCAGCAGCCGCTAGGCCTCATATGCCAGTGTCACGCTAACGCGGAGGGGACTGGCGGGTGTCAGACCGGATGAGAAAAGCATCAGCAGAGGCTGCGGTCGTTCAGGCAGTCAGTTAAGGGGTTATCGCTTCTCGGCCTTTTGGCTAAGATCAAGTGTAGTATCTGTTCTTATCAGTTTAATATCTGATACGTCCCCTATACGGGGACTACATATTAAACGGATTTTTGGACTCGGGAGTTGAAACAGGGGCTTGCTCCGTTCACTCCACGCATCGACCCGGCATTGCAGTGCCGCTGGGAACGGTGCGCCTCCTTCTGCTTTGTCGAAAGAAACTCGCATACACAAGGGCACCTTATCGTTCTGAACGGCGTGCCCGGTGGTTTACGCCCCGCCCCCTAGGCCGTGCCCCCCATTTGTGTTAACCAACGCCCCCAAAGTGGTTGGGGGTTGGGGCGACGGGAGGAGTAGACTAATTCCGGGGTACAGGTGAAAAATCTTCAAAGTGTGGGCTGCTGAAAAAAAAAAAAAACCTGCATGTGCCGTTTTGCCCGGCTCTCCGCGGGGCCCCGGGGAGCCTTGTCACCCAGCCGGGGTGCCCGCCCACAACCCAGTCAAACTCACAACCTGGCTCTCCAGCCGAACCCGGGTACCCACTATTAAGCCACCCTCCCGGAACCTTTACCAATAGCTGCGGGCGCACCGAGGCCGGGGACCTGGTGGTACGAATCCAGCTTTTTGGCAAAGCATTGTGGCCGTTTTGGGGAGCTCCCCACGCCAAAATGGGGCAACCTAAGGGGACTCCAGTCGGCCAGTTGGAGCCAAAGTAAAGTCTAGGTCTGTGTCCTGCTGCCCAACGGGGCTTTCTTCGCTGTGGGCGCCCCCTGGTGCTTCTCTAAGTTGTCCAATATTTCACTTTGACAACAGTCTGCCAAAAGGAAAAAAAGAAGGACAAAAAAAGCTTACAGCACCTGGTATTCCCAGGCGGTCTCCCATCCAAGTACTAACCAGGCCCGACCCTGCTTAGCTTCCGAGATCGGACGAGATCGGGCGTGTTCAGGGTGGTATGGCCGTAAGCAACAGTGAACCGCAGCCGGTAGGCCTTAATGGGCCAGCAGAGGCCCTTGCTATCGTGTGTGCTTCTGTCACGGCCACTCATAAACACCGATTGCTCCTTCAGTCTGGCAAAATGAAAAAGCTTACAGCACCTGGTATTCCCCGGCGGTCTCCCATCCAAGTACTAACCAGGCCCGACCCTGCTTAGCTTCCGAGATCGGACGAGATTGGGCGTGTTCAGGGTGGTATGGCCATGAGCGACAGTCAACCGCAGCCGGTAGGCTTTAATGGGCCAGCAGAGGCCCTTGCTATCGTGTGTGCTTCTGTCACGGCCACTCATAAACGACGATTGCTCCTTCAGTCTGGCAAAATGAAAAAGCTTACAGCACCTGGTATTCCCAGGCGGTCTCCCATCCAAGTACTAACCAGGCCCGACCCTGCTTAGCTTCCGAGATCGGACGAGATCGGGCGTGTTCAGGGTGGTATGGCCGTAAGCAAGTAAGGCAGCAGCCGCTAGGCCTCATATGCCAGTGTCACGCTAACGCGGAGGGGACTGGCGGGTGTCAGACCGGATGAGAAAAGCATCAGCAGAGGCTGCGGTCGTTCAGGCAGTCAGTTAAGGGGTTATCGCTTCTCGGCCTTTTGGCTAAGATCTGTTTGTAGTCAAGCTGTGTACGAGGCGCAAATAGAAGAATAGAAGCAAAGTTTTTCAAAAAACCTTTACCCGGCGTGGGGGCCCGCTTCAGAGAGAATGGCTTCCGCGGCGGGGGTAACATTACCGAAAGCCGGTTTACGGAATACAATCCGTTTCCGGTGGATAAAGAAGAACGCCCCACTGATGCAGAGGGAGGTGTTTGGACGTATGATGCTGATGGGGCAGCTGAAGCTCAAGGTGGAGCATGTCTACTGCCTACAGACGAACATGCAAGAGAAAAGCTACGACGTCACTTTCAGTTCTCAAGGAGTTGCTGATGATGTACTCAGGATTACGGGAGCAAGAGCTGGTGAGAGACCCTTTGATGACTTTGAAGTGCTGAATTTGGACAGACCGAATTTTAGGGTTATCACTGTACATATGTACAACCCCTACGTAACACGAGAGCAAATTGTTGCGTTTTTGTCCTTTTATGGAGAAGTTTTTCCTGGAAGTAGGAGACTCATGGATCCTTTGGGTTTCTGGACGGGGAGGACCCAGTTTCATGTCCTTCTGAAGGAAGATCCACGTGGGGTAGATGGAATGAAACATCCCCCAGCCTTTTTCAGCCTGGCTGCGGATCGGGGGTTCCTGTTCTATAGCAGACAGCCCCCATTCTGTAGGAAATGCAAGAAGCATGGACACAGTGAGGGGGCATGCGGCTTCGTCTGGTGCAATGTCTGCAGGTGTTATGGACATGAGACAAGGGAATGCCCCTTCCCCAAAGCATGCAGCGGATGTGGGAAAATGGGCCACATGATCAAGGACTGCCCGGAAAGGGCGCAAACCTACGCCGAGGTGGCCAGCCCAGGAAGTGAAGAGGAGGAAGGGCTTCCCGACGATCTGCCTGACGTCGATCTTCAGGTGGAGGTTGAGGAGGACACGTCTGCAAGGAGTCAGCAGCAGAGTGAAGAGGGGGAGCGGAGTGTGGAGACGGAACCCTCACAGGATGTTTATTACCCTTGTCAGAATGGCGATGGGAAGGAGGAGCAGGTTCCCCCAGCACTGAAGGAAAAGACAACTGGAAGAAAGAAAGGGGGGGGCGAGGAAACTGAAGAAGATGGGGACTTCTGGGGGGAATGGACACAATCAAGGTGAGGAGGCAAGAGCAAGTAAAAGGTTGAAGGATGGGGAGGGGAAGGGGGTTGAGGTTTTGGGGGAGGGGCTGGAATTCTCAGGGGGAGGGGGGGCTGGTGGGATAGTGGAGGAAACGCAGAGGGACTCGGGGGGACAGGAGACAAACACTGTTCTGGCACTGGAGCAGGACATGGAGTTTCCTCCTATGGATTCCCCTGTGCCGGGACTTCAGGAGGCGATTGATCGCATACGTGGGGAGGGGGAAAGTGGGGGGGAGAAGACTGATTGGGGTGATTCAGAGCCTCCAATGGGTGTTCCATTGCCTCCACTATTGCCTCCACTAGAGGAAGATGCTCCACCAGATTCGGAGCTTGTAGATACAATGTACAGCTGAATAATGTTTTTTGAGCTTGTTTTTGTTATTGTTTTTGCTTTGTTTTAAGTTTTTCTTTACAATTAGGTCATGGATGGTACTTTCAGTGTGGGCTCATTTAATGTTAGGGGGTTAAGGGGCAATGTTAAAAGAAGAGCTGTGTTTGATTTCATTGAATCACAAAGACTTCTAATTTCCTTTTTGCAGGAGGTTCATCTGAAGGATAGAAGAGATGTTATTAGGTTTAGTAGGGAGTGGGTTCGGGGTGGGTCAGTTTGGAGTGTTGGGGGGGTTCACTCTTCTGGAGTGGGGATTTTGTTTGGGAGCAGGGAGGTGAGGGTGGAGGAGGAGTTTGTAGTCGTGCAAGGGAGGGTAATGGGAGCGGACATAGAGTACAGGGGTTGTAAACTAAGGGTTTTGGTTGTTTATGGTCCGCAGGGGGTGGTGGAGCGGGGGGAAATGTTTGAAGGAATGGTGCCACACCTTATGACCAACAGACGGGTCATAGTGGGAGGTGATTTTAACTGTGAGCTGGGGGGAGGGGGGGACACAAGTGTTCGAAAATTGGAGAACCTAATGAGGATATACAAGTTAGTTGATGGGGGGAGGGTGGTTGTTCCTCGGATGGACAGTCCCACATGGCGTAACTCACAGGGGGTGTCCAGGAGGCTGGACTACGTCCTGTTTTCGGAATCCTTGGGCCTGTTGTCAGGCAGAGTCACCCCGGCCTTCTTCTCCGATCACGATGGGGTCACTTTCTGTGTACAGGCTGGCGAGTCGGTCTTTGGCCCGGGATACTGGAGGTTGAACTCCAGTGTCCTGGAACAGGATGAGTTCGTGGCCAGTTTTGCTGTCTTCTTCCGGGGCCTGGAAGGGATCAGGTCGCTTTGTCCGGGTGTGATAGAGTGGTGGGAAGTAGCCAAAGAGCGGATCAGAGAGTTTGCAGTTAGGTATTGTAGAAGGAAGGCGCGGGAGTCGAGAAGGGAGGTGCTTCGACTCCAACGCCTTCTCGAGCTTGAGTACGCTGTTGGAAACGACAGTGGCACTGTAGATCAGCGGGCTTGTGACTCCCTTAAAGCAGAGCTTAGGGAAGTCTATGAACGTAGGGCTCGTGGGTACTTGATGCGCACGCGTCACGACTTCCTGGAGAGGGACGAGACGTGCTCCGCAGCCTTTTTCAGCTCTGTACGGGCTAAAAGGGTCAAACATGTACTCACGGGGGTTAGAGATGAGCAGGGTAGAGTTGTGACGGGAGTCGATGAGATGGTGCGCGTCACCTCTCAACACTACCGATCCTTTTTTGTTGAAAGAGAGATAGATGTAGGGGGAGGGGAGGTGATGTTGGACGGTCTCACCCGGCGGGTGCCGCTTGACATAGCGGAAGCTATGGAGGCCCCGCTCACTCTCGAAGAGCTTGAGAGTGCCCTTCGAAGAATGGGAAGGCGGAAGGTGCCTGGCATCGATGGACTGCCGGCCGAGTTTTACCTCAAGTTTTGGGGGATGCTTGGGCCGGTGGTCTTAGAGGTGTTATCCGAAGTTCTCCGCACAGGGGTAATGGGAGGGTCTTTGGCCAAGGGGGTGATTTCCCTCTTATTTAAGAAGGGAGACGCCTCCGACCTTAGGAACTGGAGGCCATTGACCATGCTGTGTGTTGACTATAAACTGCTAGCAAAGGTCCTTGCGGACAGACTGGGCACAGCACTCCCTCATGTCGTCCATGAGGATCAGACATGCGGAGTGGCGGGGCGTTCCTTGAGGTGGAACCTCCTCCTCATAAGGGACGCCATCGCCTGGGTGGAAGACAGGCACTTGCCACTAATGGTGGTTGGTCTCGACCAGGCAAAGGCGTTTGATAGGGTTCACCTGGGCTTTTTGTTCCGTGTTTTGGATAGGCTAGGGTTTGGTAGGGTTTTGTTGGGTGGCTGCGTACGTTGTACGCAGCAGCGGGGAGCACTGTTTCTGTTAATGGTCACCTTGGGGAGTTTTTCAGGTTGCACTCAGGGGTGAGACAGGGGTGTCCGCTCTCACCTCTTCTCTACATCCTTTATATGGAGCCCCTAGCTGAAGCCATTAGGGCTGACGCGGGTGTGGTAGGGATGCTGGTACCAGGCAGTGGAGGACTGAGGGTCAAGCTTTCTCAATATGCAGACGACACTACCCTGCTGCTTGAGAGCGACGCTTGCCTGATCCGATCCTTGGAGATTTTCCAGGAATTTGGCCGGGCATCGGGTGCAGAGTTAAATCTCGCCAAGTCCTCGGTCAAATTCTTTGGGCGCTGGAAAGGGAGGACGGATGTACCAGGGGGGCTGTCTCTCTGTGAAGGGCCCCTAAGGATATTGGGGGTCGACTTTGAGGCAGCCCAGAACGCCATGTCTAACTGGACTAGGCGTATGGCGAAAGTCCAGCGGAAGTTAGGTCTCTGGATGACAAGGACTTTGACCTTGATCGGGAAGGTCCTTGTTCTGAAGGTTGACATCTTGCCATCTCTCCTGTACTTGGCGTACGTCTACCCTTTGCCAGTCAGCATGCGTAGGCCTCTCATGAGGCTGGTTTTCAACTTCCTCTGGGGAGGAAGATACGAGTACGTGGCGAGGTCCCGCATGCTGGCTGGGATTGGGGAGGGAGGGAGAGATGTGCCGCACCTCCCGCTGAAGCTGGACTGCTTTTTTGTTTCGTTTTTACTTAGGGAACTGGCCGCTCCGGTGGTTCATCCATCGGGCTACTTCCTGCGGCTCTTTTTCACATACCCGGCGAGGCGCCTGATGGTCTGGAACAACTTGACCCCCCGGGTGGAGCAGCTACCGCCGCATTATCAACATGCGGCGAAGTGGCTACGGACTCATCCTGTAGCCTTAGATCCGGCCATCGGCCTGGAGCAGAGAGTGTTGTGGTCGGAGGTGAGGTCGGAGGTGGCAGAACGTCCCGTGGTCGGCATCCCCGCCACAGTGTGGTTGGGGGTGCAGCCACGGGGCCTGGACAACAGGCTCAAGGATTTCAACTGGATGGTGGTTCACCGCAGCCTGCCGGTGCGAGACAAGCTGTACCGGCATGGCATTGCGAGGTCTCCTGGATGCCCCCGGGCTGCATGTGCAGCCGATGAGACCGTGAGGCACGTCATGTGGGACTGTCCTTTCGCAAGGGTGGTGTGGGAGAAGGCTGGGCAGATAATAAGGAACATAGATAGAGGGCTGGTTTTGACTTGGGAGAGGGTGGAGAGGGGGCTGGTGGGGGTGGTAAGGAACAGGAAGTCCCGCTTCCTACTCTGGCTGACCATTAGCCTCCTTAAAAGGGGAATGTGGCAGGCTAGGATGGATTGGGTGGAACACAACAGGGATTGGGGGGCTGAAGGGGTGGTGAGGAAAGTAGTGGGAGACCTGGTTGGGAGGATGAAGTGGGACATGGAAAGATTGGGAAATGATGTTGCACTGGATAAGTGGAAGGGAGGTTTTGGGTTGCTGTAAGGGGTTTATGTGTTTGTTTCTGTATTATGAGTCAGATGAGTCAAAAAAAAAAATATATAAAAAAAAAAAAAAAAATATATATATATATATATATATATATATATATATATATATATATATATGTATGTATATGTATATTGTTTAGTATCATGATATTTTGTTGTATGTTTCAAGGATGGAAAGTGATGATACTGAAAGATGACAAGAATTTGTATGTTTGAAGTATTATAATAAATAAAAAAAATAAAAAAATCTGTTCTTATCAGTTTAATATCTGATACGTCCCCTATACGGGGACTACATATTAAACGGATTTTTGGACTCGGGAGTTGAAACAGGGGCTTGCTCCGTTCACTCCACGCATCGACCCGGCATTGCAGTGCCGCTGGGAACGGTGCGCCTCCTTCTGCTTTGTCGAAAGAAACTCGCATACACAAGGGCACCTTATCGTTCTGAACGGCGTGCCCGGTGGTTTACGCCCCGCCCCCTAGGCCGTGCCCCCCATTTGTGTTAACCAACGCCCCCAAAGTGGTTGGGGGTTGGGGCGACGGGAGGAGTAGACTAATTCCGGGGTACAGGTGAAAAATCTTCAAAGTGTGGGCTGCTGAAAAAAAAAAAAACCTGCATGTGCCGTTTTGCCCGGCTCTCCGCGGGGCCCCGGGGAGCCTTGTCACCCAGCCGGGGTGCCCGCCCACAACCCAGTCAAACTCACAACCCGGCTCTCCAGCCGAACCCGGGTACCCACTATTAAGCCACCCTCCCGGAACCTTTACCAATAGCTGCGGGCGCACCGAGGCCGGGGACCTGGTGGTACGAATCCAGCTTTTTGGCAAAGCATTGTGGCCGTTTTGGGGAGCTCCCCACGCCAAAATGGGGCAACCTAAGGGGACTCCAGTCGGCCAGTTGGAGCCAAAGTAAAGTCTAGGTCTGTGTCCTGCTGCCCAACGGGGCTTTCTTCGCTGTGGGCGCCCCCTGGTGCTTCTCTAAGTTGTCCAATATTTCACATTGACAACAGTCTGCCACAAGGAAAAAAAGAAGGACAAAAAAAGCTTACAGCACCTGGTATTCCCAGGCGGTCTCCCATCCAAGTACTAACCAGGCCCGACCCTGCTTAGCTTCCGAGATCGGACGAGATCGGGCGTGTTCAGGGTGGTATGGCCGTAAGCGACAGTGAACCGCAGCCGGTAGGCCTTAATGGGCCAGCAGAGGCCCTTGCTATCGTGTGTGCTTCTGTCACGGCCACTCATAAACACCGATTGCTCCTTCAGTCTGGCAAAATGAAAAAGCTTACAGCACCTGGTATTCCCCGGCGGTCTCCCATCCAAGTACTAACCAGGCCCGACCCTGCTTAGCTTCCGAGATCGGACGAGATTGGGCGTGTTCAGGGTGGTATGGCCATGAGCGACAGTCAACCGCAGCCGGTAGGCCTTAATGGGCCAGCAGAGGCCCTTGCTATCGTGTGTGCTTCTGTCACGGCCACTCATAAACGACGATTGCTCCTTCAGTCTGGCAAAATGAAAAAGCTTACAGCACCTGGTATTCCCAGGCGGTCTCCCATCCAAGTACTAACCAGGCCCGACCCTGCTTAGCTTCCGAGATCGGACGAGATCGGGCGTGTTCAGGGTGGTATGGCCGTAAGCAAGTAAGGCAGCAGCCGCTAGGCCTCATATGCCAGTGTCACGCTAACGCGGAGGGGACTGGCGGGTGTCAGACCGGATGAGAAAAGCATCAGCAGAGGCTGCGGTCGTTCAGGCAGTCAGTTAAGGGGTTGTCGCTTCTCGGCCTTTTGGCTAAGATCAAGTGTAGTATCTGTTCTTATCAGTTTAATATCTGATACGTCCCCTATACGGGGACTACATATTAAACGGATTTTTGGACTCGGGAGTTGAAACAGGGGCTTGCTCCGTTCACTCCACGCATCGACCCGGCATTGCAGTGCCGCTGGGAACGGTGCGCCTCCTTCTGCTTTGTCGAAAGAAACTCGCATACACAAGGGCACCTTATCGTTCTGAACGGCGTGCCCGGTGGTTTACGCCCCGCCCCCTAGGCCGTGCCCCCCATTTGTGTTAACCAACGCCCCCAAAGTGGTTGGGGGTTGGGGCGACGGGAGGAGTAGACTAATTCCGGGGTACAGGTGAAAAATCTTCAAAGTGTGGGCTGCTGAAAAAAAAAAAAACCTGCATGTGCCGTTTTGCCCGGCTCTCCGCGGGGCCCCGGGGAGCCTTGTCACCCAGCCGGGGTGCCCGCCCACAACCCAGTCAAACTCACAACCCGGCTCTCCAGCCGAACCCGGGTACCCACTATTAAGCCACCCTCCCGGAACCTTTACCAATAGCTGCGGGCGCACCGAGGCCGGGGACCTGGTGGTACGAATTCAGCTTTTTGGCAAAGCATTGTGGCCGTTTTGGGGAGCTCCCCACGCCAAAATGGGGCAACCTAAGGGGACTCCAGTCGGCCAGTTGGAGCCAAAGTAAAGTCTAGGTCTGTGTCCTGCTGCCCAACGGGGCTTTCTTCGCTGTGGGCGCCCCCTGGTGCTTCTCTAAGTTGTCCAATATTTCACATTGACAACAGTCTGCCACAAGGAAAAAAAGAAGGACAAAAAAAGCTTACAGCACCTGGTATTCCCAGGCGGTCTCCCATCCAAGTACTAACCAGGCCCGACCCTGCTTAGCTTCCGAGATCGGACGAGATCGGGCGTGTTCAGGGTGGTATGGCCGTAAGCGACAGTGAACCGCAGCCGGTAGGCCTTAATGGGCCAGCAGAGGCCCTTGCTATCGTGTGTGCTTCTGTCACGGCCACTCATAAACACCGATTGCTCCTTCAGTCTGGCAAAATGAAAAAGCTTACAGCACCTGGTATTCCCAGGCGGTCTCCCATCCAAGTACTAACCAGGCCCGACCCTGCTTAGCTTCCGAGATCGGACGAGATTGGGCGTGTTCAGGGTGGTATGGCCATGAGCGACAGTCAACCGCAGCCGGTAGGCCTTAATGGGCCAGCAGAGGCCCTTGCTATCGTGTGTGCTTCTGTCACGGCCACTCATAAACGACGATTGCTCCTTCAGTCTGGCAAAATGAAAAAGCTTACAGCACCTGGTATTCCCAGGCGGTCTCCCATCCAAGTACTAACCAGGCCCGACCCTGCTTAGCTTCCGAGATCGGACGAGATCGGGCGTGTTCAGGGTGATATGGCCGTAAGCAAGTAAGGCAGCAGCCGCTAGGCCTCATATGCCAGTGTCACGCTAACGCGGAGGGGACTGGCGGGTGTCAGACCGGATGAGAAAAGCATCAGCAGAGGCTGCGGTCGTTCAGGCAGTCAGTTAAGGGGTTATCGCTTCTCGGCCTTTTGGCTAAGATCAAGTGTAGTATCTGTTCTTATCAGTTTAATATCTGATACGTCCCCTATACGGGGACTACATATTAAACTGATTTTTGGACTCGGGAGTTGAAACAGGGGCTTGCTCCGTTCACTCCACGCATCGACCCGGCATTGCAGTGCCGCTGGGAACGGTGCGCCTCCTTCTGCTTTGTCGAAAGAAACTCGCATACACAAGGGCACCTTATCGTTCTGAACGGCGTGCCCGGTGGTTTACGCCCCGCCCCCTAGGCCGTGCCCCCCATTTGTGTTAACCAACGCCCCCAAAGTGGTTGGGGGTTGGGGCGACGGGAGGAGTAGACTAATTCCGGGGTACAGGTGAAAAATCTTCAAAGTGTGGGCTGCTGAAAAAAAAAAAAAACCTGCATGTGCCGTTTTGCCCGGCTCTCCGCGGGGCCCCGGGGAGCCTTGTCACCCAGCCGGGGTGCCCGCCCACAACCCAGTCAAACTCACAACCCGGCTCTCCAGCCGAACCCGGGTACCCACTATTAAGCCACCCTCCCGGAACCTTTACCAATAGCTGCGGGCGCACCGAGGCCGGGGACCTGGTGGTACGAATCCAGCTTTTTGGCAAAGCATTGTGGCCGTTTTGGGGAGCTCCCCACGCCAAAATGGGGCAACCTAAGGGGACTCCAGTCGGCCAGTTGGAGCCAAAGTAAAGTCTAGGTCTGTGTCCTGCTGCCCAACGGGGCTTTCTTCGCTGTGGGCGCCCCCTGGTGCTTCTCTAAGTTGTCCAATATTTCACTTTGACAACAGTCTGCCAAAAGGAAAAAAAGAAGGACAAAAAAAGCTTACAGCACCTGGTATTCCCAGGCGGTCTCCCATCCAAGTACTAACCAGGCCCGACCCTGCTTAGCTTCCGAGATCGGACGAGATCGGGCGTGTTCAGGGTGGTATGGCCGTAAGCGACAGTGAACCGCAGCCGGTAGGCCTTAATGGGCCAGCAGAGGCCCTTGCTATCGTGTGTGCTTCTGTCACGGCCACTCATAAACACCGATTGCTCCTTCAGTCTGGCAAAATGAAAAAGCTTACAGCACCTGGTATTCCCCGGCGGTCTCCCATCCAAGTACTAACCAGGCCCGACCCTGCTTAGCTTCCGAGATCGGACGAGATTGGGCGTGTTCAGGGTGGTATGGCCATGAGCGACAGTCAACCGCAGCCGGTAGGCCTTAATGGGCCAGCAGAGGCCCTTGCTATCGTGTGTGCTTCTGTCACGGCCACTCATAAACGACGATTGCTCCTTCAGTCTGGCAAAATGAAAAAGCTTACAGCACCTGGTATTCCCAGGCGGTCTCCCATCCAAGTACTAACCAGGCCCGACCCTGCTTAGCTTCCGAGATCGGACGAGATCGGGCGTGTTCAGGGTGGTATGGCCGTAAGCAAGTAAGGCAGCAGCCGCTAGGCCTCATATGCCAGTGTCACGCTAACGCGGAGGGGACTGGCGGTTGTCAGACCGGATGAGAAAAGCATCAGCAGAGGCTGCGGTCGTTCAGGCAGTCAGTTAAGGGGTTATCGCTTCTCGGCCTTTTGGCTAAGATCAAGTGTAGTATCTGTTCTTATCAGTTTAATATCTGATACGTCCCCTATACGGGGACTACATATTAAACGGATTTTTGGACTCGGGAGTTGAAACAGGGGCTTGCTCCGTTCACTCCACGCATCGACCCGGCATTGCAGTGCCGCTGGGAACGGTGCGCCTCCTTCTGCTTTGTCGAAAGAAACTCGCATACACAAGGGCACCTTATCGTTCTGAACGGCGTGCCCGGTGGTTTACGCCCCGCCCCCTAGGCCGTGCCCCCCATTTGTGTTAACCAACGCCCCCAAAGTGGTTGGGGGTTGGGGCGACGGGAGGAGTAGACTAATTCCGGGGTACAGGTGAAAAATCTTCAAAGTGTGGGCTGCTGAAAAAAAAAAAAACCTGCATGTGCCGTTTTGCCCGGCTCTCCGCGGGGCCCCGGGGAGCCTTGTCACCCAGCCGGGGTGCCCGCCCACAACCCAGTCGAACTCACAACCCGGCTCTCCAGCCGAACCCGGGTACCCACTATTAAGCCACCCTCCCGGAACCTTTACCAATAGCTGCGGGCGCACCGAGGCCGGGGACCTGGTGGTACGAATCCAGCTTTTTGGCAAAGCATTGTGGCCGTTTTGGGGAGCTCCCCACGCCAAAATGGGGCAACCTAAGGGGACTCCAGTCGGCCAGTTGGAGCCAAAGTAAAGTCTAGGTCTGTGTCCTGCTGCCCAACGGGGCTTTCTTCGCTGTGGGCGCCCCCTGGTGCTTCTCTAAGTTGTCCAATATTTCACTTTGACAACAGTCTGCCAAAAGGAAAAAAAGAAGGACAAAAAAAGCTTACAGCACCTGGTATTCCCAGGCGGTCTCCCATCCAAGTACTAACCAGGCCCGACCCTGCTTAGCTTCCGAGATCGGACGAGATCGGGCGTGTTCAGGGTGGTATGGCCGTAAGCGACAGTGAACCGCAGCCGGTAGGCCTTAATGGGCCAGCAGAGGCCCTTGCTATCGTGTGTGCTTCTGTCACGGCCACTCATAAACACCGATTGCTCCTTCAGTCTGGCAAAATGAAAAAGCTTACAGCACCTGGTATTCCCCGGCGGTCTCCCATCCAAGTACTAACCAGGCCCGACCCTGCTTAGCTTCCGAGATCGGACGAGATTGGGCGTGTTCAGGGTGGTATGGCCATGAGCGACAGTCAACCGCAGCCGGTAGGCCTTAATGGGCCAGCAGAGGCCCTTGCTATCGTGTGTGCTTCTGTCACGGCCACTCATAAACGACGATTGCTCCTTCAGTCTGGCAAAATGAAAAAGCTTACAGCACCTGGTATTCCCAGGCGGTCTCCCATCCAAGTACTAACCAGGCCCGACCCTGCTTAGCTTCCGAGATCGGACGAGATCGGGCGTGTTCAGGGTGGTATGGCCGTAAGCAAGTAAGGCAGCAGCCGCTAGGCCTCATATGCCAGTGTCACGCTAACGCGGAGGGGACTGGCGGGTGTCAGACCGGATGAGAAAAGCATCAGCAGAGGCTGCGGTCGTTCAGGCAGTCAGTTAAGGGGTTATCGCTTCTCGGCCTTTTGGCTAAAGATCAAGTGGTCGAGTGGTGGATGTGACCGAACAGAGTTTTTGGACCAAAGGAAACAAGTTGCACAGTGAAGATGGCACAAGGAGTATTTCAAACGGGACCAAAGAATACACTGCGTTTCCAGTGGTTGGAGGAGAAGTTTCCAGTCATGGCAAGAGACAAGTTTGCAAAAGACTATCTGATGGATGCTCTTGGCTTGAAGCATGAGGATGTGCTTTGCCTCCAGGATAATCCCAAGGAGAAAGGGTATGACGTGACTTTTTACGAACGGAGTACAATTACGAGAATATTGAAGTTGGTGAAGGAAAACATGAAGAACGAAGACATCTTTCCACCGGGTATGTGGATCTGCCCGTTGCATGGCATGGAGTTCAGGGTTGTGACTGTGCACATGTTTGACCCGCATGTGGCTGGGGAGCACATAGAGGCTTTTCTGGCGCGGTTTGGGCGTGTGGACCCAGGAGTGAAGGTGATGGACAGAACAGGGTTCTGGACAGGGAAAAGGACATTTAGGATGATGTTGAATGCAGACCCAAATGGACATGACGGATTTGCCCACCCCCCTGCCTTCTTTGCAATTGGAGCTGATAGGGGTTACTTGTCCTACTATCGCCAGCCTCCTTTTTGTAGGAAGTGCAGGATGAGTGGGCACAGAGAAAAGGACTGTGGAGTTGGGGAAACATGCAGATTTTGTTCCTCAGAAGAACATTTGACTAAAGATTGTAAGAGGCCAAAAAGCTGCCATGCTTGCGGATCCACGGACCACCTGTTAAAGGACTGCCCTGGAAGGGGTAGGGCAGGTGGTGGTGGGCCTGGGAGAAGAGCAATGATGGAAAAGACTGGTGATCCGGGGCCTTCCTCTCTGGTTGGGGAGGAAGGTCGGAAGGGCCCACAGACAAGTGGGAGAAAGGAAGCCCCTTTGAAGGCTGCTGCAGCCCTTGGAGCAGCAAAAGGAGGAGCAAGGACAGGCCCCTGTGCCCTTGAGGGTGCTGTGGTTGCTGTTGAGACTGTTGGTGGAAAGAAACTGAGGCTGGAAGAGCAAAGAGAGGTGGAGATGGATTCTATAGAGAAAGAAGAGGGAATGACTGGTGGGGGTATGGGTGGGGGGGCAGTGGTGCTTCTGGGGTTTGACTCTGGACAGCCTGCCTGCCTATTTGGCCCCGCATCACCGCAAGGAGATCCCCCAGAGGAGGGACAGGGACTTGTGTGAAGATTTGATTTGAAATGGACGTATAATTGTGGTTTTGAAAGTTTTTGATGATTGAAAATGACTTATTATTTGGTGTTGAAAATGTATGAGAATGTTTTGGTTAATTTTTTTTGAGGCATTTGTTGGAAATGATTTTGATTGATGATGATGTTGATGATGATTAATAAAAAAAAAAAAAAAAATCTGTTCTTATCAGTTTAATATCTGATACGTCCCCTATACGGGGACTACATATTAAACGGATTTTTGGACTCGGGAGTTGAAACAGGGGCTTGCTCCGTTCACTCCACGCATCGACCCGGCATTGCAGTGCCGCTGGGAACGGTGCGCCTCCTTCTGCTTTGTCGAAAGAAACTCGCATACACAAGGGCACCTTATCGTTCTGAACGGCGTGCCCGGTGGTTTACGCCCCGCCCCCTAGGCCGTGCCCCCCATTTGTGTTAACCAACGCCCCCAAAGTGGTTGGGGGTTGGGGCGACGGGAGGAGTAGACTAATTCCGGGGTACAGGTGAAAAATCTTCAAAGTGTGGGCTGCTGAAAAAAAAAAAAAACCTGCATGTGCCGTTTTGCCCGGCTCTCCGCGGGGCCCCGGGGAGCCTTGTCACCCAGCCGGGGTGCCCGCCCACAACCCAGTCAAACTCACAACCCGGCTCTCCAGCCGAACCCGGGTACCCACTATTAAGCCACCCTCCCGGAACCTTTACCAATAGCTGCGGGCGCACCGAGGCCGGGGACCTGGTGGTACGAATCCAGCTTTTTGGCAAAGCATTGTGGCCGTTTTGGGGAGCTCCCCACGCCAAAATGGGGCAACCTAAGGGGACTCCAGTCGGCCAGTTGGAGCCAAAGTAAAGTCTAGGTCTGTGTCCTGCTGCCCAACGGGGCTTTCTTCGCTGTGGGCGCCCCCTGGTGCTTCTCTAAGTTGTCCAATATTTCACTTTGACAACAGTCTGCCAAAAGGAAAAAAAGAAGGACAAAAAAAGCTTACAGCACCTGGTATTCCCAGGCGGTCTCCCATCCAAGTACTAACCAGGCCCGACCCTGCTTAGCTTCCGAGATCGGACGAGATCGGGCGTGTTCAGGGTGGTATGGCCGTAAGCGACAGTGAACCGCAGCCGGTAGGCCTTAATGGGCCAGCAGAGGCCCTTGCTATCGTGTGTGCTTCTGTCACGGCCACTCATAAACACCGATTGCTCCTTCAGTCTGGCAAAATGAAAAAGCTTACAGCACCTGGTATTCCCCGGCGGTCTCCCATCCAAGTACTAACCAGGCCCGACCCTGCTTAGCTTCCGAGATCGGACGAGATTGGGCGTGTTCAGGGTGGTATGGCCATGAGCGACAGTCAACCGCAGCCGGTAGGCCTTAATGGGCCAGCAGAGGCCCTTGCTATCGTGTGTGCTTCTGTCACGGCCACTCATAAACGACGATTGCTCCTTCAGTCTGGCAAAATGAAAAAGCTTACAGCACCTGGTATTCCCAGGCGGTCTCCCATCCAAGTACTAACCAGGCCCGACCCTGCTTAGCTTCCGAGATCGGACGAGATCGGGCGTGTTCAGGGTGGTATGGCCGTAAGCAAGTAAGGCAGCAGCCGCTAGGCCTCATATGCCAGTGTCACGCTAACGCGGAGGGGACTGGCGGGTGTCAGACCGGATGAGAAAAGCATCAGCAGAGGCTGCGGTCGTTCAGGCAGTCAGTTAAGGGGTTATCGCTTCTCGGCCTTTTGGCTAAGATCAAGTGTAGTATCTGTTCTTATCAGTTTAATATCTGATACGTCCCCTATACGGGGACTACATATTAAACGGATTTTTGGACTCGGGAGTTGAAACAGGGGCTTGCTCCGTTCACTCCACGCATCGACCCGGCATTGCAGTGCCGCTGGGAACGGTGCGCCTCCTTCTGCTTTGTCGAAAGAAACTCGCATACACAAGGGCACCTTATCGTTCTGAACGGCGTGCCCGGTGGTTTACGCCCCGCCCCCTAGGCCGTGCCCCCCATTTGTGTTAACCAACGCCCCCAAAGTGGTTGGGGGTTGGGGCGACGGGAGGAGTAGACTAATTCCGGGGTACAGGTGAAAAATCTTCAAAGTGTGGGCTGCTGAAAAAAAAAAAAACCTGCATGTGCCGTTTTGCCCGGCTCTCCGCGGGGCCCCGGGGAGCCTTGTCACCCAGCCGGGGTGCCCGCCCACAACCCAGTCAAACTCACAACCCGGCTCTCCAGCCGAACCCGGGTACCCACTATTAAGCCACCCTCCCGGAACCTTTACCAATAGCTGCGGGCGCACCGAGGCCGGGGACCTGGTGGTACGAATCCAGCTTTTTGGCAAAGCATTGTGGCCGTTTTGGGGAGCTCCCCACGCCAAAATGGGGCAACCTAAGGGGACTCCAGTCGGCCAGTTGGAGCCAAAGTAAAGTCTAGGTCTGTGTCCTGCTGCCCAACGGGGCTTTCTTCGCTGTGGGCGCCCCCTGGTGCTTCTCTAAGTTGTCCAATATTTCACTTTGACAACAGTCTGCCAAAAGGAAAAAAAGAAGGACAAAAAAAGCTTACAGCACCTGGTATTCCCAGGCGGTCTCCCATCCAAGTACTAACCAGGCCCGACCCTGCTTAGCTTCCGAGATCGGACGAGATCGGGCGTGTTCAGGGTGGTATGGCCGTAAGCGACAGTGAACCGCAGCCGGTAGGCCTTAATGGGCCAGCAGAGGCCCTTGCTATCGTGTGTGCTTCTGTCACGGCCACTCATAAACGACGATTGCTCCTTCAGTCTGGCAAAATGAAAAAGCTTACAGCACCTGGTATTCCCAGGCGGTCTCCCATCCAAGTACTAACCAGGCCCGACCCTGCTTAGCTTCCGAGATCGGACGAGATCGGGCGTGTTCAGGGTGGTATGGCCGTAAGCAAGTAAGGCAGCAGCCGCTAGGCCTCATATGCCAGTGTCACGCTAACGCGGAGGGGACTGGCGGGTGTCAGACCGGATGAGAAAAGCATCAGCAGAGGCTGCGGTCGTTCAGGCAGTCAGTTAAGGGGTTATCGCTTCTCGGCCTTTTGGCTAAGATCAAGTGTAGTATCTGTTCTTATCAGTTTAATATCTGATACGTCCCCTATACGGGGACTACATATTAAACGGATTTTTGGACTCGGGAGTTGAAACAGGGGCTTGCTCCGTTCACTCCACGCATCGACCTGGCATTGCAGTGCCGCTGGGAACGGTGCGCCTCCTTCTGCTTTGTCGAAAGAAACTCGCATACACAAGGGCACCTTATCGTTCTGAACGGCGTGCCCGGTGGTTTACGCCCCGCCCCCTAGGCCGTGCCCCCCATTTGTGTTAACCAACGCCCCCAAAGTGGTTGGGGGTTGGGGCGACGGGAGGAGTAGACTAATTCCGGGGTACAGGTGAAAAATCTTCAAAGTGTGGGCTGCTGAAAAAAAAAAAAAACCTGCATGTGCCGTTTTGCCCGGCTCTCCGCGGGGCCCCGGGGAGCCTTGTCACCCAGCCGGGGTGCCCGCCCACAACCCAGTCAAACTCACAACCCGGCTCTCCAGCCGAACCCGGGTACCCACTATTAAGCCACCCTCCCGGAACCTTTACCAATAGCTGCGGGCGCACCGAGGCCGGGGACCTGGTGGTACGAATCCAGCTTTTTGGCAAAGCATTGTGGCCGTTTTGGGGAGCTCCCCACGCCAAAATGGGGCAACCTAAGGGGACTCCAGTCGGCCAGTTGGAGCCAAAGTAAAGTCTAGGTCTGTGTCCTGCTGCCCAACGGGGCTTTCTTCGCTGTGGGCGCCCCCTGGTGCTTCTCTAAGTTGTCCAATATTTCACTTTGACAACAGTCTGCCAAAAGGAAAAAAAGAAGGACAAAAAAAGCTTACAGCACCTGGTATTCCCAGGCGGTCTCCCATCCAAGTACTAACCAGGCCCAACCCTGCTTAGCTTCCGAGATCGGACGAGATCGGGCGTGTTCAGGGTGGTATGGCCGTAAGCGACAGTGAACCGCAGCCGGTAGGCCTTAATGGGCCAGCAGAGGCCCTTGCTATCGTGTGTGCTTCTGTCACGGCCACTCATAAACACCGATTGCTCCTTCAGTCTGGCAAAATGAAAAAGCTTACAGCACCTGGTATTCCCCGGCGGTCTCCCATCCAAGTACTAACCAGGCCCGACCCTGCTTAGCTTCCGAGATCGGACGAGATTGGGCGTGTTCAGGGTGGTATGGCCATGAGCGACAGTCAACTGCAGCCGGTAGGCCTTAATGGGCCAGCAGAGGCCCTTGCTATCGTGTGTGCTTCTGTCACGGCCACTCATAAACGACGATTGCTCCTTCAGTCTGGCAAAATGAAAAAGCTTACAGCACCTGGTATTCCCAGGCGGTCTCCCATCCAAGTACTAACCAGGCCCGACCCTGCTTAGCTTCCGAGATCGGACGAGATCGGGCGTGTTCAGGGTGGTATGGCCGTAAGCAAGTAAGGCAGCAGCCGCTAGGCCTCATATGCCAGTGTCACGCTAACGCGGAGGGGACTGGCGGGTGTCAGACCGGATGAGAAAAGCATCAGCAGAGGCTGCGGTCGTTCAGGCAGTCAGTTAAGGGGTTATCGCTTCTCGGCCTTTTGGCTAAGATCAAGTGTAGTATCTGTTCTTATCAGTTTAATATCTGATACGTCCCCTATACGGGGACTACATATTAAACGGATTTTTGCACTCGGGAGTTGAAACAGGGGCTTGCTCCGTTCACTCCACGCATCGACCCGGCATTGCAGTGCCGCTGGGAACGGTGCGCCTCCTTCTACTTTGTCGAAAGAAACTCGCATACACAAGGGCACCTTATCGTTCTGAACGGCGTGCCCGGTGGTTTACGCCCCGCCCCCTAGGCCGTGCCCCCCATTTGTGTTAACCAACGCCCCCAAAGTGGTTGGGGGTTGGGGCGACGGGAGGAGTAGACTAATTCCGGGGTACAGGTGAAAAATCTTCAAAGTGTGGGCTGCTGAAAAAAAAAAAAAACCTGCATGTGCCGTTTTGCCCGGCTCTCCGCGGGGCCCCGGGGAGCCTTGTCACCCAGCCGGGGTGCCCGCCCACAACCCAGTCAAACTCACAACCCGGCTCTCCAGCCGAACCCGGGTACCCACTATTAAGCCACCCTCCCGGAACCTTTACCAATAGCTGCGGGCGCACCGAGGCCGGGGACCTGGTGGTACGAATCCAGCTTTTTGGCAAAGCATTGTGGCCGTTTTGGGGAGCTCCCCACGCCAAAATGGGGCAACCTAAGGGGACTCCAGTCGGCCAGTTGGAGCCAAAGTAAAGTCTAGGTCTGTGTCCTGCTGCCCAACGGGGCTTTCTTCGCTGTGGGCGCCCCCTGGTGCTTCTCTAAGTTGTCCAATATTTCACTTTGACAACAGTCTGCCAAAAGGAAAAAAAGAAGGACAAAAAAAGCTTACAGCACCTGGTATTCCCAGGCGGTCTCCCATCCAAGTACTAACCAGGCCCGACCCTGCTTAGCTTCCGAGATCGGACGAGATCGGGCGTGTTCAGGGTGGTATGGCCGTAAGCGACAGTGAACCGCAGCCGGTAGGCCTTAATGGGCCAGCAGAGGCCCTTGCTATCGTGTGTGCTTCTGTCACGGCCACTCATAAACACCGATTGCTCCTTCAGTCTGGCAAAATGAAAAAGCTTACAGCACCTGGTATTCCCCGGCGGTCTCCCATCCAAGTACTAACCAGGCCCGACCCTGCTTAGCTTCCGAGATCGGACGAGATTGGGCGTGTTCAGGGTGGTATGGCCATGAGCGACAGTCAACCGCAGCCGGTAGGCCTTAATGGGCCAGCAGAGGCCCTTGCTATCGTGTGTGCTTCTGTCACGGCCACTCATAAACGACGATTGCTCCTTCAGTCTGGCAAAATGAAAAAGCTTACAGCACCTGGTATTCCCAGGCGGTCTCCCATCCAAGTACTAACCAGGCCCGACCCTGCTTAGCTTCCGAGATCGGACGAGATCGGGCGTGTTCAGGGTGGTATGGCCGTAAGCAAGTAAGGCAGCAGCCGCTAGGCCTCATATGCCAGTGTCACGCTAACGCGGAGGGGACTGGCGGGTGTCAGACCGGATGAGAAAAGCATCAGCAGAGGCTGCGGTCGTTCAGGCAGTCAGTTAAGGGGTTATCGCTTCTCGGCCTTTTGGCTAAGATCAAGTGTAGTATCTGTTCTTATCAGTTTAATATCTGATACGTCCCCTATACGGGGACTACATATTAAACGGGGACTACATATTAAACGGATTTTTGGACTCGGGAGTTGAAACAGGGGCTTGCTCCGTTCACTCCACGCATCGACCCGGCATTGCAGTGCCGCTGGGAACGGTGCGCCTCCTTCTGCTTTGTCGAAAGAAACTCGCATACACAAGGGCACCTTATCGTTCTGAACGGCGTGCCCGGTGGTTTACGCCCCGCCCCCTAGGCCGTGCCCCCCATTTGTGTTAACCAACGCCCCCAAAGTGGTTGGGGGTTGGGGCGACGGGAGGAGTAGACTAATTCTGGGGTACAGGTGAAAAATCTTCAAAGTGTGGGCTGCTGAAAAAAAAAAAAAACCTGCATGTGCCGTTTTGCCCGGCTCTCCGCGGGGCCCCGGGGAGCCTTGTCACCCAGCCGGGGTGCCCGCCCACAACCCAGTCGAACTCACAACCCGGCTCTCCAGCCGAACCCGGGTACCCACTATTAAGCCACCCTCCCGGAACCTTTACCAATAGCTGCGGGCGCACCGAGGCCGGGGACCTGGTGGTACGAATCCAGCTTTTTGGCAAAGCATTGTGGCCGTTTTGGGGAGCTCCCCACGCCAAAATGGGGCAACCTAAGGGGACTCCAGTCGGCCAGTTGGAGCCAAAGTAAAGTCTAGGTCTGTGTCCTGCTGCCCAACGGGGCTTTCTTCGCTGTGGGCGCCCCCTGGTGCTTCTCTAAGTTGTCCAATATTTCACTTTGACAACAGTCTGCCAAAAGGAAAAAAAGAAGGACAAAAAAAGCTTACAGCACCTGGTATTCCCAGGCGGTCTCCCATCCAAGTACTAACCAGGCCCGACCCTGCTTAGCTTCCGAGATCGGACGAGATCGGGCGTGTTCAGGGTGGTATGGCCGGAAGCGACAGTGAACCGCAGCCGGTAGGCCTTAATGGGCCAGCAGAGGCCCTTGCTATCGTGTGTGCTTCTGTCACGGCCACTCATAAACACCGATTGCTCCTTCAGTCTGGCAAAATGAAAAAGCTTACAGCACCTGGTATTCCCCGGCGGTCTCCCATCCAAGTACTAACCAGGCCCGACCCTGCTTAGCTTCCGAGATCGGACGAGATTGGGCGTGTTCAGGGTGGTATGGCCATGAGCGACAGTCAACCGCAGCCGGTAGGCCTTAATGGGCCAGCAGAGGCCCTTGCTATCGTGTGTGCTTCTGTCACGGCCACTCATAAACGACGATTGCTCCTTCAGTCTGGCAAAATGAAAAAGCTTACAGCACCTGGTATTCCCAGGCGGTCTCCCATCCAAGTACTAACCAGGCCCGACCCTGCTTAGCTTCCGAGATCGGACGAGATCGGGCGTGTTCAGGGTGGTATGGCCGTAAGCAAGTAAGGCAGCAGCCGCTAGGCCTCATATGCCAGTGTCACGCTAACGCGGAGGGGACTGGCGGGTGTCAGACCGGATGAGAAAAGCATCAGCAGAGGCTGCGGTCGTTCAGGCAGTCAGTTAAGGGGTTATCGCTTCTCGGCCTTTTGGCTAAGATCAAGTGTAGTATCTGTTCTTATCAGTTTAATATCTGATACGTCCCCTATACGGGGACTACATATTAAACGGGGACTACATATTAAACGGATTTTTGGACTCGGGAGTTGAAACAGGGGCTTGCTCCGTTCACTCCACGCATCGACCCGGCATTGCAGTGCCGCTGGGAACGGTGCGCCTCCTTCTGCTTTGTCGAAAGAAACTCGCATACACAAGGGCACCTTATCGTTCTGAACGGCGTGCCCGGTGGTTTACGCCCCGCCCCCTAGGCCGTGCCCCCCATTTGTGTTAACCAACGCCCCCAAAGTGGTTGGGGGTTGGGGCGACGGGAGGAGTAGACTAATTCTGGGGTACAGGTGAAAAATCTTCAAAGTGTGGGCTGCTGAAAAAAAAAAAAAAACTGCATGTGCCGTTTTGCCCGGCTCTCCGCGGGGCCCCGGGGAGCCTTGTCACCCAGCCGGGGTGCCCGCCCACAACCCAGTCGAACTCACAACCCGGCTCTCCAGCCGAACCCGGGTACCCACTATTAAGCCACCCTCCCGGAACCTTTACCAATAGCTGCGGGCGCACCGAGGCCGGGGACCTGGTGGTACGAATCCAGCTTTTTGGCAAAGCATTGTGGCCGTTTTGGGGAGCTCCCCACGCCAAAATGGGGCAACCTAAGGGGACTCCAGTCGGCCAGTTGGAGCCAAAGTAAAGTCTAGGTCTGTGTCCTGCTGCCCAACGGGGCTTTCTTCGCTGTGGGCGCCCCCTGGTGCTTCTCTAAGTTGTCCAATATTTCACTTTGACAACAGTCTGCCAAAAGGAAAAAAAGAAGGACAAAAAAAGCTTACAGCACCTGGTATTCCCAGGCGGTCTCCCATCCAAGTACTAACCAGGCCCGACCCTGCTTAGCTTCCAAGATCGGACGAGATCGGGCGTGTTCAGGGTGGTATGGCCGTAAGCGACAGTGAACCGCAGCCGGTAGGCCTTAATGGGCCAGCAGAGGCCCTTGCTATCGTGTGTGCTTCTGTCACGGCCACTCATAAACACCGATTGCTCCTTCAGTCTGGCAAAATGAAAAAGCTTACAGCACCTGGTATTCCCCGGCGGTCTCCCATCCAAGTACTAACCAGGCCCGACCCTGCTTAGCTTCCGAGATCGGACGAGATTGGGCGTGTTCAGGGTGGTATGGCCATGAGCGACAGTCAACCGCAGCCGGTAGGCCTTAATGGGCCAGCAGAGGCCCTTGCTATCGTGTGTGCTTCTGTCACGGCCACTCATAAACGACGATTGCTCCTTCAGTCTGGCAAAATGAAAAAGCTTACAGCACCTGGTATTCCCAGGCGGTCTCCCATCCAAGTACTAACCAGGCCCGAACCTGCTTAGCTTCCGAGATCGGACGAGATCGGGCGTGTTCAGGGTGGTATGGCCGTAAGCAAGTAAGGCAGCAGCCGCTAGGCCTCATATGCCAGTGTCACGCTAACGCGGAGGGGACTGGCGGGTGTCAGACCGGATGAGAAAAGCATCAGCAGAGGCTGCGGTCGTTCAGGCAGTCAGTTAAGGGGTTATCGCTTCTCGGCCTTTTGGCTAAAGATCAAGTGGTCGAGTGGTGGATGTGACCGAACAGAGTTTTTGGACCAAAGGAAACAAGTTGCACAGTGAAGATGGCACAAGGAGTATTTCAAACGGGACCAAAGAATACACTGCGTTTCCAGTGGTTGGAGGAGAAGTTTCCAGTCATGGCAAGAGACAAGTTTGCAAAAGACTATCTGATGGATGCTCTTGGCTTGAAGCATGAGGATGTGCTTTGCCTCCAGGATAATCCCAAGGAGAAAGGGTATGACGTGACTTTTTACGAACGGAGTACAATTACGAGAATATTGAAGTTGGTGAAGGAAAACATGAAGAACGAAGACATCTTTCCACCGGGTATGTGGATCTGCCCGTTGCATGGCATGGAGTTCAGGGTTGTGACTGTGCACATGTTTGACCCGCATGTGGCTGGGGAGCACATAGAGGCTTTTCTGGCGCGGTTTGGGCGTGTGGACCCAGGAGTGAAGGTGATGGACAGAACAGGGTTCTGGACAGGGAAAAGGACATTTAGGATGATGTTGAATGCAGACCCAAATGGACATGACGGATTTGCCCACCCCCCTGCCTTCTTTGCAATTGGAGCTGATAGGGGTTACTTGTCCTACTATCGCCAGCCTCCTTTTTGTAGGAAGTGCAGGATGAGTGGGCACAGAGAAAAGGACTGTGGAGTTGGGGAAACATGCAGATTTTGTTCCTCAGAAGAACATTTGACTAAAGATTGTAAGAGGCCAAAAAGCTGCCATGCTTGCGGATCCACGGACCACCTGTTAAAGGACTGCCCTGGAAGGGGTAGGGCAGGTGGTGGTGGGCCTGGGAGAAGAGCAATGATGGAAAAGACTGGTGATCCGGGGCCTTCCTCTCTGGTTGGGGAGGAAGGTCGGAAGGGCCCACAGACAAGTGGGAGAAAGGAAGCCCCTTTGAAGGCTGCTGCAGCCCTTGGAGCAGCAAAAGGAGGAGCAAGGACAGGCCCCTGTGCCCTTGAGGGTGCTGTGGTTGCTGTTGAGACTGTTGGTGGAAAGAAACTGAGGCTGGAAGAGCAAAGAGAGGTGGAGATGGATTCTATAGAGAAAGAAGAGGGAATGACTGGTGGGGGTATGGGTGGGGGGGCAGTGGTGCTTCTGGGGTTTGACTCTGGACAGCCTGCCTGCCTATTTGGCCCCGCATCACCGCAAGGAGATCCCCCAGAGGAGGGACAGGGACTTGTGTGAAGATTTGATTTGAAATGGACGTATAATTGTGGTTTTGAAAGTTTTTGATGATTGAAAATGACTTATTATTTGGTGTTGAAAATGTATGAGAATGTTTTGGTTAATTTTTTTTGAGGCATTTGTTGGAAATGATTTTGATTGATGATGATGTTGATGATGATTAATAAAAAAAAAAAAAAAAATCTGTTCTTATCAGTTTAATATCTGATACGTCCCCTATACGGGGACTACATATTAAACGGATTTTTGGACTCGGGAGTTGAAACAGGGGCTTGCTCCGTTCACTCCACGCATCGACCCGGCATTGCAGTGCCGCTGGGAACGGTGCGCCTCCTTCTGCTTTGTCGAAAGAAACTCGCATACACAAGGGCACCTTATCGTTCTGAACGGCGTGCCCGGTGGTTTACGCCCCGCCCCCTAGGCCGTGCCCCCCATTTGTGTTAACCAACGCCCCCAAAGTGGTTGGGGGTTGGGGCGACGGGAGGAGTAGACTAATTCCGGGGTACAGGTGAAAAATCTTCAAAGTGTGGGCTGCTGAAAAAAAAAAAAAACCTGCATGTGCCGTTTTGCCCGGCTCTCCGCGGGGCCCCGGGGAGCCTTGTCACCCAGCCGGGGTGCCCGCCCACAACCCAGTCAAACTCACAACCCGGCTCTCCAGCCGAACCCGGGTACCCACTATTAAGCCACCCTCCCGGAACCTTTACCAATAGCTGCGGGCGCACCGAGGCCGGGGACCTGGTGGTACGAATCCAGCTTTTTGGCAAAGCATTGTGGCCGTTTTGGGGAGCTCCCCACGCCAAAATGGGGCAACCTAAGGGGACTCCAGTCGGCCAGTTGGAGCCAAAGTAAAGTCTAGGTCTGTGTCCTGCTGCCCAACGGGGCTTTCTTCGCTGTGGGCGCCCCCTGGTGCTTCTCTAAGTTGTCCAATATTTCACTTTGACAACAGTCTGCCAAAAGGAAAAAAAGAAGGACAAAAAAAGCTTACAGCACCTGGTATTCCCAGGCGGTCTCCCATCCAAGTACTAACCAGGCCCGACCCTGCTTAGCTTCCGAGATCGGACGAGATCGGGCGTGTTCAGGGTGGTATGGCCGTAAGCGACAGTGAACCGCAGCCGGTAGGCCTTAATGGGCCAGCAGAGGCCCTTGCTATCGTGTGTGCTTCTGTCACGGCCACTCATAAACACCGATTGCTCCTTCAGTCTGGCAAAATGAAAAAGCTTACAGCACCTGGTATTCCCCGGCGGTCTCCCATCCAAGTACTAACCAGGCCCGACCCTGCTTAGCTTCCGAGATCGGACGAGATTGGGCGTGTTCAGGGTGGTATGGCCATGAGCGACAGTCAACCGCAGCCGGTAGGCCTTAATGGGCCAGCAGAGGCCCTTGCTATCGTGTGTGCTTCTGTCACGGCCACTCATAAACGACGATTGCTCCTTCAGTCTGGCAAAATGAAAAAGCTTACAGCACCTGGTATTCCCAGGCGGTCTCCCATCCAAGTACTAACCAGGCCCGACCCTGCTTAGCTTCCGAGATCGGACGAGATCGGGCGTGTTCAGGGTGGTATGGCCGTAAGCAAGTAAGGCAGCAGCCGCTAGGCCTCATATGCCAGTGTCACGCTAACGCGGAGGGGACTGGCGGGTGTCAGACCGGATGAGAAAAGCATCAGCAGAGGCTGCGGTCGTTCAGGCAGTCAGTTAAGGGGTTATCGCTTCTCGGCCTTTTGGCTAAGATCAAGTGTAGTATCTGTTCTTATCAGTTTAATATCTGATACGTCCCCTATACGGGGACTACATATTAAACGGATTTTTGGACTCGGGAGTTGAAACAGGGGCTTGCTCCGTTCACTCCACGCATCGACCCGGCATTGCAGTGCCGCTGGGAACGGTGCGCCTCCTTCTGCTTTGTCGAAAGAAACTCGCATACACAAGGGCACCTTATCGTTCTGAACGGCGTGCCCGGTGGTTTACGCCCCGCCCCCTAGGCCGTGCCCCCCATTTGTGTTAACCAACGCCCCCAAAGTGGTTGGGGGTTGGGGCGACGGGAGGAGTAGACTAATTCCGGGGTACAGGTGAAAAATCTTCAAAGTGTGGGCTGCTGAAAAAAAAAAAAAACCTGCATGTGCCGTTTTGCCCGGCTCTCCGCGGGGCCCCGGGGAGCCTTGTCACCCAGCCGGGGTGCCCGCCCACAACCCAGTCAAACTCACAACCCGGCTCTCCAGCCGAACCCGGGTACCCACTATTAAGCCACCCTCCCGGAACCTTTACCAATAGCTGCGGGCGCACCGAGGCCGGGGACCTGGTGGTACGAATCCAGCTTTTTGGCAAAGCATTGTGGCCGTTTTGGGGAGCTCCCCACGCCAAAATGGGGCAACCTAAGGGGACTCCAGTCGGCCAGTTGGAGCCAAAGTAAAGTCTAGGTCTGTGTCCTGCTGCCCAACGGGGCTTTCTTCGCTGTGGGCGCCCCCTGGTGCTTCTCTAAGTTGTCCAATATTTCACTTTGACAACAGTCTGCCAAAAGGAAAAAAAGAAGGACAAAAAAAGCTTACAGCACCTGGTATTCCCAGGCGGTCTCCCATCCAAGTACTAACCAGGCCCGACCCTGCTTAGCTTCCGAGATCGGACGAGATCGGGCGTGTTCAGGGTGGTATGGCCGTAAGCGACAGTGAACCGCAGCCGGTAGGCCTTAATGGGCCAGCAGAGGCCCTTGCTATCGTGTGTGCTTCTGTCACGGCCACTCATAAACACTGATTGCTCCTTCAGTCTGGCAAAATGAAAAAGCTTACAGCACCTGGTATTCCCCGGCGGTCTCCCATCCAAGTACTAACCAGGCCCGACCCTGCTTAGCTTCCGAGATCGGACGAGATTGGGCGTGTTCAGGGTGGTATGGCCATGAGCGACAGTCAACCGCAGCCGGTAGGCCTTAATGGGCCAGCAGAGGCCCTTGCTATCGTGTGTGCTTCTGTCACGGCCACTCATAAACGACGATTGCTCCTTCAGTCTGGCAAAATGAAAAAGCTTACAGCACCTGGTATTCCCAGGCGGTCTCCCATCCAAGTACTAACCAGGCCCGACCCTGCTTAGCTTCCGAGATCGGACGAGATCGGGCGTGTTCAGGGTGGTATGGCCGTAAGCAAGTAAGGCAGCAGCCGCTAGGCCTCATATGCCAGTGTCACGCTAACGCGGAGGGGACTGGCGGGTGTCAGACCGGATGAGAAAAGCATCAGCAGAGGCTGCGGTCGTTCAGGCAGTCAGTTAAGGGGTTATCGCTTCTCGGCCTTTTGGCTAAGATCAAGTGTAGTATCTGTTCTTATCAGTTTAATATCTGATACGTCCCCTATACGGGGACTACATATTAAACGGATTTTTGGACTCGGGAGTTGAAACAGGGGCTTGCTCCGTTCACTTCACGCATCGACCCGGCATTGCAGTGCCGCTGGGAACGGTGCGCCTCCTTCTGCTTTGTCAAAAGAAACTCGCATACACAAGGGCACCTTATCGTTCTGAACGGCGTGCCCGGTGGTTTACGCCCCGCCCCCTAGGCCGTGCCCCCCATTTGTGTTAACCAACGCCCCCAAAGTGGTTGGGGGTTGGGGCGACGGGAGGAGTAGACTAATTCCGGGGTACAGGTGAAAAATCTTCAAAGTGTGGGCTGCTGAAAAAAAAAAAAAACCTGCATGTGCCGTTTTGCCCGGCTCTCCGCGGGGCCCCGGGGAGCCTTGTCACCCAGCCGGGGTGCCCGCCCACAACCCAGTCAAACTCACAACCCGGCTCTCCAGCCGAACCCGGGTACCCACTATTAAGCCACCCTCCCGGAACCTTTACCAATAGCTGCGGGCGCACCGAGGCCGGGGACCTGGTGGTACGAATCCAGCTTTTTGGCAAAGCATTGTGGCCGTTTTGGGGAGCTCCCCACGCCAAAATGGGGCAACCTAAGGGGACTCCAGTCGGCCAGTTGGAGCCAAAGTAAAGTCTAGGTCTGTGTCCTGCTGCCCAACGGGGCTTTCTTCGCTGTGGGCGCCCCCTGGTGCTTCTCTAAGTTGTCCAATATTTCACTTTGACAACAGTCTGCCAAAAGGAAAAAAAGAAGGACAAAAAAAGCTTACAGCACCTGGTATTCCCAGGCGGTCTCCCATCCAAGTACTAACCAGGCCCGACCCTGCTTAGCTTCCGAGATCGGACGAGATCGGGCGTGTTCAGGGTGGTATGGCCGTAAGCGACAGTGAACCGCAGCCGGTAGGCCTTAATGGGCCAGCAGAGGCCCTTGCTATCGTGTGTGCTTCTGTCACGGCCACTCATAAACACTGATTGCTCCTTCAGTCTGGCAAAATGAAAAAGCTTACAGCACCTGGTATTCCCCGGCGGTCTCCCATCCAAGTACTAACCAGGCCCGACCCTGCTTAGCTTCCGAGATCGGACGAGATTGGGCGTGTTCAGGGTGGTATGGCCATGAGCGACAGTCAACCGCAGCCGGTAGGCCTTAATGGGCCAGCAGAGGCCCTTGCTATCGTGTGTGCTTCTGTCACGGCCACTCATAAACGACGATTGCTCCTTCAGTCTGGCAAAATGAAAAAGCTTACAGCACCTGGTATTCCCAGGCGGTCTCCCATCCAAGTACTAACCAGGCCCGACCCTGCTTAGCTTCCGAGATCGGACGAGATCGGGCGTGTTCAGGGTGGTATGGCCGTAAGCAAGTAAGGCAGCAGCCGCTAGGCCTCATATGCCAGTGTCACGCTAACGCGGAGGGGACTGGCGGGTGTCAGACCGGATGAGAAAAGCATCAGCAGAGGCTGCGGTCGTTCAGGCAGTCAGTTAAGGGGTTATCGCTTCTCGGCCTTTTGGCTAAGATCAAGTGTAGTATCTGTTCTTATCAGTTTAATATCTGATACGTCCCCTATACGGGGACTACATATTAAACGGATTTTTGGACTCGGGAGTTGAAACAGGGGCTTGCTCCGTTCACTCCACGCATCGACCTGGCATTGCAGTGCCGCTGGGAACGGTGCGCCTCCTTCTGCTTTGTCGAAAGAAACTCGCATACACAAGGGCACCTTATCGTTCTGAACGGCGTGCCCGGTGGTTTACGCCCCGCCCCCTAGGCCGTGCCCCCCATTTGTGTTAACCAACGCCCCCAAAG